>NW_027135968.1:0-311720 GCF_039906515.1 Pseudorca crassidens | reverse complement strand
TTATGCTGCTACGGGCCTGATGACATAGATTTCATTGCTGAATGATATTGCATTCTACGTATGTACCACAACTTCTTTATCCATTTTTTGCTTTCTACGATATTGAACTTGTACCGTAAACGAGGTTCTTGTAAACAGAGCCGTCCCAAACATTGGGGTGGCTGTGTCTTTTTGATTTTAATTTCACTAAGCTATAGGACCATAAGTGGAAGTGCCCTAGGCTCTGTTGCTTTGTTTTTTAGATGTTTCAGGAAACACCATACACTTTTCCAGAGTGGCTGTTGGCAATTTACATCCTGCCCATAAGCACAAAAAGGCTCCCAGTTCTCCATGGCCTGTCCTGCCGTTCTGGATTTTACACTTTTTTCAGATGGCCCTTTTGACCGGGGGGCAGTGAGACTTCATTGTAGTGCAGATTTCCTTTGCAAGCTTGCTTGGTTGGCCAGAAAGGGCGTATGCGTTTCTTCCTGAATATATTCAGGAAGAAACGCATACGCCCTTTTTGGCCAAGTGCATCATTGTCGACGTTCTGAATCTTTTCATATGTTTTCAATGCAGTTCCTGTCTACCTCTTGAAATCGGTTTCCTGCAATTCTGCCTTGCTGTCAGTGCCTCTTCATAGCCTTACCTCAATATACTTTTGGAAAATAGTTGGCCTTTATAACTCTGCAGGTTTTTGAATTGCAGTGGCCCTTAGCTCCATTTTTCAGCTCTTATTTTTGTGATCTTGCCTCATATCCACAGGATTTCTTCAGGCCCTATCCTTCTTCTGGGGCGCCTTGCTCTGCCTTTGGTTAATTCTTCTTCCTGATGTGAAATTAGAGTGACATGTGCCCATTGAAACCGCTACAGCTATTTTCTCACTGGTTCCCCCTATTCCCATTCATCCTCCGCACTAACTGCAGACTGTGCGATACCGGAACTTAAAGGCATTGACTCTCCATGTGGAGATGTTGTTAGTAAAGTGGCTGGAATGTTGATCCGGAGCCCCAGGAGAGGAAAATGAGGTGCGTTTTAGAAACCTTTCCCGATCATATGGTATACCATCTGCTGGATTCCCCATGCATGGTTTAGCTGTAGGAAGATTCCCTTCAACCTGGAGTGTTGGGACCCTTGGAATGAGTAGTATGAAGTATTGCATTAAACTTTCGGCAGTTGCTCACCAAAGCTCACCAATGCTCTCAGCCCCAAGTGTCCAGCCTTATGTCTTATCCAGCTGTGGGTTTATATGTGGTCATTACAGGTTGCATCACAGCCCCTGAGCAAATTTTGTAAGAATTTTTCTCTCTTTCATTGTTTCTGCGTTTTGGTTTTAAAATTTATTTCTATAATGGGGTTTAGCTCATTTTCACTGCTGTGTTTGTGCCGCTCTGCACACACTTGATTCCCTTATGGAGATATATCAATACATGGGTTTTAAGATTCTTATTACTCAGATATATTTCTCTGCGGTGTATAGGGTGTGTTGAGGCCAGTTCATTGAGCAAGGTGTAGATCTTGTCTAATACCTATTTGGTTTATTGAACGGTATCTGTGCTAATTTCAAACTCTGGTTTTATGCATCACCCCACCTCTCCTTTCCCCTTAAGCTGACATAAGTGTGTTTTCTAAATGTGAGACACTGTTCTGTTTTGTAATTCATTTTTTGTGCAGCCATATTTATCCTCCCTCTATAAGTGATATCTTATGATATGTTTCTTTTTCTGTTTGACTTATTTCAAGTAGTATTATCGGACCTAAATCCACTCTTTATCCTTCTACTAGCCTTATTACATTGATTTCATGGTGAAGAGATATTCCATTGTACATAAGTACCACATTTTCTTTATCCATTGTTCTCTTTCCTGGGATATTTAAGGTGTACTGAAGTTGAGGTTCTTGTAAACAGAGTAGCCCTAAACTGTGGTGTGCTTGTGTCTTGTTGATTTTTAGACTTCCCTAGATATACTTCCATGATTGGAAGTGCCCTATGCTCTGTAGCTCTGTTTTTTAGATGATTTAGGAACCACCATACACTTCTCCAGAGTGGCTCTCGGCAGTTCACACACTGTCCATCAGCGTATAAAGGCTCCCTGTTCTCCATGGCCTGTCCTGCATTTCTGGTTTTTACAATTTTTTCGGATGGCCCTTTTGACCGGTGGGAAATGAGACTTCTTTGTTGTGCACATTTGCATTGCTTGCTTGCTTGGTTGCCCATAAAGTGCGTATGCGTTTTTTCCTGGATATATTCAGGAAAAAACGCATACTCCCTTTTGGGCCAACTACATCATTGTCGAAATTCTGCCGCTTTTCATGTACTTTAAGGACGAGTCCAATCTATCTCTTGAAATCTGTTTCTTGCAATTCTGTCTTGCATTCAGATCCTCTTCTTTGCCTTACCTCAACATATTTTTGGACGTTAGTTTTCATTTATAACTCTGCAGGTTTGTGAATTGCAGTGACCCTGAGCTCCATTTTTTAAGTTGCTCTTTTGTGAGCTGGCCTCAAAGCCGCAGGATTGCTTCAGGCCCTATTTTGGCTCCGGCGAGGCGGGCTGAGCCTTTTTTTAATTCTTACTCTTAATGGGAAATTAGAGTGACATGTGCCCGTCCAAACCCCTACAACTATTCTCTCATTGGTTCCCCCTCTTCCCGTTCATCCTCCTCACAATTTGCAAAATGTGTGAAACAGACGTTTAAATGTGCTGATTCTCTAAGTGGGGAGATTCTAAGTAACGTGGCTGGAGTGATGAACAGGAGCACCAGGAGAGGATAAATGAGGTGCATTTTAGACACATCTCCCGATCACATGGTGTTTTCCATGCATGTTTTCCATGCATGTTTTAGCTGTAGGAAGATTCCTTGAACCTGCAGATTTGGGACCCATTGAATGGGTACCAGGTAGTATTACTTTAAAGGGTGTGCATTTCCTCACCCAACCTCACATTTCTCTTAGCGCGAACAGTTTCCAGCCTTATGTCTCATCCTGCTGTGGGTCTAGATGTGTTCAATCCATGTTGCATCACCGTCCCTGAGGAAAAGTTGTAAGAGGTTTTCTCTGTCTCTCTGTCATTTATTTTTTTCAATTTATTACTATATTGGTTACAACTGATTTTCAAAGCTCTGTTTCTTGCTGCTGTACATCCACTTGATTCACGTACAGAGAGACATCAATAAATTCTTTTTCAGATTCTTACCAGTCATAGATATTCTTTTCCGGTGACTTGAGTGTGCTGAGTGCAGTTCTTTTAGCTACCGTGTAGGCCTTGTTGATTATCAGTTTGGTATTTGGAATGGTATCTTTGCTAATTTCAACCTCCTGGATGATGCCTCACCCCTCCCCACCTTTCCCGTTTAGCAGCCTTATGCGTGTTTTCTACATATTTGACTATGTTTTTGTTTTGTAATTTATTTCATGTGTAGCCATTTTGGATTCCACCTTTAAGTGATATCTTATGATATGTGTCTTTTTCTTTTTGAATTATGTCACTTAGAATGATCATACGTAACTCCTCCGGAGTTGTTACAACTGGCCATATTTCATTGATTTCCAGGCTGAGTAATATTCCACTCTACATAAGTACCACATCTCTATCCATTTTTTCCCTCCAGAGACATTTAAGTTATATCCTAGTCGAGGATCTTTTAAACAGAGAGGCAGTAAACATTGGGGTGCCTGTGTCCTCTCGATTTTTGTTTTTCCCAAGATATACGCCCATGAGTGCAAGTGCCCTATGCTCTGTAGCTCATTTTTTAGATGCTTTAGTAAACACAATACACTTCTCCAGAATGGCCGTTGGCAATATACATTTCCACTATAAGCCTCACAGGGCTCCCTCTTCTCCTTGCCCTGTCCTGCATTTCTGGTGTTTACACTTTATGAGGATGGCTTTTCTGACTGATGCGAAGTGATATCTTTTGTAGTATTGATTTCCAGTGCCCACCTGTTTGGTTGGCTAAAAAAGTGTATGCCCTTTTCTTGAATATATACAGAAAAAAACGCATACAGCCTTTTTGGCCAACTGCAATGTTGGCAATGTTCAGCCCCTTTTCTTGTGCTTAATGGCGAGTCCTTTCTACCTCCTCAAATCCCTTTCCTGCCATTCTCCCTTGCTTACCAATCCTTTTCTTTGACTTTCCTCAAGACATTTTTCAGTGATAGATATTTTCAACTCTGCAGTTTCGTGAATTTTACTGCCCCTGAGTTCCATTGTTCAACTTGTGTTTATGGGAACTGGCCACAAAGCAGTGGGATTTCCTCAAGCCCTATACTGTTTCCATGGGCAACCCTAGCCTTTGGTCAATTCGTCTTCCTGATTGGAAATTAGAGTGACATGTGCCTGTCTGAACACCTAGGACTTGTCTCTCATTGTTCCTCATCCTTCCGCTTCATCCTCTGGGCAAATTCCAAACTGTACGCAACAGGATGTTGACAGTGCTGACATCTCCAAGTGGGGAGACTGTTAGTAAAGACGCTGGAGGGGTGAACCCGAGCACCAGGAGATGAGGAGATGAGATGCCTTTTCCAAATTCTTCCCGATCAGACGGTATACCATCCTCTGGGTGTGACAGACATGTTTTAGCAGTAGGAAGGGTCCCATTCATGTAAGGAGAACACCAGGGCTTTTTCAAAATCAGTGTCTCCCCGAAACCCAAACTGGGGAAATTTTTAAGCTACGGCTACACATATGTTCATTAAGGGCCTTGGGAAGTAGGCAGAGTCCAAACTTTAGATGATTGAAGTCTTCAGGGTCAGAAGCACTCACCACCGGCTTCCCTTAGGTTACACTTTAACTGTCATTGATAGATGATGTCAATAAAAATATCTATTCTTTTTCCGATTATTTCCCCTTATAGGTTATTGCAAAATATTGAGTGTAGTTCCCTGTGCTATACAGTAGTTCCTTGTTGATGATCTATTTTATACATAGCAGTGTGTATGTTTTAATTCCAAACTGTTAATTTATCCCTCCTCCCACCTTTCCCCTTTGGTAATAATAAATTATAAGATTTTATACTTCTCAGAAATGGGGGAGCTGAAAGAGAGGTATCATTTTCAATGGAAAAGCATTTAAAACAAGATTGAAGCTTTAACCAAGATTATTAGATGTACATCCTTGGAAAGAAATCACTTCATTTCTCTAATATTGACCTGACAAATAAGACAAACCTTTTCACTGAACTTGCTTATAATAAAGTGATGGAAATATCAAATGGAAGTGTTAGAAACATCTTATTTTACCCGAGCCTTATAAACTGTTCTATGTTAACTACAGTTTGGCTCACACATCTGTTCATTGAAGTTACAGTAGTCTCAATTTCTGTTACTGATCCTCCAGAGTGGACCCCAACAAGTGTCCCCCTGCCCAGTGTCATTGGGGCCAACAGATCGAGACTGAGTTTGGTTCACAAGCAAAGGAAACTTTATATTTTGATCAGAGAATGGAGAGGTGAGAGCATGCACTACCCCGTGGGCTGTGGGCTGGGCTGCTGTGTAGAGATCCTGTCAGAGTCAGTGGGAGGGAGGGGGCGGAGCTCTCGAGGGCCGGGTTGGCTGCAGCTCAGGCTCTATATCTCGGAGTCTGCACTGGGCCCCAGGAGCTGAGGTGTCGACCCAGCCATTCTGCACTAGGAAATCTGGTCTGAAGTGCCGGGTGTGGAACCTCTGTATGCGGGACCCTAGGAGCACGTGAAATTAGACAAAGCACAAAGGATAAAAAAGGTCAGACTTGACTTTATTGCCCAGATTCTATTTTTATCTCCCAGGGATTTTTAATGGGCTTTGCTGGGGACAAACCCCTCCTCTGCCTTTTGTCCCATTCCTCATTCTTGGAGTGCTGAGGGTGCAGACCCTTCTTCTGTAACTGCTGAGTGCTGAGTTGGGAGCCCTCATACCAGGGGACGAGGGTCAGAACTTCTCCCCAGCAGCCTCCAGGTGACGTTGATTGGCCCCAGGACCCCTGCCTCCCTGCTCGTCCGCCTGAGCACCAGCATTGGAAGTGTTATAGATTCTAATGACCTTTAAGGGTCCAGGAAAGAGATGTGCAGAGACGCTGTGGGGGCCGGTTTCACCCCGCCCCACATTTGTTCGGCCACCTTAGGCTGACCGTTTCTGCCAGCCTAGATGCTCTGACCAGTAGTCTGCTCTTTCTTCAATTAGGTCCCTGAATTAACGTAAAAACAGCACCAGGTGTCAGAGCCCTGCCCGCTCAACTCCCAGACAGTCCAGGGTCAGTGGTGATCAAGGACCATGATGGTCACTGAGTCAACAGCCTTTTGAAGTAAACAGGAGTCCAGCCGGTCTTATTGGCCACCATCATCACGGTGTCTGTAGGCTTTTCTATGGTGACAGTGTGATATACGGTTCCCCCGCCAAGATTATTATCTCCCCTCCGGGTGCAGTAAGTCCTGCAAGCAGTAGTCTACTCCTTCGGGACACACTATTGTTGTTTTATGAGAGAAACTCCAGGTCAAGTGATGTTCACACGAGTCGTCATGGTGCCCTGCTGCCCCCGGTTATCTCTCTGGATGTTGGAGTTGGAGGGCCTCCTCACTCGAGGTCGGTGTGCCCACGGAGCGAACCCTGCAACTTCAGGGCATGGTTGGTGATTAGGATCACCACGTGGGGTCCTTTTCCCTTAGGAGGGAGGTGGCCTTTTGGGCTGCTGATTTCCAGGTTTTTAGATACCGCCAGTATCTTGGCCAGATGTGGCAGTGGGCCAAGCCCCTTGGTGACTGTAGTTTATCCTACCTGGATGGCATTCTTGCGTTGTTCCATTTCAAGTGGTCCCAGTTTTTGCACTAATTCTCCAATGGCGATTCACCTTTCACCGGGAATGGAAAGGTCAAAGGGTTTAGCTCAATTAGGGAGTTCCAGGGCAAGGGTCTGAATTGACTGCTCTTTCCATTCTTGAAAGGCCACTTCTGGATTCTGTTCAAAAGGATCATCATCTTTTCCTTTCAGTGTTTCATATAGAGGCCCAGCTAGTAGACTGTAGTTAGGGATCCAGAAGCAGCAAACCCTGGCCTCCCCAGGAACCCCTAAGCTGTCTTCTCGTTTTAGAAAGGGGTAAGGCTGCAAATGGTTTCTTCCCTTTCCTGGGATGGGCTTCTCCGACCTTGTGTGAGAATGAAGCCCAGGCAGGTCACCGCAGTCTGTGATATTTGAGCTTTTTCTTGGACAACTTCTATCCTTTATTGGCTTGGTAGTTCAGAGGCCTCCTTAGTAGGGCTGGCGATCAGAATGTCGTCTGCATATTGAAGGAGGGTTTCCTTTTCCAGAGGTAGAACTTTTCGGTCTTTAGCTAAGCTTTCCCCAAAGATGGTGTGGGAATTTTTGAACCCTTGGGGCAAGACGGCCCGGAAGTATTGTTTTAGTTGTATGTTGAGTCCTGCCACTCACAAGCCAAAATTTCTTGTGACTCTGGGACTAATGGAATACAAAAGAAGGCATCATTGAAGACTAATACAGAATACCATGTCCTGGTGGTTGGTAGAATGACCAGCAGGGTGTAGGAATTAGGAGCAACTGGAGGTATATCCTCGGTGGCTTCACTGACTGTCCTGACATCCTTTACCAGGTCCCCAGCAGCCCATGGAGCTCTCGTGGTCAGGCCAATCCCAGGATATGGAGCTCTCCTGGGCAGGTACCCCACCCCCAAGCCAGCCCACGGGGCTCTCGTGGTCAGGCCCCTCCCAGGATACAGAGCTACCCTTGCAGGTACCGTGGCAGGGCTGGGCACACAGGAACCGTGCACATAGCCCTCATTGAAGAGCACCCCCAGCTCACCTGTCGCTCAGAGCTGACACAGAGCACCTCAGAGCAGGACTTGAACTAACAAACAGCAGCTCCGACAGGTCTGTGACCCTGGGCATCACTCTGTGTGGCCTCCCTCCACCTGGTCTTCCAGAGACTTCCACTGCACCCGGGGCACCAGGCCTCTGTCTCCAACCACCACCCACCCCTCCTCTCCCTGACTCCTGGGTTCCTCTCATTAGGAGAGGGTTTTCTTGAAGTTGTCTCCCACTCATGGGCCAGATAAAATGATTAGAAAACAAGCCAAAGCTGCAGCCCCTTGTCTATCCTGACTCTCAGGAGCCCACACCTGTTCCTTGGACCTGGCCGGTTCAGCAAGTTCCATTTTCTGCAACTGTGAGCCCCTGAGGGGTGACGATTGGCTGACCTGGGCAGCCTTACGGTGCCGGCCAGCCCTCCCCACGTGTGCCTGGGTTGAGATCAATATAAATACCACTCCAGGCAGCAAGAGCCCCTGCAGCTGTGTCTGACGCCATTTTCTCTGCCCTGTCAGCAGTCTCGGGGCTGGGCTGGTGGGAGGGAGTGAGAGGCCACGGCTTTGTGGGTGGCCCAGTGTGAGTGGGGCTCTGCTGGACTTTCTGCAGCAGTTGCCAGGCTGCCACCTGCTAAAGAAGAGGATGTGTCACCCATACCTGCTGCTGGAATTGCTCCCTGGGCAGAGGTGAGGAAGGAAAAAAGCAGTGGGGGCAGGGACAGGACGGGTATCTCAGGCAGGGAAATGGAAATCTTCCAGAAGAGCACCCAGGGCCAGGACCATCCTGGCTGGCCTGCAGGCACCAAGTCAGCTGGCATGCTGTCACTCGTGTGGCTCCATGGCCCTTCCTCTAGGCTTTCAAGTCCTTGTATATATTCAGGTGTTTTACCTGGGAAGGGTGGGAACAGTTCAGCAGCAACTGGCCTGGGGCTCAGCTCACGTTTACTCACAGATGCCTCGGCACGGTGCCCCAGCTTTGCAATGAGGACGCTTGTTGTGTGGGGGCTGCTGGCTGAATGGGAGACGATTCCCCACCACTGACCAACTTCAGAATTGTTTACAACTGGAGCAAGTGCCCTGATACGGTTTTCCTCTGAGTAACTGGTGGGTTCTGTTTTTTTTTTCTCTTTTTTGTTTTTGGTTCAAGGTAGATTTTATTCCTCTTTTTTGTATTTACAGATATAAGCATGGAAATAATTTATTCATATAAATACATGTATGTGAAGGGAATAATTGTTTTTTCTGTTTTATTTTTTAAATTTTATTTCTTTTTAATTTTGAATTTTATTTTATATTTTTATACAGCAGGTTCTTATTGGTTATCTATTTTATACATATAAATGTTTACATGCCAATCCCAATCTCTCAACTCCTCCCACCACCACCACCCCCAAGAGCTTTCCCCCCTTGTTGTCCATACGATTGTTGTCTACATCTGTTGCTCTATTTATGCCTTGCAAAACGGTTAATCTGTACAGTTTTTCTAGGTTCCACATATATGCATGAATATACAAGATTTGTTTTTCTCTTTCTGACTTACTTCACTCTGTATGACAGTCTCTAGATCCATCGACGTCTCTACAAATGACCCAATTTCATTCCTTTCATGGCTTAGTAATATTCCATTTTATATATGTACCACATCTTTATGCATTCGTCTGTCTGTGGGCATTTAGGTTGCTTCCATTACCTCGATATTGTAAATAGTGATGCAATGAACATTACGGTGAATGTCTCTTTTTGATTTATGGTTTTGTCTGGGTATATGTCCAGTACTGGGATTGCTGTATCATATGGTAATTCTATTATTAGTTTCTTAAGAAACTCCATATTGTTCTCCATAGTGACTGTATCAATTTATATTCCCAACAATAGTGGAAGAGGCTTCCTTTTCTCCACACCCTTTCCAGCATTTGTTGTTTGTAGATTTTCAGATGATGCCCATTCTAACAGGTGTGAGGTGATACCTCATTGTTGAGTCCATTTCGATGAACAAGGGGTAGGTCTTGTCTATTACATATTTGGCTTATGGAACGGTATCTGTGCTAATTTCAAACTCTGGTTTTATGCAGCACCCCAACTCACCTTTCCCCTTAAGCAAGCATAAGTTGGTTTTCTAAACTTGAGACCCTGTTCTGTTTTGTAATTCAGTTCATGTGTAGCCAAGTTTACATTCCGTGCATTAGTGATACCTTATGATGTTTCTTTTTCTGTGTTACTTATTTCACTTAGAATCACCGTGCCTCAATCCACTCATTATGCTGGTACAGGCCTGGTGACACAGATTTCATTGCTGAGTGATATTGCATTGTACATAAGTACCACAACTTCTTTATCCAGTTTTTGCTCTCTGTGATATTGAACTTGGACCGTAAACGAGGTTCTTGTAAACAGAGCCGTCCCAAATTTTGGGGTGGCTGTGTCTTTTTGATTTTAATTTCCCTAAGCTATAGGACCATAAGTGGAAATGCCCTAGACTCTGTTGCTTTGTTTTTCAGATGTTTCAGGAAACACCATACACTTCTCCAGAGTGGCTGTTGGCAATTTACATCCCGCCCATCAGCATAACAAGGCTCCTTTTTCCCCATGGCCTGTCTTGCCTTTCTGGATTTTACACTTTTTTCAGATGGCCCTTTAGACCGGGGGGAAGTGACACTTCATAGTAGTTCGGATTTCCATTGCAAGCTTGCTTGGTTTGCCAAAAAGGGCGTATGTGTTTTTTCCTGAATATATTCAGGAACAAACTCATACGCCCTTTTTTTGCCAAGTGCATCATTGTCGATGTTCTGCCTCTTTTCCTATGCTTTAAATGCAAATCCAGTCTACCTCCTGAAATCGGTTTCCTGAAATTCTGCCCCGCTTTCAAGTCCTCTTGGCAGCCTTACTTCAATATATTTTTGGACGTTATCTGTCATTTATAACTCTGCAGGTTTGTGAATTACAGGGCCCCTGAGCTCCTTTCTTCAACTCGCTTTCTTGTGAGCTGGCCGCAAACCCGCAAGACTGCTTCAGGCCCTAATCTGCTTCTGGCAGGGCACGCTGAGCCTTTGGTTAATTCCTCTTCCTGGTGGGAAATGAGTGTTAAATATGCCCGTCCAGACACCTACCTCACTCTCAACCCCTTGGTGATGTGGGTCCTCTGGTTTGTGGCCACCTTTGCTGGGTTCCTCACCTTTCGATGATGTGGCCCCACTAGTGTGAGGACACTCCTGCCTGGTTCTCATCTACGTGGTTATGTGGACCCCCTGGTGAGAGTCTGTTCCTGGCTGTGTTCCTCACCCTTCTGTGAGGGAGGTCACTGCTGATAGGTCACTCCTGCATGGCTGGCACACATTGCCTTGGTGAAGTCAGCCATGTGGTGGCAGTAGGAGCGTGCTGAGGATCTCCTCCCCTCGGTGATGAGGGCCCTCTTGCGTCAGGCCCTAACTGCTGGGCTCACCAACTTTTCTTAGTGAGCCCAATGATGCTTGGGCACTCCTCTTAGGATCCCATCTCGATGGGGATGTGGGCCTTCTGCTCTGAAGTCCCAACGGCTGGGTTGTTCACATTTTCATGATGTGGGCTCTCTGGTGTTAGTTCACAGAGGCCTGGATCCCATAGCCTCTGTGCTCTTGGCCACCTGTTGGGAGGTTCCAACTGCTGGATTCCTCACTTTTTTAATTTTTTGGGTCTTCTGTTGTGAGGATCCTCCTGCCTGCCTCACTCCCAGCCCCTTCGTGATGTGTGTCGTCTGGTCTGAGGCCACATGTGCTGGGTTCCTCACCTTTCGATGATGTGGGACCAATGGTCTTAGGAGACTCCTGCCTGGTTCACATCCCCTTGGTGATGTGGGCCCTCTGTTGAGAGTCTGATCCTGGCTGGGTTCCTCACCCATCTGTGAGGTGGGCCGTCTGCTGTGAGGTCACTCCTGCCTGGCTTGCTCACCTCGCCTTGTGGACATGAGCCCTCTGGTGGCACTTGGAGCCTGCTGGGAGCCTCCTCCCCTCGGTGATGAGGGCCCTCTGGCGTCAGGCCCTAACTGCTGGTCTCCCCACATTTTGTGATGTGCGTCCAGTGGTGCGAGGACACTCCAGCCAGGTTCACCTCCCCATTGGGATGTGGGCCTTCTGCTCTGAGGTACCAATGCCTGGGTTGCTCACAGTTTCATGATGTGGGCTCTCTGCTATTAGTTCACTCCTGCCTGCATCCCATAGCTTCTGTGCTCTCGGCCACCTGCTGGGAGGTTCCAACTGCTGGATTCCTCACCTTTCTTATTCTTTGGGCCCTCTGTTTTTAGGCTACTCCTGCCTGCCTCACTCCCATTCCCTTTGTGATATGTGTCCTCTGATTTGAGGCCACATGTGCTGGGTTCCGCACCTTTCGATGATGTGGCCCCACTGGAGGGAAGACAGTCCTGACTGGTTCCCATCCCCTTGCTGATGTGGGCCCTCAGGTGAGAGTCTGATCCTGGCTGGGTTCCCCACCCGTCTGTGAGGTGGCCCCTCTGCTGTGAGGTCATTCATGCCTGTCTGGCACACGTCACCTTGGCGACGTGGGCCCTCTGGTGGCAGTTGGAGTGTGCTGGGATCCTCCTCCCCTCAGTGATGAGGGCCCTCTTGCCTTAGGCCATAACTGCTGGGCTCCCCACATTTTCTGATGTGTGCCAAGTGAGTGAGGACACTCTTGCCAGGTTCCCATCCCCATGGGGATATGGGCCTTCTGCTCTGAGGTCAAAACGGCTGGCTTGCTCACAGTACCCTGATGTGGGCCCTCTGCTGTGAGTTCACTCCGGCAAGGATCCCTTATCATCGGTGCTCTGAGCCGCCTGCTGGGAGGTTCCAACTGCTGGATTCCTCAACTTTTTTATTCTATGTGCCCTCTGTTGTGAGGCTCCTCCTGCCTGCCTCACTGCCAGCCCCTTGGTGATGACTGTCCTATGGCTTGAGGCCACATGTGCTGCGTTCCTCACCTTTCGATGATGTGGCCCCACTCGTGTGAGGACACTCCTGCCTGGTTCCCATCCCCTTGGTGAGGTGGGCCCTCTGGCGAGAGTCTAATCCTGGCTGGGTTCCTCAACGTTCTGTGAGGTAGGCCCTCTGCTGTGAGGTCACTCCTGCCTGGCTGGCACACGTCACCTTGGAGACGTGAGCCCTCTGGTGGCAGTTGGAGCGTGCAGGGTGCCTCCTCCTCTCGGTGATGACGGCCCTCTGGCATCAGGCCCTAAATGGTGGGCTCCCCACATTTTCTGATGTGCGCCCAGTGGTGCGAGGACACTCCAGCCAGGTTCCCATTCCCATGGGGATGTGGGCCTTCTGCGCTGAGGTCCCAACGCCTGGGTTGCTCACAGTTTTATGATGTGGGCCCTCTGCTGTGAGTTCACTGCGGCCTGGATCCCATAGCCTCGGTGTTCTGAGCCGCCTGCTGGAAGGTCTAAATGCTGGAATCCTCACGTTTTTTATATTATGTGCCCTGTGTTGTGAGGCTACTCCTGCCTTCCTCACTCCAAGGCCCTTGGTGATGTGGGTCCTCTGGTTTGAGGACACATGTGCTGGGTTCCTCACCTTAAGATGATGAGGCCCCACTGGTGTGAGGATAATCCTGACTGGTTCCCATCCCCTTTGTGATGTGGGCCCTCTGGTGAGAGTCTGATCCTGGCTGGGTTCCTCACCCATCTGTGAGGTGGGCCCTCTACTATCAGGTAACTCTTGCCTGGCTTGCTCACCTCGCCTTGTTAACATGAGCCCTCTGGTGGCACTTGGACCCTGCTGGGAGCCTCCTCACCTCTGTGATGAGGGCCCTCTGACGTCAGGCCCTAACTGCTGGGCTCCCCAACTTTTCTTAGTGAGCCCAGTGATGCTCGGGCACTCCTCTTAGGTTCCCATCTCCATGGGGATGTGGGCCTTCTGCTCTGAGGTTCCAACGGCTGGGTTGATCACAATTTCATGATGTGGGCTCTCTGGTGTTAGTTCACTGTGGCCTGGATCCCATAGCCTCTGTGCTCTTGGCCGCCTGCTGGGAGGTTCCAACTGCTGGATTCCTCACTTTTTTAATTTTTTAGGCCCTCTGTTGTGAGGATCCTCCTGCCTGCCTCACTCCCAGCCCCTTCGTGATGTGTGTCGTCTGGTTTGAGGCCACATGTGCTGGGTTCCTCACCTTTCGATGATGTGGGACCAATGGTCTTAGGAGACTCCTGCCTGGTTCACATCCCCTTGGTGATGTGGGCCCTCTGTTGAGAGTCTGATCCTGGCTGGGTTCCTCACCCTTCTGTGAGGTGGGCCGTCTGCTGTGAGGTCACTCCTGCTTGGCTTGCTCACCTCGCCTTGTGGACATGAGCCTTCGGTGGCACTTGGAGCCTGCTGGGAGCCTCCTCCCCTTGGTGATGAGGGCCCTCTGGCGTCAGGCCCTAACTGCTGGGCTCCCCACATTTTGTGATGTGCGCCCAGTGGTTCGAAGACACTCTATCCAGGTTCACATCCCCATTGGGATGTGGGTCTTCTGCTCTGAAGTCCCAACGGCTGGGTTGTTCACAGTTTCATGATGTGGGCTCTCTGCTGTTAGTTCACTCTGGCCTGGATGCCATAGCCTCTGTGCTCTGGGCCGCCTGCTGGGAGGTTCCAACTGCTCGATTCCTCAACTTTTGTATTCTATGGGTCCTGTGTTGCGATGCTCCTCCTGCCTGCCTCACTCGCAACCCCTTCGTGATGTGGGTCCTCTGGTTTGAGGCCACATGTGCTGGGTTCCGCAACTTTCAATGATGTGGTCCCACTGGTGTGAGGACACTCCTGCCTGGTTCCCATCCCCTTGGTGATGTGGGCCTTCTGGTGACAGTCTTATCCTGGCTGGGTTCCTCACTCTTCTGTGAGGTAGGCCCTCTGCTGTGAGGTCAATCCTGCCTGACTTGCACACATCACCTTGGCGACGTGGGCCCTCTGTTGGCACATGGAACCTGCTGGGAGCCTCCTGCCCTCGGTGATGACGGCCCTCTAGCATCAGGCCATAACTGCTGGGCTCCCCACGTTTTCTGATGTGAGCCCAGTGATGCCAGGACACTCCTGTCAGGTTCCCATCCCCATGGGGATGTGGGCTTTCTGCTCTGAGGTCCCAACGCCTGGGTTGCTCACAGTTTCATGATGTGGGCTCTCTGGTGTTAGTTCACTCCTGCCTGCATCCCATAGCTTCTGTGCTCTCGGCCGCCTGCTGGGAGGTTCCAAATGCTGGATTCCTCACCTTTTTTATTCTTTGGGCCCTCTGTATTTAGGCTACTCCTACCTGCCTCACTCCCATCCCCTTTGTGATGTATGTCCTCTGATATGAGGCCGCATGTGCTGGGTTCCTCACCTTTCGATGATGTGGCCCCACTGGTGGGAGGACAGTCCTGACTGGTTTCCATCCCCTTGGTGTTGTGGGCCCTCTGGCGAGAGTCTCATCCTGCCTCGGTTCCTCACCCTTCTGTGAGATAGGCCCTCTGCTGTGAGGTCACTACTGCCTGGCTGACGCATGCCTCCTTGTAGACGTGGGCCCTCTGTTGGCAGTTGGAACCTGCTGGGAGTCTCCTCCCCTCAGTTATGAGGGCCCCCTGGCGTCAGGCCCTAACTGCTGGGCTCCTAACATTTTCTGATATGTGCTAAGTGGTGCGAGGCCACTCCTGCCAGGTTCCCATCCCAATGGGGATGTGGGCCTTCTGTTCTGAGGTCCCAACGGCTGGGCTGCTCACAGGTTCATGATGTGGGCCATCTGTTGTGAGTTCACTGCGGCCTGGATCTCATAGCCTCGGTGCTCTGGGCCACTTGCTGGGAGGTTCCAACTGCTGGATTCCTCAACTTTTATATTCTATGGACCCTGTGTTGTGAGGCTGGTCCTGCCAGCCTCGTTCCGAACCCCTTAGTGATGTGGTTCCTCTGGTTTGAGGCTACATGTGCTGGGATCCTCACCTTTCGATGATGTTGTCCCACTGGTTTGGGGACACTCCTGCCTTGTTCCCATCCCCTTGGTGATGTGGACCCTCTGGTGAGAGTCTGATCCTGGCTGTGTTCCTCACCCTTCTGTGAGGTGGGCCCTCTGCTGTGAGGTCACTCCTCACCTTTCTTATTTTTGGGCCCTCTTTTGTGAGGCTCCTCCTGCCTGCCTCACTCCCAGCCCATTAATGATGGGTGTCCTATGGTTTGAAGCCACATGTTCTGGGTTCCTCAGCTTTAGATGATGTGGCCCTACTCATGTGAGGACACTCCTGCCTGGTTCGAATCCATTTGGTGATGTGGGCCCTCTGGTGCGAGTGTGATCCTGACTGGGTTCATCACACTTCTCTGAGGTGGGCCCTCTGCTGTGAGGTCATTCGTGCCTGGTTGGCACACATCACCTTGGCGATGTCAGCCCTCTGGTGGCAGTTGGAGCCTGCTGGGAGCCTCCTTCCCTTGGTGATGAGGGTCCTCTGGCGTCAGGCCCTAACTGCTGGTCTCCCAAAATTTTCTGATACGTTCTCAGTGGTGCGAGGACACTCCTACCAGATTTATATCCCCATGGGGATGTGGGCCTCCTGCTCTGAGGTCCCAATGGCTGGGTTGCTCAGTTTCATGACATGGGCCCTCTTCTGTGAGTTCACTGTGGCCTGGATCCCATAGCCTCGGTGCTCTGGGCCGCCTGCTGGGAGGTTCCAACTGCTGGATTCCTCACTTTTTTGTTCTATGGGCCCAGTGTTGTGAGGCTACTCCTGCCTGCCTCACTCCGAGGCCCTTGGTGATGTGGGTCCTCTGGTTTGAGGACACATGTGCTGAGTACCTCACCTTTCGATGATGTGGCCCCACTGGTGTGAAGACACTCGTGCCTGGTTCCCATCCCCTTGGTGATGTGGGCCCTCTGGTGAGAGTCTGATGTTGGCTGATTTTCTCACCCTTCTGTGAGCTGGGACCTCTGCTGTGAGGTAACTCCTGCCTGGCTTGCTCACGTTGCCTTGACAACGTGAGCCTTCAGGTGGCAGTTGGAGCCTGCTGGGAATCTCCTCCCCTCGGTTATGAGAGCTCTGGATAAAACACATATGCCCTCTTTTGCCAAGTGCATTATTTTCCAAGTTCTGTCTCATTTCCTATGCTTTAAGAGCAACTCCCGTGTACCTTCTGAAATCGGTTTCCAGCAATTCTGCACCGTTTTCAAGTCCTCTTCGCAGCCTTACTTCAGTATAATTTTGGATGATACCTGTCATTTATAACTCTGCAGGTTTGTGAATTACAGTGCCCCTGAGCTCCTTTCTTCAACACGCTTTCTTGTGAGCTGGCCGCAACACCGCAGGATTGCTTCAGGCCCTAGTGTGGTTCCGGCATGGCTCGCTGAGCGTTTGGTTAATTCCTCTTCCTGGTGGGAAATGAGAGTTAAATTTGCCCGTCCAGTCTCCTCCAGCTAGTCTCTCATTGGTTCTCCCTATTCCTGTTCATTTTACGCAGAAATTGCAAACTGGGCCAAACAGGAGGTTAAAGGCACTGACTCTCCAAGTGGGGAGAGTGTTAGTAAAGCGTCTGGAATGTTGCACCCGAGTACCAGGGGACGAAAACTGAAACACATTTGAACACGTTTCCCGATCACATGGTGGATCATACTCTGGGTTCCACATGCATGTTTTAGCTGAAAGAAGAATCCCTTAAACCTGGAGAGTTGAGAACCATGGAATGGGTACCATGCAATATGACTTCAAAGGGTCTGCATTTGCTCACCGAACCTCACCAATCCTATCACTGCTGCGTTTATGCCGCTGTACACACGCTTGATTCTCTTTCGGAGACATATAAATCCATAGGTTTTAAGATTCTTACTAGTCAGGTATATTCTTAGGCGTTTAATATGGGGTGTTGAGTCTACTTCGTTGAGCAAGCAGTAGCTCTTGTCTATTACATATTTGTCTTATGGAAAGGTATCTGTGCTAATTTCAATCTCTGGTTTTATGCAGCACCCCAACTCACCTTTCCCCTTAAGCAAGCATAAGTTGGTTTTCTACATTTGAGACCCTATTCTGTTTTGTAATTCAGTTCCTGTGTAGCCAAGTTTACATTCCGTGTATTAGTGATACCTTATGATGTTTCTTTTTCTGTGTGACTTATTTCACTTAGAATCATCGTACCTGAATCCACTCATTATGCTGTTACTGGCCTGATGACATAGATTTCATTGCTGAGTGATATTGCATTGTACGTAAGTACCACAACTTCTTTATCCATTTTTCGCTTTCTGCGATATTGAACTTGTACCGTAAACGAGGTTCTTGTAAACAGAGCCGTCCCAAACTTTGGGGTGGCTGTGTCTTTTTGATTTTAATTTCCCTAATCTATAGGACCATAAGTGGAAGTGCCCTAGGCTCTGTTGCTTTGTTTTTTAGATGTTTCAGGAAACACCATACACTTCTCCAGAGTGGCTGTTGGCAATTTACATCCCGCCCATCAGCATAAGAAGGCTCCCAGTTCTCCATGGCCTGTCCTGCCTTTCTAGATTTTACAATTTTTTCAGAATGCCCTTTTGACCGGGGGCAGTGAGACGTCATTGTAGTGCAGATTTCCTTTGCAAGCTTGCTTGGTTGGCCAAAAAGGGTGTATGCGTTTTTTCCTGAATATATTCAGGAAAAAACACATACGCCCTTTTTGGCCAAGTGCATCATTGTGGACGTTCTGCCTCATTTCCTATGCTTTACATGCAATTCCAGTCTACCTCCTGAAATCGGTTTCCTGCAATTCTGCCCCGCTTTCAAGTCCTCCTGGCAGCCTTACTTCAATATATTTTTGGACGATAGCTGTCATTTAGAACTCTGCAGGTGTGTGAATTACAGGGCCCCTTAGCTCTTTCTTCAACTCGCTTTCTTGTGAGCTGGCTGCAACACTGCAGGATTGCTTCAGGCCCTAGTGTGGTTTCAGCATGGCTCGCTGAGCCTTTGGTTAATTCCTCTTCCTGGTGGGAAATGAGAGTTAAATTTGCCCGTCCAGACACCTCCAGCTAGTCTCTCATTGGTTCTCCCTATTCCTGTTCATTTTCCGCAGAAATTGCAAACTAGGCCAACCAGGAGGTTAAAGGCACTGACTCTCCAAGTGGGGAGAGTGTTAGTAAAGCATCTGGAATGTTGCACCCGAGTACCAGGGGACGAAAACTGAGACATATTTGAACACGTTTCCCGATCACACGGTGGATCATACTCTGGGATCCACATGCATGTTTTAGCTGAAGGAAGAATCCCTTAAACCTGGAGAGTTGAGAACCGTGGAATGGGTACCATGCAATATGACTTCAAAGGGTCTTCATTTGCTCACCGAAACTCACCAATCCTTTCACTGCTGCATTTATGCCACTGTACACACGCTTGATTCTCTTTCGGAGACATATAAATCCATAGGTTTTAAGATTCTTACTAGTCAGGTATATTCTTAGGCGTTTAATATGGGGTGTTGAGTCTGCTTCGTTGAGCAAGGAGTAGCTCTTGTCTATTACATATTTGTCTTATGGAAAGGTATCTGTGTTAATTTCAATCTCTGGTTTTCTGCAGCACCCCAACTCACCTTTCCCCTTAAGCAAGCATAAGTTGGTTTTCTACATTTGAGACCCTGTTCTGTTTTGTAATTCAGTTCCTGTGTAGCCAAGCTTACATTCCGTGTATTAGTGATATCTTATGATGTTTCTTTTTCTGTGTGACTTATTTCACTTAGAATCATCGTACCTGAATCCACTCATTATGCTGCTACTGGCCTGATGACATAGATTTCATTGTTGAGTGATATTGCATTGTACCAAAGTACCACAACTTCTTTATCCATTTTTCGCTTTCTGCGATATTGAACTTGTACTATAAACGAGCTTCATGTAAACAGAGCCGTCCCAAACTTTGGGGTGGCTGTGTCTTTTTGATTTTAATTTCCCTAAGCTATAGGACCATAAGTGGAAATGCCCTAGGCTCTGTTGCTTTGTTTTTTAGATGTTTCAGGAAACACCATACACTTCTCCAGAGTGGCTGTTGGCAATTTACATCCCGCCCATCAGCATAAGAAGGCTCCCAGTTCTCCATGGCCTGTCCTGCCTTTCTGGATTTTACACTTTTTTCAGATGGCCCTTTTGACCGGGGGGCAGTGAGACTTTATTGTAGTGCAGATTTCCTTTGCAAGCTTGCTTGGTTGGCCAAAAAGTGCGTATGCGTTTTTTCCTGAATATATTCAGGAAAAAACGCATACGCCCTTTTTGGCCAAGTGCATCATTGTGGACGTTCTGCCTCTTTTCCTATGCTTTACATGCAATTCCAGTCTACCTCCTGAAATCGGTTTCCTGCAATTCTGCCCCGCTTTCAAGTCCTCTTGGCAGCCTTACTTCAATATATTTTTGGACGATAGCTGTCATTTACAACTCTGCATGTGTGTGAATTACAGGGCCCCTGAGCTCCTTTCTTCAACTCGCTTTCTTGTGAGCTGGCCGCAACACCGCAGGATTGCTTCAGGCCCTAGTGTGGTTCCGGCATGGCTCGCTGAGCCTTTGGTTAATTCCTCTTCTTGGTGGGAAATGAGAGTTAAATTTACCCGTCCAGACACCTCCAGCTAGTCTCTCATTGGTTCTCCCTATTCCTGTTCATTTTCCGCAGAAATTGCAAACTGGGCCAAACAGGAGGTTAAAGGCACTGACTCTCCAAGTGGGGAGAGTGTTAGTAAAGCGTCTGGAATGTTGCACCCGAGTACCAGGGGAAGAAAACTGAGACACATTTGAACACGTTTCCCGATCACACGGTGGATCATCCTCTGGGTTCCACATGCATGTTTTAGCTGAAGGAAGAATCCCTTAAACCTGGAGAGTTGAGACCCATGGAATGGGTACCATGCAATACGACTTCAAAGGGTCTGCATTTGCTCACCGAACCTCACCAATCCTATCACTGCTGCGTTTATGCCGCTGTACACACGCTTGATTCTCTTTCGGAGACATATAAATCCATAGGTTTTAAGATTCTTACTAGTCAGGTATATTCTTAGGCGTTTAATATGGGGTGTTGAGTCCACTTCGTTGAGCAAGCAGTAGCTCTTGTCTATTACATATTTGGCTTATGGAAAGGTATCTGTGCTAATTTCAATCTCTGGTTTTATGCAGCACCCCAACTCACCTTTCCCCTTAAGCAAGCATAAGTTGGTTTTCTACATTTGAGACCCTATTCTGTTTTGTAATTCAGTTCCTGTGTAGCCAAGTTTACATTCCGTGTATTAGTGATATCTTATGATGTTTCTTTTTCTGTGTGACTTATTTCACTTAGAATCATCGTACCTGAATCCACTCATTATGCTGCTACTGGCCTGATGACATAGATTTCATTGCTGAGTGATATTGCATTGTACGTAAGTACCACAACTTCTTTATCCATTTTTTGCTTTCTGCGATATTGAACTTGTACCGTAAACGAGGTTCTTGTAAACAGAGCTGTCCCAAACTTTGGGGTGGCTGTGTCTTTATTTTAATTTCCCTAAGCTATAGGACCATAAGTGGAAGTGCCCTAGGCTCTGTTGCTTTGTTTTTTAGATGTTTCAGGAAACACCATACACTTCTCCAGAGTGGCTGTTGGCAATTTACATCCCGCCCATCAGCATAACAAGGCTCCCACTTCTCCATGGCCTGTCCTGCCTTTCAGGATTTTACACTTTTTTCAGATGGCCCTTTTGACCGGGGGGCAGTGAGACTTCATTGTAGTGCAGATTTCCTTTGCAAGCTTGCTTGGTTGGCCAAAAAGGGCGTATGCGTTTTTTCCTGAATATATTCAGGAAAAAACGCATACGCCCTTTTTGGCCAAGTGCATCATTGTGGACGTTCTGCCTCTTTTCCTATGCTTTACATGCAATTCCAGTCTACCTCCTGAAATCGGTTTCCTGCAATTCTGCCCCGCTTTCAAGTCCTCTTGGCAGCCTTACTTCAATATATTTTTGGACGATAGCTGTCATTTACAACTCTGCAGGTGTGTGAATTACAGGGCCCCTGAGCTCCTTTCTTCAACTCGCTTTCTTGTGAGCTGCCCGCAACACCGCAGGATTGCTTCAGGCCCTAGTGTGGTTCCGGCATGGCTCGCTGAGCCTTTGGTTAATTCCTCTTCTTGGTGGGAAATGAGAGTTAAATTTACCCGTCCAGACACCTCCAGCTAGTCTCTCATTGGTTCTCCCTATTCCTGTTCATTTTCCGCAGAAATTGCAAACTGGGCCAAACAGGAGGTTAAAGGCACTGACTCTCCAAGTGGGGAGAGTGTTAGTAAAGCGTCTGGAATGTTGCACCCGAGTACCAGGGGACGAAAACTGAGACACATTTGAACACGTTTCCCGATCACACGGTGGATCATCCTCTGGGTTCCACATGCATGTTTTAGCTGAAGGAAGAATCCCTTAAACCTGGAGAGTTGAGACCCATGGAATGGGTACCATGCAATACGACTTCAAAGGGTCTGCATTTGCTCACCGAACCTCACCAATCCTATCACTGCTGCGTTTATGCCGCTGTACACACGCTTGATTCTCTTTCGGAGACATATAAATCCATAGGTTTTAAGATTCTTACTAGTCAGGTATATTCTTAGGCGTTTAATATGGGGTGTTGAGTCCACTTCGTTGAGCAAGCAGTAGCTCTTGTCTATTACATATTTGGCTTATGGAAAGGTATCTGTGCTAATTTCAATCTCTGGTTTTATGCAGCACCACAACTCACCTTTCCCCTTAAGCAAGCATAAGTTGGTTTTCTACATTTGAGACCCTATTCTGTTTTGTAATTCAGTTCCTGTGCAGCCAAGTTTACATTCCGTGTATTAGTGATATCTTATGATGTTTCTTTTTCTGTGTGACTTATTTCACTTAGAATCATCGTACCTGAATCCACTCATTATGCTGCTATGGGCCTGATGACAGAGATGTCATTGCTGAGTGACATTGCAGTGTACGTTAGTACCACAACTTCCTTATCCATTTTTCGCTTTCTGCGATATTGAACTTGTACCGTAAACGAGGTTCTTGTAAACAGAGCCGTCCCAAACTTTGGGGTGGCTGTGTCTTTTTGATTTTAATTTCCCTAAGCTATAGGACCATAAGTGGAAGTGCCCTAGGCTCTGTTGCTTTGTTTTTTAGATGTTTCAGGAAACACCATACACTTCTCCAGAGTGTTTGTTTGCAATTTACATCCCGCCCCTCAGCATAACAAGGCTCCCAGTTCTCCATGGCCTATCCTGCCTTTCAGGATTTTACACTTTTTTCAGATGGCCCTTTTGACCGGGGAGCAGTGAGACTTCATTGTAGTGCAGATATCCTTTGCAAGCTTGCTTGGTTGGCCAAAAAGGGCGTATGCGTTTTTTCCTGAATATATTCAGGAAAAAACGCATACGCCCTTTTTGGCCAAGTGCCTCATTGTGGACGTTCTGCCTCTTTTCCTATGCTTTACATGCAATTCCAGTCTACCTCCTGAAATCGGTTTCCTGCAATTCTGGCCCACTTTCAAGTCCTCTTGGCAGCCTTACTTCAATATATTTTTGGACTATAGCTGTCATTTAGAACTCTGCAGGTTTGTGAATTACAGGGCCCCTGAGCTCCTTTCTTCAACTCGCTTTATTGTGAGCTGGCCGCAACACCGCAGGATTGCTTCAGGCCCTAGTGTGGTTCCGGCATGGCTCGCTGAGCCTTTGGTTAATTCCTCTTCATGATGGGAAATGAGAGTTACATTTGCCCGTCCAGACACCTCCAGCTAGTCTCTCATTGGTTCTCCCTATTCCTGTTCATTTTCCGGAGAAATTGCCAACTGGGCCAAACAGGAGGTTAAAGGCACTGACTCTCCAAGTGGGGAGAGTGTTAGTAAAGCGTCTGGAATGTTGCACCCGAGTACCAGGGGACGAAAACTGAGACACATTTGAACACGTTTCCCGATCACACGGTGGATCATACTCTGGGTTCCACATGCATGTTTTAGCTGAAGGAAGAATCCCTTAAACCTGGAGAGTTGAGAACCATGGAATGGGTACCATGCAATATGACTTCAAAGGGTCTGCATTTGCTCACCGAACCTCACCAATCCTTTCTCTGCTGCGTTTATGCCGCTGTACACACACTTGATTCTCTTTCGGAGACATATAAATCCATAGGTTTTTTAAAATTCTTACTAGTCAGGTATATTCTTAGGCGTTTAATATGGGGTGTTGAGTCCACTTCGTTGAGCAAGCAGTAGTTCTTGTCTATTACATATTTAGCTTATGGAAAGGTATCTGTGCTAATTTCAATCTCTGGTATTATGCAGCACCCCAACTCACCTTTCCCCTTAAGCAAGCATATGTTGGTTTTCTACATTTGAGACCCTATTCTGTTTTGTAATTCAGTTCCTGTGTAGCCAAGTTTACATTCCGTGTATTAGTGATATCTTATGATGTTTCTTTTTCTGTGTGACTTATTTCACTTAGAATCATCGTACCTGAATCCACTCATTATGCTGCTACTGGCCTGATGACATAGATTTCATTGCTGAGTGATATTGCATTGTACGTAAGTACCACAACTTCTTTATCCATTTTTCGCTTTCTGCGATATTGAACTTGTACTGTAAAGGAGGTTCTTGTAAACAGAGCCTTCCCAAACATTGGGGTGGCTGTGTCTTTTTGATTTTAATTTCCCTAATCTATAGGACCATAAGTGGAAGTGCCTTAGGCTCTGATGCTTTGTTTTTTAGATGTTTCAGGAAACACCATATGCTTTTGCAAGTTGGCTGTTCGTAATTTACATCCCGCCCATCAGCATAACAAGGCTCCCAGTTCTCCATGGCCTGTCCTGCCTTTCTGGATTTTACACTTTTTTCAGATGGCCCTTTAGACCGGGGGGCAGTGAGACTTCATTGTAGTGCAGATTTCCTTTGCAAGCTTGCTTGGTTGGCCAAAAAGGGCGTATGCGTTTTTTCCTGAATATATTCAGGAAAAAACGCATACGCCCTTTTTGGCCAAGTGCATCATTGTGGACGTTCTGCCTCTTTTCCTATGCTTTACATGCAATTCCAGTCTACCTCCTGAAATCGGTTTCCTGCAATTCTGCCCCGCTTTCAAGTCCTCTTGGCAGCCTTACTTCAATATATTTTTGGACGATAGCTGTCATGTATAACTCTGCAGGTTTGTGAATTACAGTGCCCCTGAGCTCCTTTCTTCAACTCGCTTTCTTGTGAGCTGGCCGCAACTCTGCAGGATTGCTTCAGGCCCTAGTGTGGTTCTGGCATGGCTCGCTGAGCCTTTGGTTAATTCCTCTTCCTGGTGGGAAATGAGAGTTAAATTTGCCCGTGCAGACACCTCCAGCTAGTCTCTCATTGGTTCTCCCTATTCCTGTTCATTTTCCGCAGAAATTGCAAACTGGGCCCAACAGCAGGTTAAAGGCACTGACTCTCCAAGTGGGGAGAGTGTTAGTAAAGCGTCTGGAATGTTGCACCCGAGTACCAGGGGACGAAAACTGAGACACATTTGAACACGTTTCCCGATCACACAGTGGAACATACTCTGGGTTCCACATGCATGTTTTAGCTGAAGGAAGAATCCCTTAAACCTGGAGAGTTGAGACCCATGGAATGGGTACCATGCAATATGACTTCACAGGGTCTGCATTTGCTCACCGAACCTCACCAATCCTATCACTGCGGCGTTTATGCCACTGTACACACACTTGATTCTCTTTCGGAGACATATAAATCCATTGGTTTTAAGATTCTTACTAGTCAGGTATATTCTTAGGCGTTTAATATGGGGTGTTGAGTCCACATCGTTGAGCAAGGAGTAGCTCTTGTCTATTACATATTTAGCTTATGGAAAGGTATCTGTGTTAATTTCAATCTCTGGTTTTATGCAGCACCCCAACTCACCTTTCCCCTTAAGCAAGCATAAGTTGGTTTTCTACATTTGAGACCCTATTCTGTTTTGTAATTCAGTTCCTGTGTAGCCAAGTTTACCTTCCGTGTATTAGTGATATCTTATGATGTTTCTTTTTCTGTGTGACTTATTTCACTTAGAATCATCGTACCTGAATCCACTCATTATGCTGCTACGGGCCTGATGACATAGATTTAATTGCTGAGTGATATTGCATTGTACGTAAGGACCACAACTTCTTTATCCATTTTTCGCTTTCTGCGATATTGAACTTGTACCGTAAACGAGGTTCTTGTAAACAGAGCCGTCCCAAACTTTGGGGTGGCTGTTTCTTTTTGATTTTAATTTCCCTAAGCTATAGGACCATAAGTAGAAGTGCCCTAGGCTCTGTTTCTTTGTTTTTTAGATGTTTCAGGAAACACCATACACTTCTCCAGAGTGGTTCTTGGCAATTTACATCCCGCCCCTCAGCATAACAAGGCTCCCAGTTCTCCATGGCCTGTCCTGCCTTTCAGGATTTTACACTTTTTTCAGATGCCCCTTTTGACAGGGGGGCAGTGAGACTTCATTGTAGTGCAGATATCCTTTGCAAGCTTGCTTGGTTGGCCAAAAAGGGCGTATGCGTTTTTTCCTGAATATATTCAGGAAAAAACGCATACGCCCTTTTTGGCCAAGTGCATCATTGTGGACGTTCTGCCTCTTTTCCTATGCTTTACATGTAATTCCAGTCTACCTCCTGAAATCGGTTTCCTGCAATTCTTCCCCGCTTTCAAGTCCTCTTGGCAGCCTTACTTCAATATATTTTTGGACGATAGCTGTCATTTATAACTCTGCAGGTTTGTGAATTACAGGGGCCCTGAGCTCCTTTCTTCAACTCGCTTTCTTGTGAGCTGGCCGCAACACCGCAGGATTGCTTCAGGCCCTAGTGTGTTTCCGGCATGGCTCACTGAGCCTTTGGTTAATTCCTCTTCTTGGTGGGAAATGAGAGTTAAATTTACCCGTCCAGACATCTCCAGCTAGTATCTCATTGGTTCTCACTATTCCTGTTCATTTTCCGCAGAAATTGCAAACTGGGCCAAACAGGAGGTTAAAGGCACTGACTCTCCAAGTGGGGAGAGTGTTAGTAAAGCATCTGGAATGTTGCACCCGAGTACCAGGGGACGAAAACTGAGACACATTTGAACACGTTTCCCGATCACACGGTGGATCATACTCTGGGTTCCACATGCATGTTTTAGCTGAAGGAAGAATCCCTTAAACCTGGAGAGTTGAGAACCATGGAATGGGTACCATGCAATATGACTTCAAAGGGTCTGCATTTGCTCACCGAACCTCACCAATCCTATCACTGTTGCATTTTTGCCGCTGTACACACGCTTGATTCTCTATCGGAGACATATAAATCCATTGGTTTTAAGATTCTTACTAGTCAGGTATATTCTTAGGCGTTTAATATGGGGTGTTGAGTCCACTTCGTTGAGCAAGCAGTAGCTCTTGTCTATTACATATTTGGCTTATCGAAAGGTATCTGTGCTAATTTCAATCTCTGGTTTTATGCAGCACCCCAACTCACCTTTCCCCTTAAGAAAGCATAAGTTGGTTTTCTACATTTGAGACCCTATTCTGTTTTGTAATTCAGTTCCTGTGTAGCCAAGTTTACATTCCGTGTATTAGTGATATCTTATGATGTTTCTTTTTCTGTGCTACGTATTTCACTTAGAATCATCGTACCTGAATCCACTCATTATGCTGCTACTGGCCTGATGACATAGATTTCATTGCTGAGTGATATTGCATTGTACGTTAGTACCACAACTTCTTTATCCATTTTTCGCTTTCTGTGATATTGAACTTGTACCGTAAACGAGGTTCTTGTAAACAGAGCCGTCTCAAACTTTGGGGTGGCTGTGTCTTTTTGATTTTAATTTCCCTAAGCTATAGGACCATAAGTAGAAGTGCCCTAGGCTCTGTTGCTTTGTTTTTTAGATGTTTCAGGAAACACCATACACTTCTCCAGAGTGTTTGTTGGCAATTTACATCCCGCCCCTCAGCATAACAAGGCTCCCAGTTCTCCATGGCCTGTCCTGCCTTTCAGGATTTTACACTTTTTTCAGATGGCCCTTTTGACCGGGGGGCAGTGAGACTTCATTGTAGTGCAGATATCATTTGCAAGCTTGCTTGGTTGGCCAAAAAGGGCGTATGCGTTTTTTCCTGAATATATTCAGGAAGAAACGCATACGCCCTTTTTGGCCAAGTGCATCATTGTGGACGTTCTGCCTCTTTTCCTATGCTTTACATGCAATTCCAGTCTACCTCCTGAAATCGGTTTCCTGCAATTCTGGCCCACTTTCAAGTCCTCTTGGCAGCCTTACTTCAATATATTTTTGGACTATAGCTGTCATTTAGAACTCTGCAGGTTTGTGAATTACAGGGCCCCTGAGCTCCTTTCTTCAACTCGCTTTATTGTGAGCTGGCCGCAACACCGCAGGATTGCTTCAGGCCCTAGTGTGGTTCCGGCATGGCTCGCTGAGCCTTTGGTTAATTCCTCTTCATGATGGGAAATGAGAGTTACATTTGCCCGTCCAGACACCTCCAGCTAGTCTCTCATTGGTTCTCCCTATTCCTGTTCATTTTCCGGAGAAATTGCCAACTGGGCCAAACAGGAGGTTAAAGGCACTGACTCTCCAAGTGGGGAGAGTGTTAGTAAAGCGTCTGGAATGTTGCACCCGAGTACCAGGGGACGAAAACTGAGACACATTTGAACACGTTTCCCGATTACACGGTGGATCATACTCTGGGTTCCACATGCATCTTTTAGCTGAAGGAAGAATCCCTTAAACCTGGAGAGTTGAGAACCATGGAATGGGTACCATGCAATATGACTTCAAAGGGTCTGCATTTGCTCACCGAACCTCACCAATCCTATCACTGCTGCATTTATGCCGCTGTACACACGCTTGATTCTCTTTCGGAGACATATAAATCCATAGGTTTTTTAAGATTCTTACTAGTCAGGTATATTCTTAGGCGTTTAATATGGGGTGTTGAGTCCACTTCGTTGAGCAAGCAGTAGCTCTTGTCTATTACATATTTAGCTTATGGAAAGGTATCTGTGCTAATTTCAATCTCTGGTATTATGCAGCACCCCAACTCACCTTTCCCCTTAAGCAAGCAGAAGTTGGTTTTCTACATTTGAGACCCTATTCTGTTTTGTAATTCAGTTCCTGTGTAGCCAAGTTTACATTCCGTGTATTAGTGATATCTTATGATGTTTCTTTTTCTGTTTGACTTATTTCACTTAGAATCATCGTACCTGAATCCACTCATTATGCTGCTACTGGCCTGATGACATAGATTTCATTGCTGAGTGATATTGCATTGTACGTTAGTACCACAACTTCTTTATCCATTTTTCGCTTTCTGTGATATTGAACTTGTACCGTAAACGAGGTTCTTGTAAACAGAGCCGTCTCAAACTTTGGGGTGGCTGTGTCTTTTTGATTTTAATTTCCCTAAGCTATAGGACCATAAGTAGAAGTGCCCTAGGCTCTGTTGCTTTGTTTTTTAGATGTTTCAGGAAACACCATACACTTCTCCAGAGTGTTTGTTGGCAATTTACATCCCGCCCCTCAGCATAACAAGGCTCCCAGTTCTCCATGGCCTGTCCTGCCTTTCAGGATTTTACACTTTTTTCAGATGGCCCTTTTGACCGGGGGGCAGTGAGACTTCATTGTAGTGCAGATATCCTTTGCAAGCTTGCTTGGTTGGCCAAAAAGGGCGTATGCGTTTTTTCCTGAATATATTCAGGAAGAAACGCATACGCCCTTTTTGGCCAAGTGCATCATTGTGGACGTTCTGCCTCTTTTCCTATGCTTTACATGCAATTCCAGTCTACCTCCTGAAATCGGTTTCCTGCAATTCTGGCCCACTTTCAAGTCCTCTTGGCAGCCTTACTTCAATATATTTTTGGACTATAGCTGTCATTTAGAACTCTGCAGGTTTGTGAATTACAGGGCCCCTGAGCTCCTTTCTTCAACTCGCTTTATTGTGAGCTGGCCGCAACACCGCAGGATTGCTTCAGGCCCTAGTGTGGTTCCGGCATGGCTCGCTGAGCCTTTGGTTAATTCCTCTTCATGATGGGAAATGAGAGTTACATTTGCCCGTCCAGACACCTCCAGCTAGTCTCTCATTGGTTCTCCCTATTCCTGTTCATTTTCCGGAGAAATTGCCAACTGGGCCAAACAGGAGGTTAAAGGCACTGACTCTCCAAGTGGGGAGAGTGTTAGTAAAGCGTCTGGAATGTTGCACCCGAGTACCAGGGGACGAAAACTGAGACACATTTGAACACGTTTCCCGATCACACGGTGGATCATACTCTGGGTTCCACATGCATGTTTTAGCTGAAGGAAGAATCCCTTAAACCTGGAGAGTTGAGAACCATGGAATGGGTACCATGCAATATGACTTCAAAGGGTCTGCATTTGCTCACCGAACCTCACCAATCCTTTCTCTGCTGCGTTTATGCCGCTGTACACACGCTTGATTCTCTTTCGGAGACATATAAATCCATAGGTTTTTTAAAATTCTTACTAGTCAGGTATATTCTTAGGCGTTTAATATGGGGTGTTGAGTCCACTTCGTTGAGCAAGCAGTAGCTCTTGTCTATTACATATTTAGCTTATGGAAAGGTATCTGTGCTAATTTCAATCTCTGGTATTATGCAGCACCCCAACTCACCTTTCCCCTTAAGCAAGCATATGTTGGTTTTCTACATTTGAGACCCTATTCTGTTTTGTAATTCAGTTCCTGTGTAGCCAAGTTTACATTCCGTGTATTAGTGATATCTTATGATGTTTCTTTTTCTGTGTGACTTATTTCACTTAGAATCATCGTACCTGAATCCACTCATTATGCTGCTACTGGCCTGATGACATAGATTTCATTGCTGAGTGATATTGCATTGTACGTAAGGACCACAACTTCTTTATCCATTTTTCGCTTTCTGCGATATTGAACTTGTACTGTAAAGGAGGTTCTTGTAAACAGAGCCTTCCCAAACATTGGGGTGGCTGTGTCTTTTTGATTTTAATTTCCCTAATCTATAGGACCATAAGTGGAAGTGCCTTAGGCTCTGTTGCTTTGTTTTTTAGATGTTTCAGGAAACACCATACGCTTTTGCAGGTTGGCTGTTCGTAATTTACATCCCGCCCATCAGCATAAGAAGGCTCCCATTTCTCCATGGCCTGTCCTGCCTTTCTGGATTTTACACTTTTATCAGATGGCCCTTTAGACCGGGGGGCAGTGAGACTTCATTGTAGTGCAGATTTCCTTTGCAAGCTTGCTTGGTTGGCCAAAAAGGGCGTATGCGTTTTTTCCTGAATATATTCAGGAAAAAACGCATACGCCCTTTTTGGCCAAGTGCATCATTGTGGACGTTCTGCCTCTTTTCCTATGCTTTACATGCAATTCCAGTCTACCTCCTGAAATCGGTTTCCTGCAATTCTGCCCCGCTTTCAAGTCCTCTTGGCAGCCTTACTTCAATATATTTTTGGACGATAGCTGTCATTTATAACTCTGCAGGTTTGTGAATTACAGTGCCCCTGAGCTCCTTTCTTCAACTCGCTTTCTTGTGAGCTGGCCGCAACTCTGCAGGATTGCTTCAGGCCCTAGTGTGGTTCTGGCATGGCTCGCTGAGCCTTTGGTTAATTCCTCTTCCTGGTGGGAAATGAGAGTTAAATTTGCCCGTCCAGACACCTCCAGCTAGTCTCTCATTGGTTCTCCCTATTCCTGTTCATTTTCCGCAGAAATTGCAAACTGGGCCCAACAGCAGGTTAAAGGCACTGACTCTCCAAGTGGGGAGAGTGTTAGTAAAGCGTCTGGAATGTTGCACCCGAGTACCAGGGGACGAAAACTGAGACACATTTGAACACGTTTCCCGATCACACAGTGGAACATACTCTGGGTTCCACATGCATGTTTTAGCTGAAGGAAGAATCCCTTAAACCTGGAGAGTTGAGACCTATGGAATGGGTACCATGCAATATAACTTCACAGGGTCTGCATTTGCTCACCGAACCTCACCAATCCTATCACTGCTGCGTTTATGCCACTGTACACACGCTTGATTCTCTTTCGGAGACATATAAATCCATTGGTTTTAAGATTCTTACTAGTCAGGTATATTCTTAGGCGTTTAATATGGGGTGTTGAGTCCACATCGTTGAGCAAGGAGTAGCTCTTGTCTATTACATATTTAGCTTATGGAAAGGTATCTGTGTTAATTTCAATCTCTGGTTTTATGCAGCACCCCAACTCACCTTTCCCCTTAAGCAAGCATAAGTTGGTTTTCTACATTTGAGACCCTATTCTGTTTTGTAATTCAGTTCCTGTGTAGCCAAGTTTACCTTCCGTGTATTAGTGATATCTTATGATGTTTCTTTTTATCTGTGACTTATTTCACTTAGAATCATCGTACCTGAATCCACTCATTATGCTGCTACTGGCCTGATGACATACATTTCATTGCTGAGTGATATTGCATTGTACGTAAGGACCACAACTTCTTTATCCATTTTTCGCTTTCTGCGATATTAAACTTGTACCGTAAACGAGGTTCTTGTAAACAGAGCCGTCCCAAACTTTGGGGTGGCTGTTTCTTTTTGATTTTAATTTCCCTAAGCTATAGGACCATAAGTAGAAGTGCCCTAGGCTCTGTTTCTTTGTTTTTTAGATGTTTCAGGAAACACCATACACTTCTCCAGAGTGGTTCTTGGCAATTTACATCCCGCCCCTCAGCATAACAAGGCTCCCAGTTCTCCATGGCCTGTCCTGCCTTTCAGGATTTTACACTTTTTTCAGATGGCCCTTTTGACAGGGGGGCAGTGAGACTTCATTGTAGTGCAGATATCCTTTGCAAGCTTCCTTGGTTGGCCAAAAAGGGCGTATGCGTTTTTTCCTGAATATATTCAGGAAAAAATGCATACGCCCTTTTTGGCCAAGTGCATCATTGTGAACGTTCTGCCTCTTTTCCTATGCTTTACATGCAATTCCAGTCTACCTCCTGAAATCGGTTTCCTGCAATTCTTCCCCGCTTTCAAGTCCTCTTGGCAGCCTTACTTCAATATATTTTTGGACGATAGCTGTCATTTATAACTCTGCAGGTTTGTGAATTACAGTGCCCCTGAGCTCGTTTCTTCAACTCGCTTTCTTGTGAGCTGGCCGCAACACCGCAGGATTGCTTCAGGCCCTAGTGTGGTTCCGGCATGGCTCGCTGAGCCTTTGGTTAATTCCTCTTCCTGGTGGGAAATGAGAGTTAAATTTGCCCGTCCAGACACCTCCAGCTAGTCTCTCATTGTTTCTCCCTATTCCTGTTCATTTTCCGGAGAAATTGCAAACTGGGCCAAACAGGAGGTTAAAGGCACTGACTCTCCAAGTGGGGAGAGTGTTAGTAAAGCGTCTGGAATGTTGCACCCAAGTACCAGGGGACGAAAACTGAGACACATTTGAACATGTTTCCCGATCACACGTTGGATCATACTCTGGGTTCCACATGCATGTTTTAGCTGAAGGAAGAATCCCTTAAACCTAGAGAGTTGAGAACCATGGAATGGGTACCATGCAATATGACTTCAAACGGTCTTCATTTGCTCACCGAACCTCACCAATCCTTTCACTGCTGCCTTTATGCCGCTGTACAAACGCTTGATTCTCTTTCAGAGACATATAAATCCATAGGTTTTAAGATTCTTACTAGTCAGGTATATTCTTAGGCGTTTAATATGGGGTGTTGAGTCCACTTCGTTGAGCAAGGAGTAGCTCTGGTCTATTACATATTTGTCTTATAGAAAGGTATCTGTGTTAATTTCAATCTCTGGTTTTATGCAGCACCCCAACTCACCTTTCCCCTTAAGCAAGCATAAGTTGGTTTTCTACATTTGAGACCCTGTTCTGTTTTGTAATTCAGTTCCTGTGTAGCCAAGCTTACATTCCGTGTATTAGTGATATCTTACGATGTTTCTTTTTCTGTGTGAATTATTTCACTTAGAATCATCGTACCTGAATCCACTCATTATGCTGCTACTGGCATGATGACATAGATTTCATTGCTGAGTGATATTGCATTGTACGTAAGTACCACAACTTCTTTATCCATTTTTCGCTTTCTGCGATATTGAACTTGTACCGTAAACGAGGTTCATGTAAACAGAGCCCTCTCAAACTTTGGGGTGGCTGTGTCTTTTTGATTTTAATTTCCCTAAGCTATAGGACCATAAGTGGAAGTGCCCTAGGCTCTGGTGCTTTGTTTTTTAGATGTTTCAGGAAACACCATACACTACTCCAGAGTGGCTGTTGGCAATTTACATCACGCCCATCAGCATAACAAGGCTCCCAGTTCTCCATGGCCTGTCCTGCCTTTCTGGATTTTACACTTTCTTCAGATAGCCCTTTTGACCGGGGGGCAGAGAGACTTCATTGTAGTGCAGATTTCCTTTGCAAGCTTGCTTGGTTGGCCAAAAAGGGCGTATGCGTTTTTTCCTGAATATATTCAGGAAAAAACGCATACGCCCTTTTTGGCCAAGTGCATCATTGTGGACGTTCTGCCTCTTTTCCTATGCTTTACATGCAATTCCAGTCTACCTCCTGAAATCGGTTTCCTGCAATTCTGCCCCGCTTTCAAGTCCTCTTGGCAGCCTTACTTCAATATATTTTTGGATGATAGCTGTCATTTATAACTCTGCAGGTGTGTGAATTACAGGGCCCCTGAGCTCCTTTCTTCAACTTGCTTTTTTGTGAGCTGGCCACAACACCGCAGGATTGCTTCAGGCCCTAGTGTGGTTCCGGCATGGCTCGCTGAGCCTTTGGTTAATTCCTCTTCCTGGTGGGAAATGAGAGTTAAATTTGCCCGTCCAGACTCCTCCAGCTAGTCTCTCATTGGTTCTCCCTATTCCTGTTCATTTTCCGCAGAAATTGCAAACTTGGCCAAACAGGAGTTTAAAGGCACTGACTCTCCAAGTGGGGAGAGTGTTAGTAAAGCGTCTGGAATGTTGCACCCGAGTACCAGGGGACGAAAACTGAGACACATTTGAACACGTTTCCCGATCACACGGTGGATCATACTCTGGGTTCCACATGCATGTTTTAGCTGAAGGAAGAATCCCTTAAACCTGGAGAGTTGAGAACCATGGAATGGGTACCATGCAATATGACTTCAAAGGGTCTGCATTTGCTCACCGAACCTCACCACACCTATCACTGCTGCATTTATGCCGCTGTACACACGCTTGATTCTCTTTCGGAGACATATAAATCCATAGGTTTTAAGATTCTTACTAGTCAGGTATATTCTTAGGCGTTTAATATGGGGTGTTGAGTCCACTTCGTTGAGCAAGCAGTAGCTCTTGTCTATTACATATTTGGCTTATGGAAAGGTATCTGTGTTAATTTCAATCTCTGGTTTTATGCAGCACCCCAACTCACCTTTCCCCTTAAGCAAGTATAAGTTGGTTTTCTACATTTGAGACCCTATTCTGTTTTGTAATTCAGTTCCTGTGTAGCCAAGTTTACATTCCGTGTATTAGTGATATCTTATGATGTTTCTTTTTCTGTGTGACTTATTTCACTTAGAATCATTGTACCTGAATCCACTCATTATGCTGCTACTGGCCTGATGACATAGATTTCATTGCTGAGTGATATTGCATTGTACGTAAGTACCACAACTTCTTTATCCATTTTTCGCTTTCTGCGATATTGAACTTGTACCGTAAACTAGGTTCTTGTAAACAGAGCCGTCCCAAACCTTGGGGTGGCTGTGTCTTTTTGATTTTAATTTCCCTAAGCTATAGGACCATAAGTGGAAGTGCCCTAGGCTCTGTTGCTTTCTTTTTTAGATGTTTCAGGAAACACCATACACTTCTCCAGAGTGGCTGTTGGCAATTTACATCCCGCCCATCAGCATAACAAGGCTCCCATTTCTCCATGGCCTGTCCTGCCTTTCTGGGTTTTACACTTTTTTCAGATGGCCCTTCTGACCGGGGGGCAGTGAGACTTCATTGTAGTGCAGATTTCCTTTGCAAGCTTGCTTGGTTGGCCAAAAAGTGCGTATGCGTTTTTTCCTGAATATATTCAGGAAAAAACGCTACGCCCTTTTTGGCCAAGTGCATCATTGTGGACGTTCTGCCTGTTTTCCTATGCTTTACATGCAATTCCAGTCTACCTCCTGAAATCGGTTTCCTGCAATTCTGCCCCGCTTTCAAGTCCTCTTGGCAGCCTTACTTCAATATATTTTTGGACGATAGCTGTCATGTATAACTCTGTAGGTTTGTGAATTACAGGGTCCCTGAGCTCCTTGCTTCAACTCGATTTCTTGTGAGCTGGCCGCAACACCGCAGGATTGCTTCAGGCCCTAGTGTGGTTCTGGCATGGCTCGCTGAGCCTTTGGTTAATTCCTCTTCTTGGTGGGAAATGAGAGTTAAATTTACCCGTCCAGACACCTCCAGTTAGTCTCTCATTGGTTCTCCCTATTCCTGTTCATTTTCCGAAGAAATTGCAAACTGGGCCAAACAGGAGGTTAAAGGCACTGACTTTCCAAGTGGGGAGAGTGTTAGTAAAGCGTCTGGAATGTTACACCCGAGTACCATGGGACGAAAACTGAGACACATTTGAACACGTTTCCCGATCACACGGTGGATCATACTCTGGGTTCCACATGCATGTTTTAGCTGAAGGAAGAATCCCTTAAACATGGAGAGTTGAGAACCATGGAATGGGTACCATGCAATATGACTTCAAAGGGTCTGCATTTGCTCACCGAACCTCACCAATCCTATCACTGCTGCGTTTATGCCGCTGTACACACACTTGATTCTCTTTCGGAGACATATAAATCAATAGGTTTTAAGATTCTTACTAGTCAGGTATATCCTTAGGCGTTTAATATGGGGTGTTGAGTCCACTTCGTTGAGCAAGCAGTAGCTCTTGTCTATTACATATTTGGCTTATGGAAAGGTATCTGTGCTAATTTCAATCTCTGGTTTTATGCAGCACCCCAACTCACCTTTCCCCTTAAGCAAGCATAAGTTGGTTTTCTACATTTGAGACCCTATTCTGTTTTGTAATTCAGTTCCTGTGTAGCCAAGTTTACATTCCGTGTATTAGTGATATCTTATGATGTTTCTTTTTCTGTGTGACATATTTCACTTAGAATCATCGTACCTGAATCCACTCATTATGCTGCTATGGGCCTGATGACATAGATTTAATTGCTGAGTGATATTGCATTGTACGTTAGTACCACAACTTCTTTATCCATTTTTCGCTTTCTGTGATATTGAACTTGTACTGTAAATGAGGTTCCTGTAAACAGAGCCGTCCCAAATTTTGGGGTGGCTGTGTCTTTTTGATTTTAATTTCCCTAAGCTATAGGACCATAAGTGGAAGTGCTCTAGGCTCTGTTGCTTTGTTTTTTAGATGTTTCAGGAAACACCATACACTTCTCCAGAGTGGCTGTTGGCAATTTACATCCCGCCCATCAGCCTAACTAGGCTCCCAGTTCTCCATGGCCTGTCCTGCCTTTCTGGGTTTTACACTTTTTTCAGATGGCCCTTCTGACCGGGGGGCAGTGAGAGTTCATTGTAGTGCAGATTTCCTTTGCAAGCTTGCTTGGTTGGCCAAAAAGGGCGTATGCATTTTTTCCTGAATATATTCAGGAAAAAACGCATACGCCCTTTTTGGCCAAGTGCATCATTGTGGACGTTCTGCCTCTTTTCCTATGCTTTACATGCAATTCCAGTCTACCTCCTGAAATCGGTTTCCTGCAATTCTGCCCCGCTTTCAAGTCCTCTTGGCAGCCTTACTTCAATATATTTTTGGACGATAGCTGTCATTTATAACTCTGCAGGTTTGTGAATTACAGTGCCCCTGAGCTCCTTTCTTCAACTCGCTTTCTTGTGAGCTGGCCGCAACACTGCAGGATTGCTTCAGGCCCTAGTGTGGTACTGGCATGGCACGCTGAGCCTTTGGTTAATTCCTCTTCCTGGTGGGAAATGAGAGTTAAATTTGCCCGTCCAGACACCTCCAGCTAGTCTCTCATTGGTTCTCCCTATTCCTGTTCATTTTCTGCAGAAATTGCAAACTGGGCCAAACAGGAGGTTAAAGGCACTGACTCTCCAAGTGGGGAGAGTGTTAGTAAAGCGTCTGGAATGTTGCACCCGAGTACCAGGGGACGAAAACTGAGACACATTTGAACACGTTTCCCGATCACACGTTGGATCATACTCTGGGTTCCACATGCATGTTTTAGCTGAAGGAAGAATCCCTTAAACCTGGAGAGTTGAGAACCGTGGAATGGGTACCATGCAATATGACTTCAAAGGGTCTTCATTTGCTCACCGAACCTCACCAATCCTTTCACTGCTGCGTTTATGCCGCTGTACACACGCTTGATTCTCTTTCGGAGACATATGAATCCATAGGTTTTAAGATTCTTACTAATCAGGTATATTCTTAGGCGTTTAATATGGGGTGTTGAGTCCACTTCGTTGAGCAAGCAGTAGCTCTTGTCTATTACATATTTGTCTTATGGAAAGGTATCTGTGCTAATTTCAATCTCTGGTTTTATGCAGCACCCCAACTCACCTTACCCCTTAAGCAAGCATAAGTTGGTTTTCTACATTTGAGACCCTATTCTGTTTTGTAATTCAGTTCCTGTGTAGCCAAGTTTACATTCCATGTATTAGTGATATCTTATGATGTTTCATTTTCTGTGTGACATATTTCACTTAGAATCGTCATACCTGAATCCACTCATTATGCTGCTATGGGCCTGATGACATAGATTTCATTGCTGAGTGATATTGCATTGTACCAAAGTACCACAACTTCTTTATCCATTTTTCGCTTTCTGTGATATTGAACTTGTACCGTAAACGAGGTTCTTGTAAACAGAGCTGTCCCAAACTTTGGGGTGGCTGTGTCTTTTTTATTTTAATTTCCCTAAGCTATAGGACCATAAGTGGAAGTGCCCTAGGCTCTGTTGCTTTGTTTTTTAGATGTTTCAGGAAACACCATACACTTCTGCAGAGTGGCTGTTGGCAATTTACATCCCGCCCATCAGCATAACAAGGCTCCCAGTGCTCCATGGACTGTCCTGCCTTTCTGGATTTTACACTTTTTTCAGATGGCCCTTTTGACCGGGGGGCAGTGAGACTTCATTGTAGTGCAGATTTCCTTTGCAAGCTTGTTTGGTTGGCCAAAAAGTTCGTATGCGTTTTTTCCTGAATATATTCAGGAAAAAACGCATACGCCCTTTTTGGCCAAGTGCATCATTGTGGACGTTCTGCCTCTTTTCCTATGCTTTACATGCAATTCCAGTCTACCTCCTGAAATCGGTTTCCTGCAATTCTGCCCCACTTTCAAGTCCTCTTGGCAGCCTTACTTCAATATATTTTTGGACGATAGCTGTCATTTAGAACTCTGAAGGTTTGTGAATTACAGGGCCCCTGAGCTCCTTTCTTCAACTCGCTTTCTTGTGAGCTGGCCGCAACACCGTAGGATTGCTTCAGGCCCTAGTGTGGTTCCGGCATGGCTCGCTGAGCCTTTGGTTAATTCCTCTTCCTGGTGGGAAATGAGAGTTAAATTTGCCCGTCCAGACACCTCCAGCTAGTCTCTCATTGGTTCTCCCTATTCCTGTTCATTTTCTGCAGAAATTGCAAACTTGGCCAAACAGGAGGTTAAAGGCACTGACTCTCCAAGTGGGGAGAGTGTTAGTAAAGCGTCTGGAATGTTGCACCCGAGTACCAGGGGACGAAAACTGAGACACATTTGAACATGTTTCCCGATCACATGGTGGATCATACTCTGGGTTCCACATGCATGTTTTAGCTGAAGGAAGAATCCCTTAAACCTGGAGAGTTGAGAACCATGGAATGGGTACCATGCAATATGACTACAAAGGGTCTGCATTTGCTCACCGAACATCACCAATCCTTTCACTGCTACGTTTATGCCACTGTACACATGCTTGATTCTCTTTCGGAGACATATAAATCCATAGGTTTTAAGATTCTTACTAGTCAGGTATATTCGTAGGCGTTTAATATGGGGTGTTGAGTCCACTTCGTTGAGCAAAGAGTAGCTCTTGTCTATTACATATTTGGCTTATGGAAAGGTATCTGTGTTAATTTCAATCTCTGGTTTTATGCAGCACCCCAACTCACCTTTCCCCTTAAGCAAGCATAAGTTGGTTTTCTACATTTGAGACACTATTCTGTTTTGTAATTCAGTTCCTGTGTAGCCAAGTTTACATTCCATGTATTAGTGATATCTTATGATGTTTCTTTTTCTGTGTGACTTATTTCACTTAGAATCATCGTACCTGAATCCACTCATTATGCTGCTACTGGCCTGATGAAATACATTTCATTGCTGAGTGATATTGCATTGTACGTAAGTACCACAACTTCTTTATCCATTTTTCGCTTTCTGCGATATTGAACTTGTACCGTAAAAGAGCTTCTTGTAAACAGAGCCATCCCAAACTTTGGGGTGGCTGTGTCTTTTTGATTTTAATTTCCCTAAGCTATAGGACCATAAGTGGAAGTGCCCTAGGCTCTGTTGCTTTGTTTTTTAGATGTTTCAGGAAACACCATACACTTCTCCAGAGTGGCTGTTGGCAATTTACATCCCGCCCATCAGCATAACAAGGCTCCCAGTTCTCCATGGCCTGTCCTGCCTTTCTGGGTTTTACACTTTTTTCAGATGGCCCTTCTGACCGGGGGGCAGTGAGACTTCATTGTAGTGCAGATTTCCTTTGCAAGCTTGCTTGGTTGGCCAAAAAGGGCGTATGCGTTTTTTCCCGAATATATTCAGGAAAAAACGCTACGCCCTTTTTGGCCAAGTGCATCATTGTGGACGTTCTGCCTCTTTTCCTATGCTTTACATGCAATTCCATTCTACCTCCTGAAATCGGTTTCCTGCAATTCTGCACCGCTTTCAAGTCCTCTTGGCAGCCTTACTTCAATATATTTTTGGACGATAGCTGTCATGTATAACTCTGTAGGTTTGTGAATTACAGGGTCCCTGAGCTCCTTTCTTCAACTCGATTTCTTGTGAGCTGGCCGCAACACCGCAGGATTGCTTCAGGCCCTAGTGTGGTTCCGGCATGGCTCGCTGAGCCTTTGGTTAATTCCTCTTCTTGGTGGGAAATGAGAGTTAAATTTACCCGTCCAGACACCTCCAGTTAGTCTCTCATTGGTTCTCCCTATTCCTGTTCATTTTCCGCAGAAATTGCAAACTGGGCCAAACAGGAGGTTAAAGGCACTGACTTTCCAAGTGGGGAGAGTGTTAGTAAAGCGTCTGGAATGTTACACCCGAGTACCATGGGACGAAAACTGAGACACATTTGAACACGTTTCCCGATCACACGGTGGATCATACTCTGGGTTCCACATGCATGTTTTAGCTGAAGGAAGAATCCCTTAAACATGGAGAGTTGAGAACCATGGAATGGGTACCATGCAATATGACTTCAAAGGGTCTGCATTTGCTCACCGAACCTCACCAATCCTATCACTGCTGCGTTTATGCCGCTGTACACACACTTGATTCTCTTTCGGAGACATATAAATCAATAGGTTTTAAGATTCTTACTAGTCAGGTATATCCTTAGGCGTTTAATATGGGGTGTTGAGTCCACATCGTTGAGCAAGCAGTAGCTCTTGTTTATTACATATTTGGCTTATGGAAAGGTATCTGTGCTAATTTCAATCTCTGGTTTTATGCAGCACCCCAACTCACCTTTCCCCTTAAGCAAGCATAAGTTGGTTTTCTACATTTGAGACCCTATTCTGTTTTGTAATTCAGTTCCTGTGTAGCCAAGTTTACATTCCGTGTATTAGTGATATCTTATGATGTTTCTTTTTCTGTGTGACATATTTCACTTAGAATCATCGTACCTGAATCCACTCATTATGCTGCTATGGGCCTGATGACATAGATTTAATTGCTGAGTGATATTGCATTGTACGTTAGTACCACAACTTCTTTATCCGTTTTTCGCTTTCTGTGATATTGAACTTGTACTGTAAATGAGGTTCCTGTAAACAGAGCCATCCTAAATTTTGGGGTGGCTGTGTCTTTTTGATTTTAATTTCCCTAAGCTATAGGACCATAAGTGGAAGTGCTCTAGGCTCTGTTGCTTTGTTTTTTAGATGTTTCAGGAAACACCATACACTTCTCCAGAGTGGCTGTTGGCAATTTACATCCCGCCCATCAGCCTAACTAGGCTCCCAGTTCTCCATGGCCTGTCCTGCCTTTCTGGGTTTTACACTTTTTTCAGATGGCCCTTCTGACCGGGGGGCAGTGAGAGTTCATTGTAGTGCAGATTTCCTTTGCAAGCTTGCTTGGTTGGCCAAAAAGGGCGTATGCGTTTTTTCCTGAATATATTCAGGAAAAAACGCATACGCGCTTTTTGGCCAAGTGCATCATTGTGGACGTTCTGCCTCTTATCCTATGCTTTACATGCAATTCCAGTCTACCTCCTGAAATCGGTTTCCTGCAATTCTGCCCCGCTTTCAAGTCCTCTTGGCAGCCTTACTTCAATATATTTTTGGACGATAGCTGTCATTTATAACTCTGCAGGTTTGTGAATTACAGTGCCCCTGAGCTCCTTTCTTCAACTCGTTTTCTTGTGAGCTGGCCGCAACACTGCAGGATTGCTTCAGGCCCTAGTGTGGTACTGGCATGGCACGCTGAGCCTTTGGTTAATTCCTCTTCCTGGTGGGAAATGAGAGTTAAATTTGCCCGTCCAGACACCTCCAGCTAGTCTCTCATTGGTTCTCCCTATTCCTGTTCATTTTCTGCAGAAATTGCAAACTGGGCCAAACAGGAGGTTAAAGGCACTGACTCTCCAAGTGGGGAGAGTGTTAGTAAAGCGTCTGGAATGTTGCACCCGAGTACCAGGGGACGAAAACTGAGACACATTTGAACACGTTTCCCGATCACACGTTGGATCATACTCTGGGTTCCACATGCATGTTTTAGCTGAAGGAATAATCCCTTAAACCTGGAGAGTTGAGAACCGTGGAATGGGTACCATGCAATATGACTTCAAAGGGTCTTCATTTGCTCACCGAACCTCACCAATCCTTTCACTGCTGCGTTTATGCCGTTGTACACACGCTTGATTCTCTTTCGGAGACATATAAATCCATAGGTTTTAAGATTCTTACTAATCAGGTATATTCTTAGGCGTTTAATATGGGGTGTTGAGTCCACTTCGTTGAGCAAGCAGTAGCTCTTGTCTATTACATATTTGGCTTATGGAAAGGTATCTGTGCTAATTTCAATCTCTGGTTTTATGCAGCACCCCAACTCACCTTACCCCTTAAGCAAGCATAAGTTGGTTTTCTACATTTGAGACCCTATTCTGTTTTGTAATTCAGTTCCTGTGTAGCCAAGTTTACATTCCATGTATTAGTGATATCTTATGATGTTTCATTTTCAGTGTGACATATTTCACTTAGAATCGTCGTACCTGAATCCACTCATTATGCTGCTATGGGCCTGATGACATAGATTTCATTGCTGAGTGATATTTCATTGTACCAAAGTACCACAACTTCTTTATCCATTTTTCGCTTTCTGTGATATTGAACTTGTACCGTAAACGAGGTTCTTGTAAACAGAGCTGTCCCAAACTTTGGGGTGGCTGTGTCTTTTTTATTTTAATTTCCCTAAGCTATAGGACCATAAGTGGAAGTGCCCTAGGCTCTGTTGCTTTGTTTTTTAGATGTTTCAGGAAACACCATACACTTCTGCAGAGTGGCTGTTGGCAATTTACATCCCGCCCATCAGGATAACAAGGCTCCCAATGCTCCATGGACTGTCCTGCCTTTCTGGATTTTACACTTTTTTCAGATGGCCCTTTTGACGGGGGGCAGTGAGACTTCATTGTAGTGCAGATTTCCTTTGCAAGCTTGCTTGGTTGGCCAAAAAGTTCGTATGCGTTTTTTCCTGAATATATTCAGGAAAAAACGCATACGCCCTTTTTGGCCAAGTGCATCATTGTGGACGTTCTGCCTCTTTTCCTATGCTTTACATGCAATTCCAGTCTACCTCCTGAAATCGGTTTCCTGCAATTCTGCCCCACTTTCAAGTCCTCTTGGCAGCCTTACTTCAATATATTTTTGGACGATAGCTGTCATGTATAACTCTGCAGGTTTGTGAATTACAGGGCCCCTGAGCTCCTTTCTTCAACTCGCTTTCTTGTGAGCTGGCCGCAACACCGTAGGATTGCTTCAGGCCCTAGTGTGGTTCCGGCATGGCTCGCTGAGCCTTTGGTTAATTCCTCTTCCTGGTGGGAAATGAGAGTTAAATTTGCCCGTCCAGACACCTCCAGCTAGTCTCTCATTGGTTCTCCCTATTCCTGTTCATTTTCCGCAGAAATTGCAAACTGGGCCCAACAGGAGGTTAAAGGCACTGACTCTCCAAGTGGGGAGAGTGTTAGTAAAGCGTCTGGAATGTTGCACCCGAGTACCAGGGGACGAAAACTGAGACACATTTGAACATGTTTCCCGATCACATGGTGGATCATACTCTGGGTTCCACATGCATGTTTTAGCTGAAGGAAGAATCCCTTAAACCTGGAGAGTTGAGAACCATGGAATGGGTACCATGCAATATGACTTCAAAGGGTCTGCATTTGCTCACCGAACATCACCAATCCTATCACTGCTGCGTTTATGCCGCTGTACACACGCTAGATTCTCTTTCGGAGACATATAAATCCATAGGTTTTAAGATTCTTACTAGTCAGGTATATTCTTAGGCGTTTAATATGGGGTGTTGAGTCCACTTCGTTGAGCAAGCAGTAGCTCTTGTCTATTACATATTTGGCTTATGGAAAGGTATCTGTGCTAATTTCAATCTCTGGTTTTATGCAGCACCCCAACTCACCTTTCCCCTTAAGCAAGCATAAGTTGGTTTTCTACATTTGAGACCCTGTTCTGTTTTGTAATTCAGTTCCTGTGTAGCCAAGCTTACATTCCGTGTATTAGTGATATCTTATGATGTTTCTTTTTCTGTGTGACTTATTTCACTTAGAATCATCGTACCTGAATCCACTCATTATGCTGTACTGGCCTGATGACATACATTTCATTGCTGAGTGATATTGCATTGTACGTAAGTACCACAACTTCTTTATCCATTTTTCGCTTTCTGCGATATTGAACTTGTACCGTAAATGAGGTTCTTGTAAACAGAGCCGTCCCAAACTTTGGGGTGGCTGTGTCTTTTTGATTTTAATTTCCCTAAGCTATAGGACCATAAGTGGAAGTGCCCTAGGCTCTGTTGCTTTGTTTTTTAGATGTTTCAGGAAACTCCATACACTTCTCCAGAGTGGCTGTTGGCAATTTACATCACGCCCATTGGCATAACAAAACTCCCAGTTCTCCATGGCCTGTCCTGCCTTTCTGGATTTTACACTTTTTTCAGATGGCCCTTTTGACCGGGGAGCTGTGAGACTTCATTGTAGTGCAGATTTCCTTTGCAAGCTTGCTTGGTTGGCCAAAAAGTGCATATGCGTTTTTTCCTGAATATATTCAGGAAAAAACGCATACGCCCTTTTTGGCCAAGTGCATCATTGTGGACGTTCTGCTTCTTTTCCTATGCTTTACATGCAATTCCTGTCTACCTCCTGAAATCGGTTTCCTGCAATTCTGCCCCACTTTCAAGTCCTCTTGGCAGCCTTACTTCAATATATTTTTGGACGATAGCTTTCATTTATAACTCTGCAGGTTTGTGAATTACAGGGTCCCTGAGCTCCTTTCTTCAACTCGCTTTCTTGTGAGCTGGCCGCAACACTGCAGGATTGCTTCAGGCCCTAGTGTGGTACCGGCATGGCACGCTGAGCCTTTGGTTAATTCCTCTTCCTTGTGGGAAATGAGAGTTAAATTTGCCCGTCCAGACACCTCCAGCTAGTCTCTCATTGGTTCTCCCTATTCCTGTTCATTTTCCGCAGAAATTGCAAACTGGGCCAAACAGGAGGTTAAAGGCACTGACTCTCCAAGTGGGGAGAGTGTTAGTAAAGCGTCTGGAATGTTGCACCCGAGTACAAGGGGAAGAAACCTGAGACACATTTGAACACGTTTCCCGATCACTCGGTGGATCATAGTCTGGGTTCCACATGCATGTTTTAGCTGAAGGAAGAATCCCTTAAACCTGGAGAGTTGAGAACCATGGAATGGGTACCATGCAATATGACTTCAAAGGGTCTGCATTTGCTCACCGAACCTCACCAATCTTATCACTGCTGCGTTTATGCCGCTGTACACACACTTGATTCTCTTTCGGAGACATATAAATCCATAGGTTTTAAGATTCTTACTAGTCAGGTATATTCTTAGGCGTTTAATATGGGGTGTTGAGTCCACTTCGTTGAGCAAGCAGTAGCTCTTGTCTATTACATATTTGGCTTATTGAAAGGTATCTGTGCTAATTTCAATCTCTGGTTTTATGCAGCACCCCAACTCACCTTTCCCCTTAAGCAAGCATAAGTTGGTTTTCTACATTTGAGACCCTATTCTGTTTTGTAATTCAGTTCCTGTGTAGCCAAGTTTACATTCCGTGTATTAGTGATATCTTATGATGTTTCTTTTTCTGTGTGACTTATTTCACTTAGAATCATCGTACCTGAATCCACTCATTATGCTGCTACTGGCCTGATGACATAGATTTCATTGCTGAGTGATATTGCATTGTACGTAAGTACCACAACTTCTTTATCCATTTTTCGCTTTCTGCGATATTGAACTTGTACCGTAAACGAGGTTCTTGTAAACCGAGCTGTCTCAAATTTTGGGGTGGCTGTGTCTTTTTGATTTTAATTTCCCTAAGCTATAGGACCATAAGTGGAAGTGCCCTAGGCTCTGTTGCTTTGTTTTTTAGATGTTTCAGGAAACACCATACACTTCTCCAGAGTGGCTGTTGGCAATTTACATCCCGCCCATCAGCATAAGAAGGCTCTCAGTTCTCCATGGCCTGTCTTGCCTTTCTGGATTTTACACTTTTTTCAGATGGCCCTTTTGACCGGGGGGCAGTGAGACTTCATTGTAGTGCAGATTTCCTTTGCAAGCTTGCTTGGGTGGCCAAAAAGGGCGTATGCGTTTTTTCCTGAATATATTCAGGAAAAAACGCATACGCCCTTTTTGGCCAAGTGCATCATTGTGGACGTTCTGCCTCTTTTCCTATGCTTTACATGCAATTCCAGTCTACCTCCTGAAATCGGTTTCCTGCAATTCGGCCCCGCTTTCAAGTCCTCTTGGCAGCCTTACTTCAATATATTTTTGGATGATAGCTGTCATGTATAACTCTGCAGGTTTGTGAATTACAGGGCCCCTGAGCTCCTTTCTTCAACTCGCTTTCTTGTGAGCTGGCCGCAACACCGCAGGATTGCTTCAGGCCCTAGTGTGGTTCTGGCATGGCTCGCTGAGCCTTTGGTTAATTCCTCTTCCTGGTGGGAAATGAGAGTTAAATTTGCCCGTCCAGACACCTCCAGCTAGTCTCTCATGTGTTCTCCCTATTCCTGTTCATTTTCCGCAGAAATTGCAAACTGGGCCAAACAGGAGGTTAAAGGCACTGACTCTCCAAGTGGGGAGAGTGTTAGTAAAGCGTCTGGAATGTTGCACCCGAGTACCAGGGGACGAAAACTGAGACACATTTGAACATGTTTCCCGATCACACGGTGGATCATACTCTGGGTTCCACATAAATGTTTTAGCTGAAAGAAGAATCCCTTAAACCTGGAGAGTTGAGACCCATGGAATGGGTACCATGCAATATGACTGCAAAGGGTCTGCATTTGCTCACCGAACCTCACCAATCCTATCACTGCTGTGTTTATGCCGCTGTACACACACTTGATTCTCTTTCGGAGACATATAAATCCATAGGTTTTAAGATTCTTACTAGTCAGGTATATTCTTAGGCGTTTAATATGGGGTGTTGAGTCCACTTCGTTGAGCAAGGAGTAGCTCTTGTCTATTACATATTTGGCTTATGGAAAGGTATCTGTGTTAATTTCAATCTCTGGTTTTATGCAGCACCCCAACTCACCTTTCCCCTTAAGCAAGCATAAGTTGGTTTTCTACATTTGAGACCCTATTCTGTTTTGTAATTCAGTTCCTGTGTAGCCAAGTTTACATTCCGTGTATTAGTGATATCTTATGATGTTGCTTTTTCTGTGTGACTTGTTTCACTTAGAATCATCGTACCTGAATCCACTCATTATGCTGCTACTGGCCTGATGACATACATTTCATTGCTGAGTGATATTGCATTGTACGTAAGTACCACAACTTCTTTATCCATTTTTCGCTTTCTGCGATATTGAACTTGTACCGTAAAAGAGCTTCTTGTAAACAGAGCCGTCCCAAACTTTGGGGTGGCTGTTTCTTTTTGATTTTAATTTCCCTAAGCTATAGGACCATAAGTGGAAGTGCCCTAGGCTCTGTTGCTTTGTTTTTTAGATGTTTCAGGAAACACCATACACTTCTCCAGAGTGGCTGTTGGCAATTTACATCCCGCCCATCAGCATAACAAGGCTCCCAGTTCTCCATGGCCTGTCCTGCCTTTCTGGATTTTACACTTTTTTCAGATGGCCCTTTTGACCGGGGGGCAGTGAGACTTCATTGTAGTGCAGATTTCCTTTGCAAGCTTGCTTGGTTGGCCAAAAAGGGCGTATGCGTTTTTTCCTGAATATATTCAGGAAAAAACGCATACGCCCTTTTTGGCCAAGTGCATCATTGTGGACGTTCTGCCTCTTTTCCTATGCTTTACATGCAATTCCAGTCTACCTCCTGAAATCGGTTTCCTGCAATTCTGCCCCACTTTCAAGTCCTCTTGGCAGCCTTACTTCAATATATTTTTGGACGATAGCTGTCATTTACAACTCTGCAGGTGTGTGAATTACAGGGCCCCTGAGCTCCTTTCTTCAACTCGCTTTCTTGTGAGCTGGCCGCAACACCGCAGGATTGCTTCAGGCCCTAGTGTGGTTCCGGCATGGCTCGCTGAGCCTTTGGTTAATTCCTCTTCTTGGTGGGAAATGAGAGTTAAATTTACCCGTCCAGACACCTCCAGCTAGTCTCTCATTGGTTCTCCCTATTCCTGTTCATTTTCCGCAGAAATTGCAAACTGGGCCAAACAGGAGGTTAAAGGCACTGACTCTCCAAGTGGGGAGAGTGTTAGTAAAGCGTCTGGAATGTTGCACCCGAGTACCAGGGGACGAAAACTGAGACACATTTGAACACGTTTCCCGATCACACGGTGGATCATCCTCTGGGTTCCACATGCATGTTTTAGCTGAAGGAAGAATCCCTTAAACCTGGAGAGTTGAGACCCATGGAATGGGTACCATACAATACGACTTCAAAGGGTCTGCATTTGCTCACCGAACCTCACCAATCCTATCACTGCTGCGTTTATGCCGCTGTACACATGCTTGATTCTCTTTCGGAGACATATAAATCCATAGGTTTTAAGATTCTTACTAGTCAGGTATATTCTTAGGCGTTTAATATGGGGTGTTGAGTCCACTTCGTTGAGCAAGCAGTAGCTCTTGTCTATTACATACTTGGCTTATGGAAAGGTATCTGTGCTAATTTCAATCTCTGGTTTTATGCAGCACCACAACTCACCTTTCCCCTTAAGCAAGCATAAGTTGGTTTTCTACATTTGAGACCCTATTCTGTTTTGTAATTCAGTTCCTGTGTAGCCAAGTTTACATTCCGTGTATTAGTGATATCTTATGATGTTTCTTTTTCTGTGTGACTTATTTCACTTAGAATCATCGTACCTGAATCCACTCATTATGCTGCTCCTGGCCTGATGACATAGATTTCATTGCTGAGTGATATTGCATTGTACGTAAGTACAACAGTTTCTTTATCCATTTTTCGATTTCTGTGATATTGAACTTGTACCGTAAACGAGGTTCTTGTAAACAGAGCCGTCCCAAACTTTGAGGTGGCTGTGTCTTTTTGATTTTAATTTCCCTAATCTATAGGACCATAAGTGGAAGTGCCCTAGGCTCTGTTGCTTTGTTTTTTAGATGTTTCAGGAAACACCATACACTTTTGCAGGTTGGCTGTTGGTAATTTACATCCCGCCCATCAGCATAAGAAGGCTCCCAGTTCTCCATGGCCTGTCCTGCCTTTCTGGATTTTACACTTTTTTCAGATGGCCCTTTTGACCGGGGGGCATTGAGACTTCATTGTAGTGCAGATTTCCTTTGCAAGCTTGCTTGGTTGGCCAAAAAGGGCGTATGCGTTTTTTCCTGAATATATTCAGGAAAAAACGCATACGCCCTTTTTGGCCAAGTGCATCATTGTGGACGTTCTGCCTCTTTTCCTATGCTTTACATGCAATTCCAGTCTACCTCCTGAAATCGTTTTCCTGCAATTCTGCCCCGCTTTCAAGTCCTCTTGGCAGCCTTACTTCAATATATTTTTGGACGATAGCTGTCATTTATAACTCTGCAGGTTTGTGAATTACAGGGGCCCTGAGCTCCTTTCTTCAACTCGCTTTCTTGTGAGCTGGCCGCAACACCGCAGGATTGCTTCAGGCCCTAGTGTGGTTCTGGCATGGCTCACTGAGCCTTTGGTTAATTCCTCTTCTTGGTGGGAAATGAGAGTTAAATTTACCCGTCCAGACATCTCCAGCTAGTCTCTCATTGGTTCTCCCTATTCCTGTTCATTTTCCGCAGAAATTGCAAACTGGGCCAAACAGGAGGTTAAAGGCACTGACTCTCCAAGTGGGGAGAGTGTTAGTAAAGCATCTGGAATGTTGCACCCGAGTACCAGGGGACGAAAACTGAGACACATTTGAACACGTTTCCCGATCACACGGTGGATCATACTCTGGGTTCCACATGCATGTTTTAGCTGAAGGAAGAATCCCTTAAACCTGGAGAGTTGAGAACCATGGAATGGGTACCATGCAATATGACTTCAAAGGGTCTGCATTTGCTCACCGAACCTCACCAATCCTATCACTGTTGCATTTTTGCCGCTGTACACACGCTTGATTCTCTTTCAGAGACATATAAATCCATTGGTTTTAAGATTCTTACTAGTCAGGTATATTCTTAGGCGTTTAATATGGGGTGTTGAGTCCACTTCGTTGAGCAAGCAGTAGCTCTTGTCTATTACATATTTGGCTTATCGAAAGGTATCTGTGCTAATTTCAATCTCTGGTTTTATGCAGCACCCCAACTCACCTTTCCCCTTAAGAAAGCATAAGTTGGTTTTCTACATTTGAGACCCTATTCTGTTTTGTAATTCAGTTCCTGTGTAGCCAAGTTTACATTCCGTGTATTAGTGATATCTTATGATGTTTCTTTTTCTGTGCTACATATTTCACTTAGAATCATCGTACCTGAATCCACTCATTATGCTGCTATGGGCCTGATGACAGAGATGTCATTGCTGAGTGACATTGCAGTGTACGTTAGTACCACAACTTCCTTATCCATTTTTCGCTTTCTGCGATATTGAACTTGTACCGTAAACGAGGTTCTTGTAAACAGAGCTGTCCCAAACTTTGGGGTGGCTGTGTCTTTTTGATTTTAATTTCCCTAAGCTATAGGACCATAAGTGGAAGTGCCCTAGGCTCTGTTGCTTTGTTTTTTAGATGTTTCAGGAAACACCATACACTTCTCCAGAGTGTTTGTTGGCAATTTACATCCCGCCCCTCAGCATAACAAGGCTCCCAGTTCTCCATGGCCTGTCCTGCCTTTCAGGATTTTACACTTTTTTCAGATGGCCCTTTTGACCGGGGGGCAGTGAGACTTCATTGTAGTGCAGATATCCTTTGCAAGCTTGCTTGGTTGGCCAAAAAGGGCGTATGCGTTTTTTCCTGAATATATTCAGGAAAAAACGCATACGCCCTTTTTGGCCAAGTGCATCATTGTGGACGTTCTGCCTCTTTTCCTATGCTTTACATGCAATTCCAGTCTACCTCCTGAAATCGGTTTCCTGCAATTCTGGCCCACTTTCAAGTCCTCTTGGCAGCCTTACTTCAATATATTTTTGGACTATAGCTGTCATTTAGAACTCTGCAGGTTTGTGAATTACAGGGCCCCTGAGCTCCTTTCTTCAACTCGCTTTATTGTGAGCTGGCCGCAACACCGCAGGATTGCTTCAGGCCCTAGTGTGGTTCCGGCATGGCTCGCTGAGCCTTTGGTTAATTCCTCTTCATGATGGGAAATGAGAGTTACATTTGCCCGTCCAGACACCTCCAGCTAGTCTCTCATTGGTTCTCCCTATTCCTGTTCATTTTCCGGAGAAATTGCCAACTGGGCCAAACAGGAGGTTAAAGGCACTGACTCTCCAAGTGGGGAGAGTGTTAGTAAAGCGTCTGGAATGTTGCACCCGAGTACCAGGGGACGAAAACTGAGACACATTTGAACACGTTTCCCGATCACACGGTGGATCATACTCTGGGTTCCACATGCATGTTTTAGCTGAAGGAAGAATCCCTTAAACCTGGAGAGTTGAGAACCATGGAATGGGTACCATGCAATATGACTTCAAAGGGTCTGCATTTGCTCACCGAACCTCACCAATCCTTTCTCTGCTGCGTTTATGCCGCTGTACACACGCTTGATTCTCTTTCGGAGACATATAAATCCATAGGTTTTTTAAAATTCTTACTAGTCAGGTATATTCTTAGGCGTTTAATATGGGGTGTTGAGTCCACTTCGTTGAGCAAGCAGTAGTTCTTGTCTATTACATATTTAGCTTATGGAAAGGTATCTGTGCTAATTTCAATCTCTTGTATTATGCAGCACCCCAACTCACCTTTCCCCTTAAGCAAGCATATGTTGGTTTTCTACATTTGAGACCCTATTCTGTTTTGTAATTCAGTTCCTGTGTAGCCAAGTTTACATTCCGTGTATTAGTGATATCTTATGATGTTTCTTTTTCTGTGTGACTTATTTCACTTAGAATCATCGTACCTGAATCCACTCATTATGCTGCTACTGGCCTGATGACATAGATTTCATTGCTGAGTGATATTGCATTGTACGTAAGTACCACAACTTCTTTATCCATTTTTCGCTTTCTGCGATATTGAACTTGTACTGTAAAGGAGGTTCTTGTAAACAGAGCCTTCCCAAACATTGGGGTGGCTGTGTCTTTTTGATTTTAATTTCCCTAATCTATAGGACCATAAGTGGAAGTGCCTTAGGCTCTGATGCTTTGTTTTTTAGATGTTTCAGGAAACACCATATGCTTTTGCAGGTTGGCTGTTCGTAATTTACATCCCGCCCATCAGCATAAGAAGGCTCCCAGTTCTCCATGGCCTGTCCTGCCTTTCTGGATTTTACACTTTTTTCAGATGGCCCTTTAGACCGGGGGGCAGTGAGACTTCATTGTAGTGCAGATTTCCTTTGCAAGCTTGCTTGGTTGGCCAAAAAGGGCGTATGCGTTTTTTCCTGAATATATTCAGGAAAAAACGCATACGCCCTTTTTGGCCAAGTGCATCATTGTGGACGTTCTGCCTCTTTTCCTATGCTTTACATGCAATTCCAGTCTACCTCCTGAAATCGGTTTCCTGCAATTCTGCCCCGCTTTCAAGTCCTCTTGGCAGCCTTACTTCAATATATTTTTGGACGATAGCTGTCATTCATAACTCTGCAGGTTTGTGAATTACAGTGCCCCTGAGCTCCTTTCTTCAACTCGCTTTCTTGTGAGCTGGCCGCAACTCTGCAGGATTGCTTCAGGCCCTAGTGTGGTTCTGGCATGGCTCGCTGAGCCTTTGGTTAATTCCTCTTCCTGGTGGGAAATGAGAGTTAAATTTGCCCGTCCAGACACCTCCAGCTAGTCTCTCATTGGTTCTCCCTATTCCTGTTCATTTTCCGCAGAAATTGCAAACTGGGCCCAACAGCAGGTTAAAGGCACTGACTCTCCAAGTGGGGAGAGTGTTAGTAAAGCGTCTGGAATGTTGCACCCGAGTACCAGGGGACGAAAACTGAGACACATTTGAACACGTTTCCCGATCACACAGTGGAACATACTCTGGGTTCCACATGCATGTTTTAGCTGAAGGAAGAATCCCTTAAACCTGGAGAGTTGAGACCCATGGAATGGGTACCATGCAATATGACTTCACAGGGTCTGCATTTGCTCACCGAACCTCACCAATCCTATCACTGCTGCGTTTATGCCACTGTACACACACTTGATTCTCTTTCGGAGACATATAAATCCATTGGTTTTAAGATTCTTACTAGTCAGGTATATTCTTAGGCGTTTAATATGGGGTGTTGAGTCCACATCGTTGAGCAAGGAGTAGCTCTTGTCTATTACATATTTAGCTTATGGAAAGGTATCTGTGTTAATTTCAATCTCTGGTTTTATGCAGCACCCCAACTCACCTTTCCCCTTAAGCAAGCATAAGTTGGTTTTCTACATTTGAGACCCTATTCTGTTTTGTAATTCAGTTCCTGTGTAGCCAAGTTTACCTTCCGTGTATTAGTGATATCTTATGATGTTTCTTTTTCTGTGTGACTTATTTCACTTAGAATCATCGTACCTGAATCCACTCATTATGCTGCTACGGGCCTGATGACATAGATTTAATTGCTGAGTGATATTGCATTGTACGTAAGGACCACAACTTCTTTATCCATTTTTCGCTTTCTGCGATATTGAACTTGTACCATAAACGAGGTTCTTGTAAACAGAGCCGTCCCAAACTTTGGGGTGGCTGTTTCTTTTTGATTTTAATTTCCCTAAGCTATAGGACCATAAGTAGAAGTGCCCTAGGCTCTGTTTCTTTGTTTTTTAGATGTTTCAGGAAACACCATACACTTCTCCAGAGTGGTTCTTGGCAATTTACATCCCGCCCCTCAGCATAACAAGGCTCCCAGTTCTCCATGGCCTGTCCTGCCTTTCAGGATTTTACACTTTTTTCAGATGCCCCTTTTGACAGGGGGGCAGTGAGACTTCATTGTAGTGCAGATTTCCTTTGCAAGCTTGCTTGGTTGGCCAAAAAGGGCGTATGCGTTTTTTCCTGAATATATTCAGGAAAAAACGCATACGCCCTTTTTGGCCAAGTGCATCATTGTGGACGTTCTGCCTCTTTTCCTATGCTTTACATGCAATTCCAGTCTACCTCCTGAAATCGGTTTCCTGCAATTCTTCCCCGCTTTCAAGTCCTCTTGGCAGCCTTACTTCAATATATTTTTGGACGATAGCTGTCATTTATAACTCTGCAGGTTTGTGAATTACAGTGCCCCTGAGCTCCTTTCTTCAACTCGCTTTCTTGTGAGCTGGCCGCAACACCGCAGGATTGCTTCAGGCCCTAGTGTGGTTCCGGCATGGCTCGCTGAGCCTTTGGTTAATTCCTCTTCCTGGTGGGAAATGAGAGTTAAATTTGCCCGTCCAGACACCTCCAGCTAGTCTCTCATTGGTTCTCCCTATTCCTGTTCATTTTCCGCAGAAATTGCAAACTGGGCCAAACAGGAGGTTAAAGGCACTGACTCTCCAAGTGGGGAGAGTGTTAGTAAAGCGTCTGGAATGTTGCACCCGAGTACCAGGGGACGAAAACTGAGACACATTTGAACACGTTTCCCGATCACACGGTGGATCATACTCTGGGTTCCACATGCATGTTTTAGCTGAAGGAAGAATCCCTTAAACCTGGAGAGTTGAGAACCATGGAATGGGTACCATGCAATATGACTTCAAAGGGTCTGCATTTGCTCACCGAACCTCACCAATCCTTTCTCTGCTGCGTTTATGCCGCTGTACACACGCTGGATTCTCTTTCGGAGACATATAAATCCATAGGTTTTTTAAAATTCTTACTAGTCAGGTATATTCTTAGGCGTTTAATATGGGGTGTTGAGTCCACTTCATTGAGCAAGCAGTAGCTCTTGTCTATTACATATTTAGCTTATGGAAAGGTATCTGTGCTAATTTCAATCTCTGGTATTATGCAGCACCCCAACTCACCTTTCCCCTTAAGCAAGCATATGTTGGTTTTCTACATTTGAGACCCTATTCTGTTTTGTAATTCAGTTCTTGTGTAGCCAAGTTTACATTCCGTGTATTAGTGATATCTTATGATGTTTCTTTTTCTGTGTGACTTATTTCACTTAGAATCATCGTACCTGAATCCACTCATTATGCTGCTACGGGCCTGATGACATAGATTTCATTGCTGAGTGATATTGCATTGTACGTAAGTACCACAACTTCTTTATCCATTTTTCGCTTTCTGCGATATTGAACTTGTACCGTAAACGAGGTTCTTGTAAACAGAGCCTTCCCAAACATTGGGGTGGCTGTTTCTTTTTGATTTTAATTTCCCTAATCTATAGGACCATAAGTGGAAGTGCCTTAGGCTCTGTTGCTTTGTTTTTTAGATGTTTCAGGAAACACCATACGCTTTTGCAGGTTGGCTGTTGGTAATTTACATCCCGCCCATCAGCATAAGAAGGCTCCCATTTCTCCATGGCCTGTCCTGCCTTTCTGGATTTTACACTTTTTTCAGATGGCCCTTTAGACCGGGGGGCAGTGAGACTTCATTGTAGTGCAGATTTCCTTTGCAAGCTTGCTTGGTTGGCCAAAAAGTGCGTATGCGTTTTTTCCTGAATATATTCAGGAAAAAACGCATATGCCCTTTTTGGCCAAGTGCATCATTGTGGACGTTCTGCCTCTTTTCCTATGCTTTACATGCAATTCCAGTCTACCTCCTGAAATCGGTTTCCTGCAATTCTGCCCCGCTTTCAAGTCCTCTTGGCAGCCTTACTTCAATATATTTTTGGACGATAGCTGTCATTTATAACTCTGCAGGTTTGTGAATTACAGTGCCCCTGAGCTCCTTTCTTCAACTCGCTTTCTTGTGAGCTGGCCGCAACTCCGCAGGATTGCTTCAGGCCCTAGTGTGGTTCTGGCATGGCTCGCTGAGCCTTTGGTTAATTCCTCTTCCTGGTGGGAAATGAGAGTTAAATTTGCCCGTCCAGACACCTCCAGCTAGTCTCTCATTGGTTCTCCCTATTCCTGTTCATTTTCCGCAGAAATTTCAAACTGGGCCCAACAGCAGGTTAAAGGCACTGACTCTCCAATTGGGGAGAGTGTTAGTAAAGCATCTGGAATGTTGCACCCGAGTACCAGGGGACGAAAACTGAGACACATTTGAACACGTTTCCCGATCACACAGTGGAACATACTCTGGGTTCCACATGCATGTTTTAGCTGAAGGAAGAATCCCTTAAACCTGGAGAGTTGAGACCCATGGAATGGGTACCATGCAATATAACTTCACAGGGTCTGCATTTGCTCACCGAACCTCACCAATCCTATCACTGCTGCGTTTATGCCACTGTACACACGCTTGATTCTCTTTCGGAGACATATAAATCCATTGGTTTTAAGATTCTTACTAGTCAGGTATATTCTTAGGCGTTTAATATGGGGTGTTGAGTCCACATCGTTGAGCAAGGAGTAGCTCTTGTCTATTACATATTTAGCTTATGGAAAGGTATCTGTGTTAATTTCAATCTCTGGTTTTATGCAGCACCCCAACTCACCTTTCCCCTCAAGCAAGCATAAGTTGGTTTTCTACATTTGAGACCCTATTCTGTTTTGTAATTCAGTTCCTGTGTAGCCAAGTTTACATTCCGTGTATTAGTGATATCTTATGATGTTTCTTTTTCTGTGTGACTTATTTCACTTAGAATCATCGTACCTGAATCCACTCATTATGCTGCTCCTGGCCTGATGACATAGATTTAATTGCTGAGTGATATTGCATTGTACGTAAGTACAACAGTTTCTTTATCCATTTTTCGCTTTCTGCGATATTGAACTTGTACCGTAAACGAGGTTCTTGTAAACAGAGCCGTCCCAAACTTTGAGGTGGCTGTGTCTTTTTGATTTTAATTTCCCTAATCTATAGGACCATAAGTGGAAGTGCCCTAGGCTCTGTTGCTTTGTTTTTTAGATGTTTCAGGAAACACCATACACTTTTGCAGGTTGGCTGTTGGTAATTTACATCCCGCCCATCAGCATAAGAAGGCTCCCAGTTCTCCATGGCCTGTCCTGCCTTTCTGGATTTTACACTTTTTTCAGATGGCCCTTTTGACCGGGGGGCATTGAGACTTCATTGTAGTGCAGATTTCCTTTGCAAGCTTGCTTGGTTGGCCAAAAAGTGCGTATGCGTTTTTTCCTGAATATATTCAGGAAAAAACGCATACGCCCTTTTTGGCCAAGTGCATCATTGTGGACGTTCTGCCTCTTTTCCTATGCTTTACATGCAATTCCAGTCTACCTCCTGAAATCATTTTCCTGCAATTCTGCCCCGCTTTCAAGTCCTCTTGGCAGCCTTACTTCAATATATTTTTGGACGATAGCTGTCATTTATAACTCTGCAGGTTTGTGAATTACAGGGGCCCTGAGCTCCTTTCTTCAACTCGCTTTCTTGTGAGCTGGCCGCAACACCGCAGGATTGCTTCAGGCCCTAGTGTGGTTCCGGCATGGCTCACTGAGCCTTTGGTTAATTCCTCTTCTTGGTGGGAAATGAGAGTTAAATTTACCCGTCCAGACATCTCCAGCTAGTCTCTCATTGGTTCTCCCTATTCCTGTTCATTTTCCGCAGAAATTGCAAACTGGGCCAAACAGGAGGTTAAAGGCACTGACTCTCCAAGTGGGGAGAGTGTTAGTAAAGCGTCTGGAATGTTGCACCCGAGTACCAGGGGACGAAAACTGAGACACATTTGAACACGTTTCCCGATCACACGGTGGATCATACTCTGGGTTCCACATGCATGTTTTAGCTGAAGGAAGAATCCCTTAAACCTGGAGAGTTGAGAACCATGGAATGGGTACCATGCAATATGACTTCAAAGGGTCTGCATTTGCTCACCGAACCTCACCAATCCTATCACTGTTGCATTTTTGCCGCTGTACACACGCTTGATTCTCTTTCGGAGACATATAAATCCATTGGTTTTAAGATTCTTACTAGTCAGGTATATTCTTAGGCGTTTAATATGGGGTGTTGAGTCCACTTCGTTGAGCAAGCAGTAGCTCTTGTCTATTACATATTTGGCTTATCGAAAGGTATCTGTGCTAATTTCAATCTCTGGTTTTATGCAGCACCCCAACTCACCTTTCCCCTTAAGAAAGCATAAGTTGGTTTTCTACATTTGAGACCCTATTCTGTTTTGTAATTCAGTTCCTGTGTAGCCAAGTTTACATTCCGTGTATTAGTGATATCTTATGATGTTTCTTTTTCTGTGCTACATATTTCACTTAGAATCATCGTACCTGAATCCACTCATTATGCTGCTATGGGCCTGATGACAGAGATGTCTTTGCTGAGTGACATTGCAGTGTACGTTAGTACCACAACTTCCTTATCCATTTTTCGCTTTCTGCGATATTGAACTTGTACCGTAAACGAGGTTCTTGTAAACAGAGCCGTCCCAAACTTTGGGGTGGCTGTGTCTTTTTGATTTTAATTTCCCTAAGCTATAGGACCATAAGTGGAAGTGCCCTAGGCTCTGTTGCTTTGTTTTTTAGATGTTTCAGGAAACACCATACACTTCTCCAGAGTGGCTGTTGGCAATTTACATCCCGCCCATCAGCATAAGAAGGCTCCCAGTTCTCCATGGCCTGTCCTGCCTTTCTAGATTTTACACTTTTGTCAGAATGCCCTTTTGACCGGGGGGTAGTGAGACGTCATTGTAGTGCAGATTTCCTTTGCAAGCTTGCTTGGTTGGCCAAAAAGGGCGTATGCGTTTTTTCCTGAATATATTCAGGAAAAAACGCATACGCCCTTTTTGGCCAAGTGCATCATTGTGGACGTTCTGCCTCTTTTCCTATGCTTTACATGCAATTCCAGTCTACCTCCTGAAATCGGTTTCCTGCAATTCTGCCCCGCTTTCAAGTCCTCTTGGCAGCCTTACTTCAATATATTTTTGGACGATAGCTGTCATTTAGAACTCTGCAGGTTTGTGAATTACAGGGCCCCTGAGCTCCTTTCTTCAACTCGCTTTCTTGTGAGCTGGCCGCAACTCCACAGGATTGCTTCAGGCCCTAGTGTGGTTCCGGCATGGCTCGCTGAGCCTTTGGTTAATTCCTCTTCCTGGTGGGAAATGAGAGTTAAATTTGCCCGTCCAGACACCTCCAGCTAGTCTCTCATTGTTTCTCCCTATTCCTGTTCATTTTCCGCAGAAATTGCAAACTGGGCGAAACAGGATGTTAAAGGCACTGACTCTCCAAGTGGGGAGAGTGTTAGTAAAGCGTCTGGAATGTTGCACCCGAGTACCAGGGGACGAAAACTGAGACACATTTGAACACGTTTCCCGATTACACGGTGGATCATACTCTGGGTTCCACATGCATCGTTTAGCTGAAGGAAGAATCCCTTAAACCTGGAGAGTTGAGAACCATGGAATGGGTACCATGCAATATGACTTCAAAGGGTCTGCATTTGCTCACCGAACCTCACCAATCCTATCACTGCTGCATTTATGCCGCTGTACACACGCTTGATTCTCTTTCGGAGACATATAAATCCATAGGTTTTTTAAGATTCTTACTAGTCAGGTATATTCTTAGGCGTTTAATATGGGGTGTTGAGTCCACTTCGTTGAGCAAGCAGTAGCTCTTGTCTATTACATATTTAGCTTATGGAAAGGTATCTGTGCTAATTTCAATCTCTGGTATTATGCAGCACCCCAACTCACCTTTCCCCTTAAGCAAGCAGAAGTTGGTTTTCTACATTTGAGACCCTATTCTGTTTTGTAATTCAGTTCCTGTGTAGCCAAGTTTACATTCCGTGTATTAGTGATATCTTATGATGTTTCTTTTTCTGTTTGACTTATTTCACTTAGAATCATCGTACCTGAATCCACTCATTATGCTGCTACTGGCCTGATGACATAGATTTCATTGCTGAGTGATATTGCATTGTACGTTAGTACCACAACTTCTTTATCCATTTTTCGCTTTCTGTGATATTGAACTTGTACCGTAAACGAGGTTCTTGTAAACAGAGCCGTCTCAAACTTTGGGGTGGCTGTGTCTTTTTGATTTTAATTTCCCTAAGCTATAGGACCATAAGTAGAAGTGCCCTAGGCTCTGTTGCTTTCTTTTTTAGATGTTTCAGGAAACACCATACACTTCTCCAGAGTGTTTGTTGGCAATTTACATCCCGCCCCTCAGCATAACAAGGCTCCCAGTTCTCCATGGCCTGTCCTGCCTTTCAGGATTTTACACTTTTTTCAGATGGCCCTTTTGACCGGGGGGCAGTGAGACTTCATTGTAGTGCAGATATCCTTTGCAAGCTTGCTTGGTTGGCCAAAAAGGGCGTATGCGTTTTTTCCTGAATATATTCAGGAAGAAACGCATACGCCCTTTTTGGCCAAGTGCATCATTGTGGACGTTCTGCCTCTTTTCCTATGCTTTACATGCAATTCCAGTCTACCTCCTGAAATCGGTTTCCTGCAATTCTGGCCCACTTTCAAGTCCTCTTGGCAGCCTTACTTCAATATATTTTTGGACTATAGCTGTCATTTAGAACTCTGCAGGTTTGTGAATTACAGGGCCCCTGAGCTCCTTTCTTCAACTCGCTTTATTGTGAGCTGGCCGCAACACCGCAGGATTGCTTCAGGCCCTAGTGTGGTTCCGGCATGGCTCGCTGAGCCTTTGGTTAATTCCTCTTCATGATGGGAAATGAGAGTTACATTTGCCCGTCCAGACACCTCCAGCTAGTCTCTCATTGGTTCTCCCTATTCCTGTTCATTTTCCGGAGAAATTGCCAACTGGGCCAAACAGGAGGTTAAAGGCACTGACTCTCCAAGTGGGGAGAGTGTTAGTAAAGCGTCTGGAATGTTGCACCCGAGTACCAGGGGACGAAAACTGAGACACATTTGAACACGTTTCCCGATCACACGGTGGATCATACTCTGGGTTCCACATGCATGTTTTAGCTGAAGGAAGAATCCCTTAAACCTGGAGAGTTGAGAACCATGGAATGGGTACCATGCAATATGACTTCAAAGGGTCTGCATTTGCTCACCGAACCTCACCAATCTTTTCTCTGCTGCGTTTATGCCACTGTATACACGCTTGATTCTCTTTCGGAGACATATAAATCCATAGGTTTTTTAAAATTCTTACTAGTCAGGTATATTCTTAGGCGTTTAATATGGGGTGTTGAGTCCACTTCGTTGAGCAAGCAGTAGTTCTTGTCTATTACATATTTAGCTTATGGAAAGGTATCTGTGCTAATTTCAATCTCTGGTATTATGCAGCACCCCAACTCACCTTTCCCCTTAAGCAAGCATATGTTGGTTTTCTACATTTGAGACCCTATTCTGTTTTGTAATTCAGTTCCTGTGTAGCCAAGTTTACATTCCGTGTATTAGTGATATCTTATGATGTTTCTTTTTCTGTGTGACTTATTTCACTTAGAATCATCGTACCTGAATCCACTCATTATGCTGCTACTGGCCTGATGACATAGATTTCATTGCTGAGTGATATTGCATTGTACGTAAGTACCACAACTTCTTTATCCATTTTTCGCTTTCTGCGATATTGAACTTGTACTGTAAAGGAGGTTCTTGTAAACAGAGCCTTCCCAAACATTGGGGTGGCTGTGTCTTTTTGATTTTAATTTCCCTAATCTATAGGACCATAAGTGGAAGTGCCTTAGGCTCTGTTGCTTTGTTTTTTAGATGTTTCAGGAAACACCATACGCTTTTGCAGGTTGGCTGTTCGTAATTTACATCCCGCCCATCAGCATAAGAAGGCTCCCAGTTCTCCATGGCCTGTCCTGCCTTTCTGGATTTTACACTTTTTTCAGATGGCCCTTTAGACCGGGGGGCAGTGAGACTTCATTGTAGTGCAGATTTCCTTTGCAAGCTTGCTTGGTTGGCCAAAAAGGGCGTATGCGTTTTTTCCTGAATATATTCAGGAAAAAACGCATACGCCCTTTTTGGCCAAGTGCATCATTGTGGACGTTCTGCCTCTTTTCCTATGCTTTACATGCAATTCCAGTCTACCTCCTGAAATCGGTTTCCTGCAATTCTGCCCCGCTTTCAAGTCCTCTTGGCAGCCTTACTTCAATATATTTTTGGACGATAGCTGTCATTTATAACTCTGCAGGTTTGTGAATTACAGTGCCCCTGAGCTCCTTTCTTCAACTCGCTTTCTTGTGAGCTGGCCGCAACTCTGCAGGATTGCTTCAGGCCCTAGTGTGGTTCTGGCATGGCTCGCTGAGCCTTTGGTTAATTCCTCTTCCTGGTGGGAAATGAGAGTTAAATTTGCCCGTCCAGACACCTCCAGCTAGTCTCTCATTGGTTCTCCCTATTCCTGTTCATTTTCCGCAGAAATTGCAAACTGGGCCCAACAGCAGGTTAAAGGCACTGACTCTCCAAGTGGGGAGAGTGTTAGTAAAGCGTCTGGAATGTTGCACCCGAGTACCAGGGGACGAAAACTGAGACACATTTGAACACGTTTCCCGATCACACAGTGGAACATACTCTGGGTTCCACATGCATGTTTTAGCTGAAGGAAGAATCCCTTAAACCTGGAGAGTTGAGACCCATGGAATGGGTACCATGCAATATGACTTCACAGGGTCTGCATTTGCTCACCGAACCTCACCAATCCTATCACTGCTGCGTTTATGCCGCTGTACACACACTTGATTCTCTTTCGGAGACATATAAATCCATTGGTTTTAAGATTCTTACTAGTCAGGTATATTCTTAGGCGTTTAATATGGGGTGTTGAGTCCACTTCGTTGAGCAAGGAGTAGCTCTTGTCTATTACATATTTAGCTTATGGAAAGGTATCTGTGTTAATTTCAATCTCTGGTTTTATGCAGCACCCCAACTCACCTTTCCCCTTAAGCAAGCATAAGTTGGTTTTCTACATTTGAGACCCTATTCTGTTTTGTAATTCAGTTCCTGTGTAGCCAAGTTTACCTTCCGTGTATTAGTGATATCTTATGATGTTTCTTTTTCTGTGTGACTTATTTCACTTAGAATCATCGTACCTGAATCCACTCATTATGCTGCTACGGGCCTGATGACATAGATTTAATTGCTGAGTGATATTGCATTGTACGTAAGGACCACAACTTCTTTATCCATTTTTCGCTTTCTGCGATATTGAACTTGTACCGTAAAGGAGGTTCTTGTAAACAGAGCCGTCCCAAACTTTGGGGTGGCTGTTTCTTTTTGATTTTAATTTCCCTAAGCTATAGGACCATAAGTAGAAGTGCCCTAGGCTCTGTTTCTTTGTTTTTTAGATGTTTCAGGAAACACCATACACTTCTCCAGAGTGGTTCTTGGCAATTTACATCCCGCCCCTCAGCATAACAAGGCTCCCAGTTCTCCATGGCCTGTCCTGCCTTTCAGGATTTTACACTTTTTTCAGATGCCCCTTTTGACAGGGGGGCAGTGAGACTTCATTGTAGTGCAGATATCCTTTGCAAGCTTGCTTGGTTGGCCAAAAAGGGCGTATGCGTTTTTTCCTGAATATATTCAGGAAAAAACGCATACGCCCTTTTTGGCCAAGTGCATCATTGTGGACGTTCTGCCTCTTTTCCTATGCTTTACATGCAATTCCAGTCTACCTCCTGAAATCGGTTTCCTGCAATTCTGCCCCGCTTTCAAGTCCTCTTGGCAGCCTTACTTCAATATATTTTTGGACGATAGCTGTCATTTATAACTCTGCAGGTTTGTGAATTACAGTGCCCCTGAGCTCCTTTCTTCAACTCGCTTTCTTGTGAGCTGGCCGCAACTCTGCAGGATTGCTTCAGGCCCTAGTGTGGTTCTGGCATGGCTCGCTGAGCCTTTGGTTAATTCCTCTTCCTGGTGGGAAATGAGAGTTAAATTTGCCCGTCCAGACACCTCCAGCTAGTCTCTCATTGGTTCTCCCTATTCCTGTTCATTTTCCGCAGAAATTGCAAACTGGGCCCAACAGCAGGTTAAAGGCACTGACTCTCCAAGTGGGGAGAGTGTTAGTAAAGCGTCTGGAATGTTGCACCCGAGTACCAGGGGACGAAAACTGAGACACATTTGAACACGTTTCCCGATCACACAGTGGAACATACTCTGGGTTCCACATGCATGTTTTAGCTGAAGGAAGAATCCCTTAAACCTGGAGAGTTGAGACCCATGGAATGGGTACCATGCAATATGACTTCACAGGGTCTGCATTTGCTCACCGAACCTCACCAATCCTATCACTGCTGCGTTTATGCCGCTGTACACACACTTGATTCTCTTTCGGAGACATATAAATCCATTGGTTTTAAGATTCTTACTAGTCAGGTATATTCTTAGGCGTTTAATATGGGGTGTTGAGTCCACTTCGTTGAGCAAGGAGTAGCTCTTGTCTATTACATATTTAGCTTATGGAAAGGTATCTGTGTTAATTTCAATCTCTGGTTTTATGCAGCACCCCAACTCACCTTTCCCCTTAAGCAAGCATAAGTTGGTTTTCTACATTTGAGACCCTATTCTGTTTTGTAATTCAGTTCCTGTGTAGCCAAGTTTACCTTCCGTGTATTAGTGATATCTTATGATGTTTCTTTTTCTGTGTGACTTATTTCACTTAGAATCATCGTACCTGAATCCACTCATTATGCTGCTACGGGCCTGATGACATAGATTTAATTGCTGAGTGATATTGCATTGTACGTAAGGACCACAACTTCTTTATCCATTTTTCGCTTTCTGCGATATTGAACTTGTACCGTAAAGGAGGTTCTTGTAAACAGAGCCGTCCCAAACTTTGGGGTGGCTGTTTCTTTTTGATTTTAATTTCCCTAAGCTATAGGACCATAAGTAGAAGTGCCCTAGGCTCTGTTTCTTTGTTTTTTAGATGTTTCAGGAAACACCATACACTTCTCCAGAGTGGTTCTTGGCAATTTACATCCCGCCCCTCAGCATAACAAGGCTCCCAGTTCTCCATGGCCTGTCCTGCCTTTCAGGATTTTACACTTTTTTCAGATGCCCCTTTTGACAGGGGGGCAGTGAGACTTCATTGTAGTGCAGATATCCTTTGCAAGCTTGCTTGGTTGGCCAAAAAGGGCGTATGCGTTTTTTCCTGAATATATTCAGGAAAAAACGCATACGCCCTTTTTGGCCAAGTGCATCATTGTGGACGTTCTGCCTCTTTTCCTATGCTTTACATGCAATTCCAGTCTACCTCCTGAAATCGGTTTCCTGCAATTCTTCCCCGCTTTCAAGTCCTCTTGGCAGCCTTACTTCAATATATTTTTGGACTATAGCTGTCATTTAGAACTCTGCAGGTTTGTGAATTACAGGGCCCCTGAGCTCCTTTCTTCAACTCGCTTTATTGTGAGCTGGCCGCAACACCGCAGGATTGCTTCAGGCCCTAGTGTGGTTCCGGCATGGCTCGCTGAGCCTTTGGTTAATTCCTCTTCATGATGGGAAATGAGAGTTACATTTGCCCGTCCAGACACCTCCAGCTAGTCTCTCATTGGTTCTCCCTATTCCTGTTCATTTTCCGGAGAAATTGCCAACTGGGCCAAACAGGAGGTTAAAGGCACTGACTCTCCAAGTGGGGAGAGTGTTAGTAAAGCGTCTGGAATGTTGCACCCGAGTACCAGGGGACGAAAACTGAGACACATTTGAACACGTTTCCCGATCACACGGTGGATCATACTCTGGGTTCCACATGCATGTTTTAGCTGAAGGAAGAATCCCTTAAACCTGGAGAGTTGAGAACCATGGAATGGGTACCATGCAATATGACTTCAAAGGGTCTGCATTTGCTCACCGAACCTCACCAATCTTTTCTCTGCTGCGTTTATGCCGCTGTATACACGCTTGATTCTCTTTCGGAGACATATAAATCCATAGGTTTTTTAAAATTCTTACTAGTCAGGTATATTCTTAGGCGTTTAATATGGGGTGTTGAGTCCACTTCGTTGAGCAAGCAGTAGTTCTTGTCTATTACATATTTAGCTTATGGAAAGGTATCTGTGCTAATTTCAATCTCTGGTATTATGCAGCACCCCAACTCACCTTTCCCCTTAAGCAAGCATATGTTGGTTTTCTACATTTGAGACCCTATTCTGTTTTGTAATTCAGTTCCTGTGTAGCCAAGTTTACATTCCGTGTATTAGTGATATCTTATGATGTTTCTTTTTCTGTGTGACTTATTTCACTTAGAATCATCGTACCTGAATCCACTCATTATGCTGCTACTGGCCTGATGACATAGATTTCATTGCTGAGTGATATTGCATTGTACGTAAGTACCACAACTTCTTTATCCATTTTTCGCTTTCTGCGATATTGAACTTGTACCGTAAAGGAGGTTCTTGTAAACAGAGCCTTCCCAAACATTGGGGTGGCTGTGTCTTTTTGATTTTAATTTCCCTAATCTATAGGACCATAAGTGGAAGTGCCTTAGGCTCTGTTGCTTTGTTTTTTAGATGTTTCAGGAAACACCATACGCTTTTGCAGGTTGGCTGTTCGTAATTTACATCCCGCCCATCAGCATAAGAAGGCTCCCAGTTCTCCATGGCCTGTCCTGCCTTTCTGGATTTTACACTTTTTTCAGATGGCCCTTTAGACCGGGGGGCAGTGAGACTTCATTGTAGTGCAGATTTCCTTTGCAAGCTTGCTTGGTTGGCCAAAAAGGGCGTATGCGTTTTTTCCTGAATATATTCAGGAAAAAACGCATACGCCCTTTTTGGCCAAGTGCATCATTGTGGACGTTCTGCCTCTTTTCCTATGCTTTACATGCAATTCCAGTCTACCTCCTGAAATCGGTTTCCTGCAATTCTGCCCCGCTTTCAAGTCCTCTTGGCAGCCTTACTTCAATATATTTTTGGACGATAGCTGTCATTTATAACTCTGCAGGTTTGTGAATTACAGTGCCCCTGAGCTCCTTTCTTCAACTCGCTTTCTTGTGAGCTGGCCGCAACTCTGCAGGATTGCTTCAGGCCCTAGTGTGGTTCTGGCATGGCTCGCTGAGCCTTTGGTTAATTCCTCTTCCTGGTGGGAAATGAGAGTTAAATTTGCCCGTCCAGACACCTCCAGCTAGTCTCTCATTGGTTCTCCCTATTCCTGTTCATTTTCCGCAGAAATTGCAAACTGGGCCCAACAGCAGGTTAAAGGCACTGACTCTCCAAGTGGGGAGAGTGTTAGTAAAGCGTCTGGAATGTTGCACCCGAGTACCAGGGGACGAAAACTGAGACACATTTGAACACGTTTCCCGATCACACAGTGGAACATACTCTGGGTTCCACATGCATGTTTTAGCTGAAGGAAGAATCCCTTAAACCTGGAGAGTTGAGACCCATGGAATGGGTACCATGCAATATGACTTCACAGGGTCTGCATTTGCTCACCGAACCTCACCAATCCTATCACTGCTGCGTTTATGCCACTGTACACACACTTGATTCTCTTTCGGAGACATATAAATCCATTGGTTTTAAGATTCTTACTAGTCAGGTATATTCTTAGGCGTTTAATATGGGGTGTTGAGTCCACTTCGTTGAGCAAGGAGTAGCTCTTGTCTATTACATATTTAGCTTATGGAAAGGTATCTGTGTTAATTTCAATCTCTGGTTTTATGCAGCACCCCAACTCACCTTTCCCCTTAAGCAAGCATAAGTTGGTTTTCTACATTTGAGACCCTATTCTGTTTTGTAATTCAGTTCCTGTGTAGCCAAATTTACCTTCCGTGTATTAATGATATCTTATGATGTTTCTTTTTCTGTGTGACTTATTTCACTTAGAATCATCGTACCTGAATCCACTCATTATGCTGCTACGGGCCTGATGACATAGATTTAATTGCTGAGTGATATTGCATTGTACGTAAGGACCACAACTTCTTTATCCATTTTTCGCTTTCTGCGATATTGAACTTGTACCGTAAAGGAGGTTCTTGTAAACAGAGCCGTCCCAAACTTTGGGGTGGCTGTTTCTTTTTGATTTTAATTTCCCTAAGCTATAGGACCATAAGTAGAAGTGCCCTAGGCTCTGTTTCTTTGTTTTTTAGATGTTTCAGGAAACACCATACACTTCTCCAGAGTGGTTCTTGGCAATTTACATCCCGCCCCTCAGCATAACAAGGCTCCCAGTTCTCCATGGCCTGTCCTGCCTTTCAGGATTTTACACTTTTTTCAGATGCCCCTTTTGACAGGGGGGCAGTGAGACTTCATTGTAGTGCAGATATCCTTTGCAAGCTTGCTTGGTTGGCCAAAAAGGGCGTATGCGTTTTTTCCTGAATATATTCAGGAAAAAACGCATACGCCCTTTTTGGCCAAGTGCATCATTGTGGACGTTCTGCCTCTTTTCCTATGCTTTACATGCAATTCCAGTCTACCTCCTGAAATCGGTTTCCTGCAATTCTTCCCCGCTTTCAAGTCCTCTTGGCAGCCTTACTTCAATATATTTTTGGACGATAGCTGTCATTTATAACTCTGCAGGTTTGTGAATTACAGTGCCCCTGAGCTCCTTTCTTCAACTGGCTTTCTTGTAAGCTGGCCGCAACACCGCAGGATTGCTTCAGGCCCTAGTGTGGTTCCGGCATGGCTCGCTGAGCCTTTGGTTAATTCCTCTTCCTGGTGGGAAATGAGAGTTAAATTTGCCCGTCCAGACACCTCCAGCTAGTCTCTCATTGGTTCTCCCTATTCCTGTTCATTTTCCGCAGAAATTGCAAACTGGGCCAAACAGGAGGTTAAAGGCACTGACTCTCCAAGTGGGGAGAGTGTTAGTAAAGCGTCTGGAATGTTGCACCCGAGTACCAGGGGACGAAAACTGAGACACATTTGAACACGTTTCCCGATCACACGGTGGATCATACTCTGGGTTCCACATGCATGTTTTAGCTGAAGGAAGAATCCCTTAAACCTGGAGAGTTGAGAACCATGGAATGGGTACCATGCAATATGACTTCAAAGGGTCTGCATTTGCTCACCGAACCTCACCAATCCTTTCTCTGCTGCGTTTATGCCGCTGTACACACGCTTGATTCTCTTTCGGAGACATATAAATCCATAGGTTTTTTAAAATTCTTACTAGTCAGGTATATTCTTAGGCGTTTAATATGGGGTGTTGAGTCCACTTCATTGAGCAAGCAGTAGCTCTTGTCTATTACATATTTAGCTTATGGAAAGGTATCTGTGCTAATTTCAATCTCTGGTATTATGCAGCACCCCAACTCACCTTTCCCCTTAAGCAAGCATATGTTGGTTTTCTACATTTGAGACCCTATTCTGTTTTGTAATTCAGTTCTTGTGTAGCCAAGTTTACATTCCGTGTATTAGTGATATCTTATCATGTTTCTTTTTCTGTGTGACTTATTTCACTTAGAATCATCGTACCTGAATCCACTCATTATGCTGCTACTGGCCTGATGACATAGATTTCATTGCTGAGTGATATTGCAATGTACGTAAGTACCACAACTTCTTTATCCATTTTTCGCTTTCTGCGATATTGAACTTGTACCGTAAACGAGGTTCTTGTAAACAGAGCCTTCCCAAACATTGGGGTGGCTGTGTCTTTTTGATTTTAATTTCCCTAATCTATAGGACCATAAGTGGAAGTGCCTTAGGCTCTGTTGCTTTGTTTTTTAGATGTTTCAGGAAACACCATACGCTTTTGCAGGTTGGCTGTTGGTAATTTACATCCCGCCCATCAGCATAAGAAGGCTCCCATTTCTCCATGGCCTGTCCTGCCTTTCTGGGTTTTACACTTTTTTCAGATGGCCCTTTAGACCGGGGGGCAGTGAGACTTCATTGTAGTGCAGATTTCCTTTGCAAGCTTGCTTGGTTGGCCAAAAAGGGCGTATGCGTTTTTTCCTGAATATATTCAGGAAAAAACGCATACGCCCTTTTTGGCCAAGTGCATCATTGTGGACGTTCTGCCTCTTTTCCTATGCTTTACATGCAATTCCAGTCTACCTCCTGAAATCGGTTTCCTGCAATTCTGCCCCGCTTTCAAGTCCTCTTGGCAGCCTTACTTCAATATATTTTTGGACGATAGCTGTCATTTATAACTCTGCAGGTTTGTGAATTACAGGGCCCCTGAGCTCCTTTCTTCAACTCGCTTTCTTGTGAGCTGGCCGCAACTCCGCAGGATTGCTTCAGGCCCTAGTGTGGTTCTGGCATGGCTCGCTGAGCCTTTGGTTAATTCCTCTTCCTGGTGGGAAATGAGAGTTAAATTTGCCCGTCCAGACACCTCCAGCTAGTCTCTCATTGGTTCTCCCTATTCCTGTTCATTTTCCGCAGAAATTGCAAACTTGGCCAAACAGGAGTTTAAAGGCACTGACTCTCCAAGTGGGGAGAGTGTTAGTAAAGCGTCTGGAATGTTGCACCCGAGTACCAGGGGACGAAAACTGAGACACATTTGAACACGTTTCCCGATCACACGGTGGATCATACTCTGGGTTCCACATGCATGTTTTAGCTGAAGGAAGAATCCCTTAAACCTGGAGAGTTGAGAACCATGGAATGGGTACCATGCAATATGACTTCAAAGGGTCTGCATTTGCTCACCGAACCTCACGACACCTATCACTGCTGCATTTATGCCGCTGTACACACGCTTGATTCTCTTTCGGAGACATATAAATCCATAGGTTTTAAGATTCTTACTAGTCAGGTATATTCTTAGGCGTTTAATATGGGGTGTTGAGTCCACTTCGTTGAGCAAGCAGTAGCTCTTGTCTATTACATATTTGGCTTATGGAAAGGTATCTGTGTTAATTTCAATCTCTGGTTTTATGCAGCACCCCAACTCACCTTACCCCTTAAGCAAGCATAAGTTGGTTTTCTACATTTGAGACCCTATTCTGTTTTGTAATTCAGTTCCTGTGTAGCCAAGTTTACATTCCATGTATTAGTGATATCTTATGATGTTTCATTTTCTGTGTGACATATTTCACTTAGAATCGTCATACCTGAATCCACTCATTATGCTGCTATGGGCCTGATGACATAGATTTCATTGCTGAGTGATATTTCATTGTACCAAAGTACCACAACTTCTTTATCCATTTTTCGCTTTCTGTGATATTGAACTTGTACCGTAAACGAGGTTCTTGTAAACAGAGCTGTCCCAAACTTTGGGGTGGCTGTGTCTTTTTTATTTTAATTTCCCTAAGCTATAGGACCATAAGTGGAAGTGCCCTAGGCTCTGTTGCTTTGTTTTTTAGATGTTTCAGGAAACACCATACACTTCTCCAGAGTGGCTGTTGGCAATTTACATCCCGCCCATCAGCATAACAAGGCTCCCAGTTCTCCATGGACTGTCCTGCCTTTCTGGATTTTACACTTTTTTCAGATGGCCCTTTTGACCGGGGGGCTGTGAGACTTCATTGTAGTGCAGATTTCCTTTGCAAGCTTGTTTGGTTGGCCAAAAAGTTCGTATGCGTTTTTTCCTGAATATATTCAGGAAAAAACGCATACGCCCTTTTTGGCCAAGTGCATCATTGTGGACGTTCTGCCTCTTTTCCTATGCTTTACATGCAATTCCAGTCTACCTCCTGAAATCGGTTTCCTGCAATTCTGCCCCGCTTTCAAGTCCTCTTGGCAGCCTTACTTCAATATATTTTTGGACGATAGCTGTCATGTATAACTCTGCAGGTTTGTGAATTACAGGGCCCCTGAGCTCCTTTCTTCAACTCGCTTTCTTGTGAGCTGGCCGCAACACCGTAGGATTGCTTCAGGCCCTAGTGTGGTTCTGGCATGGCTCGCTGAGCCTTTGGTTAATTCCTCTTCCTGGTGGGAAATGAGAGTTAAATTTGCCCGTCCAGACACCTCCAGCTAGTCTCTCATTGGTTCTCCCTATTCCTGTTCATTTTCTGCAGAAATTGCAAACTGGGCCAAACAGGAGGTTAAAGGCACTGACTCTCCAAGTGGGGAGAGTGTTAGTAAAGCGTCTGGAATGTTGCACCCGAGTACCAGGGGACGAAACCTGAGACACATTTGAACATGTTTCCCGATCACATGGTGGATCATACTCTGGGTTCCACATGCATGTTTTAGCTGAAGGAAGAATCCCTTAAACCTGGAGAGTTGAGAACCATGGAATGGGTACCATGCAATATGACTACAAAGGGTCTGCATTTGCTCACCGAACATCACCAATCCTTTCCCTGCTACGTTTATGCCGCTGTACACACGCTTGATTCTCTTTCGGAGACATATAAATCCATAGGTTTTAAGATTCTTACTAGTCAGGTATATTCGTAGGCGTTTAATATGGGGTGTTGAGTCCACTTCGTTGAGCAAGGAGTAGCTCTTGTCTATTACATATTTGGCTTATGGAAAGGTATCTGTGTTAATTTCAATCTCTGGTTTTATGCAGCACCCCAACTCACCTTTCCCCTTAAGCAAGCATAAGTTGGTTTTCTACATTTGAGACACTATTCTGTTTTGTAATTCAGTTCCTGTGTAGCCAAGTTTACATTCCATGTATTAGTGATATCTTATGATGTTTCTTTTTCTGTGTGACTTATTTCACTTAGAATCATCGTACCTGAATCCACTCATTATGCTGCTACTGGCCTGATGACATACATTTCATTGCTGAGTGATATTGCATTGTACGTAAGTACCACAACTTCTTTATCCATTTTTCGCTTTCTGCGATATTGAACTTGTACCGTAAAAGAGCTTCTTGTAAACAGAGCCGTCCCAAACTTTGGGGTGGCTGTGTCTTTTTGATTTTAATTTCCCTAAGCTATAGGACCATAAGTGGAAGTGCCCTAGGCTCTGTTGCTTTGTTTTTTAGATGTTTCAGGAAACACCATACACTTCTCCAGAGTGGCTGTTGGCAATTTACATCCCGCCCATCAGCATAACAAGGCTCCCAGTTCTCCATGGCCTGTCCTGCCTTTCTGGGTTTTACACTTTTTTCAGATGGCCCTTCTGACCGGGGGGCAGTGAGACTTCATTGTAGTGCAGATTTCCTTTGCAAGCTTGCTTGGTTGGCCAAAAAGGGCGTATGCGTTTTTTCCCGAATATATTCAGGAAAAAACGCTACGCCCTTTTTGGCCAAGTGCATCATTGTGGACGTTCTGCCTCTTTTCCTATGCTTTACATGCAATTCCAGTCTACCTCCTGAAATCGGTTTCCTGCAATTCTGCCCCGCTTTCAAGTCCTCTTGGCAGCCTTACTTCAATATATTTTTGGACGATAGCTGTCATTTATAACTCTGCAGGTTTGTGAATTACAGTGCCCCTGAGCTCCTTTCTTCAACTCGTTTTCTTGTGAGCTGGCCGCAACATTGCAGGATTGCTTCAGGCCCTAGTGTGGTACTGGCATGGCACGCTGAGCCTTTGGTTAATTCCTCTTCCTGGTGGGAAATGAGAGTTAAATTTGCCCGTCCAGACACCTCCAGCTAGTCTCTCATTGGTTCTCCCTATTCCTGTTCATTTTCTGCAGAAATTGCAAACTGGACCAAACAGGAGGTTAAAGGCACTGACTCTCCAAGTGGGGAGAGTGTTAGTAAAGCGTCTGGAATGTTGCACCCGAGTACCAGGGGACGAAAACTGAGACACATTTGAACACGTTTCCCGATCACACGTTGGATCATACTCTGGGTTCCACATGCATGTTTTAGCTGAAGGAAGAATCCCTTAAACCTGGAGAGTTGAGAACCGTGGAATGGGTACCATGCAATATGACTTCAAAGGGTCTTCATTTGCTCACCGAACCTCACCAATCCTTTCACTGCTGCGTTTATGCCGTTGTACACACGCTTGATTCTCTTTCGGAGACATATAAATCCATAGGTTTTAAGATTCTTACTAATCAGGTATATTCTTAGGCGTTTAATATGGGGTGTTGAGTCCACTTCGTTGAGCAAGCAGTAGCTCTTGTCTATTACATATTTGGCTTATGGAAAGGTATCTGTGCTAATTTCAATCTCTGGTTTTATGCAGCACCCCAACTCACCTTACCCCTTAAGCAAGCATAAGTTGGTTTTCTACATTTGAGACCCTATTCTGTTTTGTAATTCAGTTCCTGTGTAGCCAAGTTTACATTCCATGTATTAGTGATATCTTATGATGTTTCATTTTCAGTGTGACATATTTCACTTAGAATCGTCGTACCTGAATCCACTCATTATGCTGCTATGGGCCTGATGACATAGATTTCATTGCTGAGTGATATTTCATTGTACCAAAGTACCACAACTTCTTTATCCATTTTTCGCTTTCTGTGATATTGAACTTGTACCGTAAACGAGGTTCTTGTAAACAGAGCTGTCCCAAACTTTGGGGTGGCTGTGTCTTTTTTATTTTAATTTCCCTAAGCTATAGGACCATAAGTGGAAGTGCCCTAGGCTCTGTTGCTTTGTTTTTTAGATGTTTCAGGAAACACCATACACTTCTGCAGAGTGGCTGTTGGCAATTTACATCCCGCCCATCAGCATAACAAGGCTCCCAGTGCTCCATGGACTGTCCTGCCTTTCTGGATTTTACACTTTTTTCAGATGGCCCTTTTGACCGGGGGGCAGTGAGACTTCATTGTAGTGCAGATTTCCTTTGCAAGCTTGCTTGGTTGGCCAAAAAGTTCGTATGCGTTTTTTCCTGAATATATTCAGGAAAAAACGCATACGCCCTTTTTGGCCAAGTGCATCATTGTGGACGTTCTGCCTCTTTTCCTATGCTTTACATGCAATTCCAGTCTACCTCCTGAAATCGGTTTCCTGCAATTCTGCCCCACTTTCAAGTCCTCTTGGCAGCCTTACTTCAATATATTTTTGGACGATAGCTGTCATGTATAACTCTGCAGGTTTGTGAATTACAGGGCCCCTGAGCTCCTTTCTTCAACTCGCTTTCTTGTGAGCTGGCCGCAACACCGTAGGATTGCTTCAGGCCCTAGTGTGGTTCCGGCATGGCTCGCTGAGCCTTTGGTTAATTCCTCTTCCTGGTGGGAAATGAGAGTTAAATTTGCCCGTCCAGACACCTCCAGCTAGTCTCTCATTGGTTCTCCCTATTCCTGTTCATTTTCCGCAGAAATTGCAAACTGGGCCAAACAGGAGGTTAAAGGCACTGACTCTCCAAGTGGGGAGAGTGTTAGTAAAGCGTCTGGAATGTTGCACCCGAGTACCAGGGGACGAAAACTGAGACACATTTGAACATGTTTCCCGATCACATGGTGGATCATACTCTGGGTTCCACATGCATGTTTTAGCTGAAGGAAGAATCCCTTAAACCTGGAGAGTTGAGAACCATGGAATGGGTACCATGCAATATGACTTCAAAGGGTCTGCATTTGCTCACCGAACATCACCAATCCTATCACTGCTGCGTTTATGCCGCTGTACACACGCTAGATTCTCTTTCGGAGACATATAAATCCATAGGTTTTAAGATTCTTACTAGTCAGGTATATTCTTAGGCGTTTAATATGGGGTGTTGAGTCCACTTCGTTGAGCAAGCAGTAGCTCTTGTCTATTACATATTTGGCTTATGGAAAGGTATCTGTGCTAATTTCAATCTCTGGTTTTATGCAGCACCCCAACTCACCTTTCCCCTTAAGCAAGCATAAGTTGGTTTTCTACATTTGAGACCCTGTTCTGTTTTGTAATTCAGTTCCTGTGTAGCCAAGCTTACATTCCGTGTATTAGTGATATCTTATGATGTTTCTTTTTCTGTGTGACTTATTTCACTTAGAATCATCGTACCTGAATCCACTCATTATGCTGCTACTGGCCTGATGACATACATTTCATTGCTGAGTGATATTGCATTGTACGTAAGTACCACAACTTCTTTATCCATTTTTCGCTTTCTGCGATATTGAACTTGTACCGTAAATGAGGTTTTTGTAAACAGAGCCGTCCCAAACTTTGGGGTGGCTGTGTCTTTTTGATTTTAATTTCCCTAAGCTATAGGACCATAAGTGGAAGTGCCCTAGGCTCTGTTGCTTTGTTTTTTAGATGTTTCAGGAAACTCCATACACTTCTCCAGAGTGGCTGTTGGCAATTTACATCACGCCCATTGGCATAACAAAACTCCCAGTTCTCCATGGCCTGTCCTGCCTTTCTGGATTTTACACTTTTTTCAGATGGCCCTTTTGACCGGGGAGCTGTGAGACTTCATTGTAGTGCAGATTTCCTTTGCAAGCTTGCTTGGTTGGCCAAAAAGTGCATATGCGTTTTTTCCTGAATATATTCAGGAAAAAACGCATACGCCCTTTTTGGCCAAGTGCATCATTGTGGACGTTCTGCCTCTTTTCCTATGCTTTACATGCAATTCCAGTCTACCTCCTGAAATCGGTTTCCTGCAATTCTGCCCCACTTTCAAGTCCTCTTGGCAGCCTTACTTCAATATATTTTTGGACGATAGCTTTCATTTATAACTCTGCAGGTTTGTGAATTACAGGGTCCCTGAGCTCCTTTCTTCAACTCGCTTTCTTGTGAGCTGGCCGCAACACCGCAGGATTGCTTCAGGCCCTAGTGTGGTACCGGCATGGCACGCTGAGCCTTTGGTTAATTCCTCTTCCTTGTGGGAAATGAGAGTTAAATTTGCCCGTCCAGACACCTCCAGCTAGTCTCTCATTGGTTCTCCCTATTCCTGTTCATTTTCCGCAGAAATTGCAAACTGGGCCAAACAGGAGGTTAAAGGCACTGACTCTCCAAGTGGGGAGAGTGTTAGTAAAGCGTCTGGAATGTTGCACCCGAGTACAAGGGGAAGAAACCTGAGACACATTTGAACACGTTTCCCGATCACTCGGTGGATCATAGTCTGGGTTCCACATGCATGTTTTAGCTGAAGGAAGAATCCCTTAAACCTGGAGAGTTGAGAACCATGGAATGGGTACCATGCAATATGACTTCAAAGGGTCTGCATTTGCTCACCGAACCTCACCAATCTTATCACTGCTGCGTTTATGCCGCTGTACACACACTTGATTCTCTTTCGGAGACATATAAATCCATAGGTTTTAAGATTCTTACTAGTCAGGTATATTCTTAGGCGTTTAATATGGGGTGTTGAGTCCACTTCGTTGAGCAAGCAGTAGCTCTTGTCTATTACATATTTGGCTTATGGAAAGGTATCTGTGCTAATTTCAATCTCTGGTTTTATGCAGCACCCCAACTCACCTTTCCCCTTAAGCAAGCATAAGTTGGTTTTCTACATTTGAGACCCTATTCTGTTTTGTAATTCAGTTCCTGTGTAGCCAAGTTTACATTCCGTGTATTAGTGATATCTTATGATGTTTCTTTTTCTGTGTGACTTATTTCACTTAGAATCATCGTACCTGAATCCACTCATTATGCTGCTACTGGCCTGATGACATAGATTTCATTGCTGAGTGATATTGCATTGTACGTAAGTACCACAACTTCTTTATCCATTTTTCGCTTTCTGCGATATTGAACTTGTACCGTAAACGAGGTTCTTGTAAACCGAGCTGTCTCAAATTTTGGGGTGGCTGTGTCTTTTTGATTTTAATTTCCCTAAGCTATAGGACCATAAGTGGAAGTGCCCTAGGCTCTGTTGCTTTGTTTTTTAGATGTTTCAGGAAACACCATACACTTCTCCAGAGTGGCTGTTGGCAATTTACATCCCGCCCATCAGCATAAGAAGGCTCTCAGTTCTCCATGGCCTGTCTTGCCTTTCTGGATTTTACACTTTTTTCAGATGGCCCTTTTGACCGGGGGGCAGTGAGACTTCATTGTAGTGCAGATTTCCTTTGCAAGCTTGCTTGGGTGGCCAAAAAGGGCATATGCGTTTTTTCCTGAATATATTCAGGAAAAAACGCATACGCCCTTTTTGGCCAAGTGCATCATTGTGGACGTTCTGCCTCTTTTCCTATGCTTTACATGCAATTCCAGTCTACCTCCTGAAATCGGTTTCCTGCAATTCGGCCCCGCTTTCAAGTCCTCTTGGCAGCCTTACTTCAATATATTTTTGGATGATAGCTGTCATGTATAACTCTGCAGGTTTGTGAATTACAGGGCCCCTGAGCTCCTTTCTTCAACTCGCTTTCTTGTGAGCTGGCCGCAACACCGCAGGATTGCTTCAGGCCCTAGTGTGGTTCCGGCATGGCTCGCTGAGCCTTTGGTTAATTCCTCTTCCTGGTGGGAAATGAGAGTTAAATTTGCCCGTCCAGACACCTCCAGCTAGTCTCTCATGTGTTCTCCCTATTCCTGTTCATTTTCCGCAGAAATTGCAAACTGGGCCAAACAGGAGGTTAAAGGCAGTGACTGTCCAAGTGGGGAGAGTGTTAGTAAAGCGTCTGGAATGTTGCACCCGAGTACCAGGGGACGAAAACTGAGACACATTTGAACATGTTTCCCGATCACACGGTGGATCATACTCTTGGTTCCACATAAATGTTTTAGCTGAAAGAAGAATCCCTTAAACCTGGAGAGTTGAGACCCATGGAATGGGTACCATGCAATATGACTTCAAAGGGTCTGCATTTGCTCACCGAACCTCACCAATCCTATCACTGCTGCGTTTATGCCGCTGTACACACACTTGATTCTCTTTCGGAGACATATAAATCCATAGGTTTTAAGATTCTTACTAGTCAGGTATATTCTTAGGCGTTTAATATGGGGTGTTGAGTCCACTTCGTTGAGCAAGGAGTAGCTCTTGTCTATTACATATTTGGCTTATGGAAAGGTATCTGTGTTAATTTCAATCTCTGGTTTTATGCAGCACCCCAACTCACCTTTCCCCTTAAGCAAGCATAAGTTGGTTTTCTACATTTGAGACCCTATTCTGTTTTGTAATTCAGTTCCTGTGTAGCCAAGTTTACATTCCGTGTATTAGTGATATCTTATGATGTTGCTTTTTCTGTGTGACTTGTTTCACTTAGAATCATCGTACCTGAATCCACTCATTATGCTGCTACTGGCCTGATGACATACATTTCATTGCTGAGTGATATTGCATTGTACGTAAGTACCACAACTTCTTTATCCATTTTTCGCTTTCTGCGATATTGAACTTGTACCGTAAAAGAGCTTCTTGTAAACAGAGCCGTCCCAAACTTTGGGGTGGCTGTTTCTTTTTGATTTTAATTTCCCTAAGCTATAGGACCATAAGTGGAAGTGCCCTAGGCTCTGTTGCTTTGTTTTTTAGATGTTTCAGGAAACACCATACACTTCTCCAGAGTGGCTGTTGGCAATTTACATCCCGCCCATCAGCATAACAAGGCTCCCAGTTCTCCATGGACTGTCCTGCCTTTCTGGATTTTACACTTTTTTCAGATGGCCCTTTTGACCGGGGGGCAGTGAGACTTCATTGTAGTGCAGATTTCCTTTGCAAGCTTGCTTGGGTGGCCAAAAAGGGCATATGCGTTTTTTCCTGAATATATTCAGGAAAAAACGCATATGCCCTTTTTGGCCAAGTGCATCATTGTGGACGTTCTGCCTCTTTTCCTATGCTTTACATGCAATTCCAGTCTACCTCCTGAATTCGGTTTCCTGCAATTCTGCCCCGCTTTCAAGTCCTCTTGGCAGCCTTACTTCAATATATTTTTGGACGATAGCTGTCATGTATAACTCTGCAGGTTTGTGAATTACAGGGTCCCTGAGCTGCTTTCTTCAACTCGATTTCTTGTGAGCTGGCCGCAACACCGCAGGATTGCTTCAGGCCCTAGTGTGGTTCCGGCATGGCTCGCTCAGCCTTTGGTTAATTCCTCTTCCTGGTGGGAAATGAGAGTTAAATTTGCCCGTCCAGACACCTCCAGCTAGTCTCTCATTGGTTCTCCCTATTCCTGTTCATTTTCCGCAGAAATTGCAAACTGGGCCCAACAGCAGGTTAAAGGCACTGACTCTCCAAGTGGGGAGAGTGTTAGTAAAGCGTCTGGAATGTTGCACCCGAGTACCAGGGGACGAAAACTGAGACACATTTGAACACGTTTCCTGATCACACGTTGGATCATACTCTGGGTTCCTCATGCATGTTTTACCTGAAGGAAGAATCCCTTAAACCTGGAGAGTTGAGAACCATGGAATGGGTACCATGCAATATGACTTCAAAGGGTCTTCATTTGCTCACCGAACCTCAGCAGTCCTATCACTGATGCGTTTATGCTGCTGTACACACGCTTGATTCTCTTTTGGAGACATATATATCCATAGGTTTTAAGATTCTTACTAGTCAGGTATATTCTTAGGCGTTTAATATGGGGTGTTGAGTCCACTTCGTTGAGCAAGCAGTAGCTCTTGTCTATTACATATTTGTCTTATGGAAAGGTATCTTTGTTAATTTCAACCTCTGGTTTTATGCAGCACCCCAACTCACCTTTCCCCTTAAGCAAGCATAAGTTGGTTTTCTACATTTGAGACCCTATTCTGTTTTGTAATTCAGTTCCTATGTAGACAAGTTTACATTCCGTGTATTAGTGATATCTTATGATGTTTCTTTTTCTGTGTGACTTATTTCACTTAGAATCATCGTACCTGAATCCACTCATTATGCTGCTACTGGCCTGATGACATAGATTTCATTGCTGAGTGATATTGCATTGTACGTAAGTACCACAACTTCTTTATCCATTTTTCGCTTTCTGCGATATTGAACTTGTACCGTAAATGAGGTTTTTGTAAACAGAGCCATCCCAAAGTTTGGGGTGGCTGTGTCTTTTTGATTTTAATTTCCCTAAGCTATAGGACCATAAGTGGAAGTGCCCTAGGCTCCGTTGCTTTCTTTTTTAGATGTTTCAGGAAACACCATACACTTCTCCAGAGTGGCTGTTGGCAATTTACATCCCGCCCATCAGCATAACAAGGCTCCCAGTTCTCCATGGCCTGTCCTGCCTTTCTGGGTTTTACACTTTTTTCAGATGGCCCTTCTGACCGGGGGGCAGTGAGACTTCATTGTAGTGCAGATTTCCTTTGCAAGCTTGCTTGGTTGGCCAAAAAGGGCGTATGCGTTTTTTCCTGAATATATTCAGGAAAAAACGCTACGCCCTTTTTGGCCAAGTGCATCATTGTGGACGTTCTGCCTCTTTTCCTATGCTTTACATGCAATTCCAGTCTACCTCCTGAAATCGGTTTCCTGCAATTCTGCCCCGCTTTCAAGTCCTCTTGGCAGCCTTACTTCAATATATTTTTGGACGATAGCTATCATGTATAACTCTGTAGGTTTGTGAATTACAGGGTCCCTGAGCTCCTTTCTTCAACTCGATTTCTTGTGAGCTGGCCGCAACACCGCAGGATTGCTTCAGGCCCTAGTGTGGTTCCGGCATGGCTCACTGAGCCTTTGGTTAATTCCTCTTCTTGGTGGGAAATGAGAGTTAAATTTACCCGTCCAGACACCTCCAGTTAGTCTCTCATTGGTTCTCCCTATTCCTGTTCATTTTCCGCAGAAATTGCAAACTGGGCCAAACAGGAGGTTAAAGGCACTGACTTTCCAAGTGGGGAGAGTGTTAGTAAAGCGTCTGGAATGTTACACCCGAGTACCATGGGACGAAAACTGAGACACATTTGAACACGTTTCCCGATCACTCGGTGGATCATACTCTGGGTTCCACATGCATGTTTTAGCTGAAGGAAGAATCCCTTAAACATGGAGAGTTGAGAACCATGGAATGGGTACCATGCAATATGACTTCAAAGGGTCTGCATTTGCTCACCGAACCTCACCAATCCTATCACTGCTGCGTTTATGCCGCTGTACAGACACTTGATTCTCTTTCGGAGACATATAAATCAATAGGTTTTAAGATTCTTACTAGTCAGGTATATCCTTAGGCGTTTAATATGGGGTGTTGAGTCCACTTCGTTGAGCAAGCAGTAGCTCTTGTCTATTACATATTTGGCTTATGGAAAGGTATCTGTGCTAATTTCAATCTCTGGTTTTATGCAGCACCCCAACTCACCTTTCCCCTTAAGCAAGCATAAGTTGGTTTTCTACATTTGAGACCCTATTCTGTTTTGTAATTCAGTTCCTGTGTAGCCAAGTTTACATTCCGTGTATTAGTGATATCTTATGATGTTTCTTTTTCTGTGTGACATATTTCACTTAGAATCATCGTACCTGAATCCACTCATTATGCTGCTATGGGCCTGATGACATAGATTTAATTGCTGAGTGATATTGCATTGTACGTTAGTACCACAACTTCTTTATCCATTTTTCGCTTTCTGTGATATTGAACTTGTACCGTAAATGAGGTTCCTGTAAACAGAGCCGTCCCAAATTTTGGGGTGGCTGTGTCTTTTTGATTTTAATTTCCCTAAGCTATAGGACCATAAGTGGAAGTGCTCTAGGCTCTGTTGCTTTGTTTTTTAGATGTTTCAGGAAACACCATACACTTCTCCAGAGTGGCTGTTGGCAATTTACATCCCGCCCATCAGCCTAACTAGGCTCCCAGTTCTCCATGGCCTGTCCTGCCTTTCTGGGTTTTACACTTTTTTCAGATGGCCCTTCTGACCGGGGGGCAGTGAGAGTTCATTGTAGTGCAGATTTCTTTTGCAAGCTTGCTTGGGTGGCCAAAAAGGGCATATGCGTTTTTTCCTGAATATATTCAGGAAAAAACGCATACGCGCTTTCTGGCCAAGTGCATCATTGTGGACGTTCTGCCTCTTTTCCTATGCTTTACATGCAATTCCAGTCTACCTCCTGAAATCGGTTTCCTGCAATTCTGCCCCGCTTTCAAGTCCTCTTGGCAGCCTTACTTCAATATATTTTTGGATGATAGCTGTCATGTATAACTCTGCAGGTTTGTGAATTACAGGGCCCCTGAGCTCCTTTCTTCAACTCGCTTTCTTGTGAGCTGGCCGCAACACCGCAGGATTGCTTCAGGCCCTAGTGTGGTTCCGGCATGGCTCGCTGAGCCTTTGGTTAATTCCTCTTCCTGGTGGGAAATGAGAGTTAAATTTGCCCGTCCAGACACCTCCAGCTAGTCTCTCATTGGTTCTCCCTATTCCTGTTCATTTTCCGCAGAAATTGCAAACTGGGCCAAACAGGAGGTTAAAGGCACTGACTCTCCAAGTGGGGAGAGTGTTAGTAAAGCTTCTGGAATGTTGCACCCCAGTACCAGGGGACGAAAACTGAGACACATTTGAACATGTTTCCCGATCACACGGTGGATCATACTCTGGGTTCCACATGCATGTTTTAGCTGAAGGAAGAATCCCTTAAACCTGGAGAGTTGAGAACCATGGAATGGGTACCATGCAATATGACTTCAAAGGGTCTGCATTTGCTCACCGAACCTCACCAATCCTATCACTGCTGCGTTTATGCCGCTGTACACACACTTGATTCTCTTTCGGAGACATATGAATCCATAGGTTTTAAGATTCTTACTAATCAGGTATATTCTTAGGCGTTTAATATGGGGTGTTGAGTCCACTTCGTTGAGCAAGCAGTAGCTCTTGTCTATTACATATTTGTATTATGGAAATGTATCTGTGCTAATTTCAATCTCTGGTTTTATGCAGCACCCCAACTCACCTTTCCCCTTAAGCAAGCATAAGTTGGTTTTCTACATTTGAGACCCTATTCTGTTTTGTAATTCAGTTCCTGTGTAGCCAAGTTTACATTCCGTGTATTAGTGATATCTTATGATGTTTCTTTTTCTGTGTGACATATTTCACTTAGAATCATCGTACCTGAATCCACTCATTATGCTGCTATGGGCCTGATGACATAGATTTAATTGCTGAGTGATATTGCATTGTACGTTAGTACCACAACTTCTTTATCCATTTTTCGCTTTCTGTGATATTGAACTTGTACCGTAAATGAGGTTCCTGTAAACAGAGCCGTCCCAAATTTTGGGGTGGCTGTGTCTTTTTGATTTTAATTTCCCTAAGCTATAGGACCATAAGTGGAAGTGCTCTAGGCTCTGTTGCTTTGTTTTTTAGATGTTTCAGGAAACACCATACACTTCTCCAGAGTGGCTGTTGGCAATTTACATCCCGCCCATCAGCCTAACTAGGCTCCCAGTTCTCCATGGCCTGTCCTGCCTTTCTGGGTTTTACACTTTTTTCAGATGGCCCTTCTGACCGGGGGGCAGTGAGAGTTCATTGTAGTGCAGATTTCTTTTGCAAGCTTGCTTGGGTGGCCAAAAAGGGCATATGCGTTTTTTCCTGAATATATTCAGGAAAAAACGCATACGCGCTTTCTGGCCAAGTGCATCATTGTGGACGTTCTGCCTCTTTTCCTATGCTTTACATGCAATTCCAGTCTACCTCCTGAAATCGGTTTCCTGCAATTCTGCCCCGCTTTCAAGTCCTCTTGGCAGCCTTACTTCAATATATTTTTGGATGATAGCTGTCATGTATAACTCTGCAGGTTTGTGAATTACAGGGCCCCTGAGCTCCTTTCTTCAACTCGCTTTCTTGTGAGCTGGCCGCAACACCGCAGGATTGCTTCAGGCCCTAGTGTGGTTCCGGCATGGCTCGCTGAGCCTTTGGTTAATTCCTCTTCCTGGTGGGAAATGAGAGTTAAATTTGCCCGTCCAGACACCTCCAGCTAGTCTCTCATTGGTTCTCCCTATTCCTGTTCATTTTCCGCAGAAATTGCAAACTGGGCCAAACAGGAGGTTAAAGGCACTGACTCTCCAAGTGGGGAGAGTGTTAGTAAAGCTTCTGGAATGTTGCACCCCAGTACCAGGGGACGAAAACTGAGACACATTTGAACATGTTTCCCGATCACACGGTGGATCATACTCTGGGTTCCACATGCATGTTTTAGCTGAAGGAAGAATCCCTTAAACCTGGAGAGTTGAGAACCATGGAATGGGTACCATGCAATATGACTTCAAAGGGTCTGCATTTGCTCACCGAACCTCACCAATCCTATCACTGCTGCGTTTATGCCGCTGTACACACACTTGATTCTCTTTCGGAGACATATGAATCCATAGGTTTTAAGATTCTTACTAATCAGGTATATTCTTAGGCGTTTAATATGGGGTGTTGAGTCCACTTCGTTGAGCAAGCAGTAGCTCTTGTCTATTACATATTTGTATTATGGAAATGTATCTGTGCTAATTTCAATCTCTGGTTTTATGCAGCACCCCAACTCACCTTTCCCCTTAAGCAAGCATAAGTTGGTTTTCTACATTTGAGACCCTATTCTGTTTTGTAATTCAGTTCCTGTGTAGCCAAGTTTACATTCCGTGTATTAGTGATATCTTATGATGTTTCTTTTTCTGTGTGACATATTTCACTTAGAATCATCGTACCTGAATCCACTCATTATGCTGCTATGGGCCTGATGACATAGATTTAATTGCTGAGTGATATTGCATTGTACGTTAGTACCACAACTTCTTTATCCATTTTTCGCTTTCTGTGATATTGAACTTGTACCGTAAATGAGGTTCCTGTAAACAGAGCCGTCCCAAATTTTGGGGTGGCTGTGTCTTTTTGATTTTAATTTCCCTAAGCTATAGGACCATAAGTGGAAGTGCCCTAAGCTCTGTTGCTTTGTTTTTTAGATGTTTCAGGAAACACCATACACTTCTGCAGAGTGGCTGTTGGCAATTTACATCCCGCCCATCAGCCTAACTAGGCTCCCAGTTCTCCATGGCCTGTCCTGCCTTTCTGGGTTTTACACTTTTTTCAGATGGCCCTTCTGACCGGGGGGCAGTGAGACTTCATTGTAGTGCAGATTTCATTTGCAAGCTTGCTTCGTTGGCCAAAATGGGCGTATGCGTTTTTTCCTGAATATATTCAGGAAAAAACGCATACGCCCTTTTTGTCCAAGTGCATCATTGTGGACGTTCTGCCTCTTTTCCTATGCTTTACATGCAATTCCAGTCTACCTCCTGAAATCGGTTTCCTGCAATTCTGCCCCGCATTCAAGTCCTCTTGGCAGCCTTACTTCAATATATTTTTGGATGATAGCTGTCATTTATAACTCTGCAGGTTTGTGAATTACAGTGCCCCTGAGCTCCTTTCTTCAACTCGCTTTCTTGTGAGCTGGCCGCAACACTGCAGGATTGCTTCAGGCCCTAGTGTGGTACTGGCATGGCACGCTGAGCCTTTGGTTAATTCCTCTTCCTGGTGGGAAATGAGAGTTAAATTTGCCCGTCCAGACACCTCCAGCTAGTCTCTCATTGGTTCTCCCTATTCCTGTTCATTTTCTGCAGAAATTGCAAACTGGGCCAAACAGGAGGTTAAAGGCACTGACTCTCCAAGTGGGGAGAGTGTTAGTAAAGCGTCTGGAATGTTGCACCCGAGTACCAGGGGACGAAAACTGAGACACATTTGAAGACGTTTCCCGATCACACGTTGGATCATACTCTGGGTTCCACATGCATGTTTTAGCTGAAGGAAGAATCCCTTAAACCTGGAGAGTTGAGAACCGTGGAATGGGTACCATGCAATATGACTTCAAAGGGTCTTCATTTGCTCACCGAACCTCACCAATCCTTTCACTGCTGCGTTTATGCCGCTGTACACACGCTTGATTCTCTTTCGGAGACATATGAATCCATAGGTTTTAAGATTCTTACTAGTCAGGTATATTCGTAGGCGTTTAATATGGGGTGTTGAGTCCACTTCGTTGAGCAAGGAGTAGCTCTTGTCTATTACATATTTGGCTTATGGAAAGGTATCTGTGTTAATTTCAATCTCTGGTTTTATGCAGCACCCCAACTCACCTTTCCCCTTAAGCAAGCATAAGTTGGTTTTCTACATTTGAGACACTATTCTGTTTTGTAATTCAGTTCCTGTGTAGCCAAGTTTACATTCCATGTATTAGTGATATCTTATGATGTTTCTTTTTCTGTGTGACTTATTTCACTTAGAATCATCGTACCTGAATCCACTCATTATGCTGCTACTGGCCTGATGACATACATTTCATTGCTGAGTGATATTGCATTGTACGTAAGTACCACAACTTCTTTATCCATTTTTCGCTTTCTGCGATATTGAACTTGTACCGTAAAAGAGCTTCTTGTAAACAGAGCCGTCCCAAACTTTGGGGTGGCTGTGTCTTTTTGATTTTAATTTCACTAAGCTATAGGACCATAAGTGGAAGTGCCCTAGGCTCTGTTGCTTTCTTTTTTAGATGTTTCAGGAAACACCATACACTTCTCCAGAGTGGCTGTTGGCAATTTACATCCCGCCCATCAGCATAACAAGGCTCCCAGTTCTCCATGGCCTGTCCTGCCTTTCTGGGTTTTACACTTTTTTCAGATGGCCCTTCTGACCGGGGGGCAGTGAGACTTCATTGTAGTGCAGATTTCCTTTGCAAGCTTGCTTGGTTGGCCAAAAATGGCGTATGCGTTTTTTCCTGAATATATTCAGGAAAAAACGCTATGCCCTTTTTGGCCAAGTGCATCATTGTGGACGTTCTGCCTCTTTTCCTATGCTTTACATGCAATTCCAGTCTACCTCCTGAAATCGGTTTCCTGCAATTCTGCCCCGCTTTCAAGTCCTCTTGGCAGCCTTACTTCAATATATTTTTGGACGATAGCTGTCATGTATAACTCTGTAGGTTTGTGAATTACAGGGTCCCTGAGCTCCTTTCTTCAACTCGATTTCTTGTGAGCTGGCCGCAACACCGCAGGATTGCTTCAGGCCCTAGTGTGGTTCCGGCATGGCTCGCCGAGCCTTTGGTTAATTCCTCTTCTTGGTGGGAAATGAGAGTTAAATTTACCCGTCCAGACACCTCCAGTTAGTCTCTCATTGGTTCTCCCTATTCCTGTTCATTTTCCGCAGAAATTGCAAACTGGGCCAAACAGGAGGTTAAAGGCACTGACTTTCCAAGTGGGGAGAGTGTTAGTAAAGCGTCTGGAATGTTACACCCGAGTACCATGGGACGAAAACTGAGACACATTTGAACACGTTTCCCGATCACACGGTGGATCATACTCTGGTTCCACATGCATGTTTTAGCTGAAGGAAGAATCCCTTAAACATGGAGAGTTGAGAACCATGGAATGGGTACCATGCAATATGACTTCAAAGGGTCTGCATTTGCTCACCGAACCTCACCAATCCTATCACTGCTGCGTTTATGCCGCTGTACAGACACTTGATTCTCTTTCGGAGACATATAAATCAATAGGTTTTAAGATTCTTACTAGTCAGGTATATCCTTAGGCGTTTAATATGGGGTGTTGAGTCCACTTCGTTGAGCAAGCAGTAGCTCTTGTCTATTACATATTTGGCTTATGGAAAGGTATCTGTGCTAATTTCAATCTCTGGTTTTATGCAGCACCCCAACTCACCTTTCCCTTTAAGCAAGCATAAGTTGGTTTTCTACATTTGAGACCCTATTCTGTTTTGTAATTCAGTTCCTGTGTAGCCAAGTTTACATTCCGTGTATTAGTGATATCTTATGATGTTTCTTTTTCTGTGTGACATATTTCACTTAGAATCATCGTACCTGAATCCACTCATTATGCTGCTATGGGCCTGATGACATAGATTTAATTGCTGAGTGATATTGCATTGTACGTTAGTACCACAACTTCTTTATCCATTTTTCGCTTTCTGTGATATTGAACTTGTACCGTAAATGAGGTTCCTGTAAACAGAGCCGTCCCAAATTTTGGGGTGGCTGTGTCTTTTTGATTTTAATTTCCCTAAGCTATAGGACCATAAGTGGAAGTGCTCTAGGCTCTGTTGCTTTGTTTTTTAGATGTTTCAGGAAACACCATACACTTCTCCAGAGTGGCTGTTGGCAATTTACATCCCGCCCATCAGCCTAACTAGGCTCCCAGTTCTCCATGGCCTGTCCTGCCTTTCTGGGTTTTACACTTTTTTCAGATGGCCCTTCTGACCGGGGGGCAGTGAGAGTTCATTGTAGTGCAGATTTCCTTTGCAAGCTTGCTTGGGTGGCCAAAAAGGGCATATGCGTTTTTTCCTGAATATATTCAGGAAAAAACGCATACGCGCTTTCTGGCCAAGTGCATCATTGTGGACGTTCTGCCTCTTTTCCTATGCTTTACATGCAATTCCAGTCTACCTCCTGAAATCGGTTTCCTGCAATTCTGCCCCGCTTTCAAGTCCTCTTGGCAGCCTTACTTCAATATATTTTTGGATGATAGCTGTCATGTATAACTCTGCAGGTTTGTGAATTACAGGGCCCCTGAGCTCCTTTCTTCAACTCGCTTTCTTGTGAGCTGGCCGCAACACCGCAGGATTGCTTCAGGCCCTAGTGTGGTTCCGGCATGGCTCGCTGAGCCTTTGGTTAATTCCTCTTCCTGGTGGGAAATGAGAGTTAAATTTGCCCGTCCAGACACCTCCAGCTAGTCTCTCATTGGTTCTCCCTATTCCTGTTCATTTTCCGCAGAAATTGCAAACTGGGCCAAACAGGAGGTTAAAGGCACTGACTCTCCAAGTGGGGAGAGTGTTAGTAAAGCTTCTGGAATGTTGCACCCCAGTACCAGGGGACGAAAACTGAGACACATTTGAACATGTTTCCCGATCACACGGTGGATCATACTCTGGGTTCCACATGCATGTTTTAGCTGAAGGAAGAATCCCTTAAACCTGGAGAGTTGAGAACCATGGAATGGGTACCATGCAATATGACTTCAAAGGGTCTGCATTTGCTCACCGAACCTCACCAATCCTATCACTGCTGCGTTTATGCCGCTGTACACACACTTGATTCTCTTTCGGAGACATATGAATCCATAGGTTTTAAGATTCTTACTAATCAGGTATATTCTTAGGCGTTTAATATGGGGTGTTGAGTCCACTTCGTTGAGCAAGCAGTAGCTCTTGTCTATTACATATTTGTATTATGGAAATGTATCTGTGCTAATTTCAATCTCTGGTTTTATGCAGCACCCCAACTCACCTTTCCCCTTAAGCAAGCATAAGTTGGTTTTCTACATTTGAGACCCTATTCTGTTTTGTAATTCAGTTCCTGTGTAGCCAAGTTTACATTCCGTGTATTAGTGATATCTTATGATGTTTCTTTTTCTGTGTGACTTATTTCACTTAGAATCATCGTACCTGAATCCACTCATTATGCTGCTATGGGCCTGATGACATAGATTTAATTGCTGAGTGATATTGCATTGTACGTTAGTACCACAACTTCTTTATCCATTTTTCGCTTTCTGTGATATTGAACTTGTACCGTAAATGAGGTTCCTGTAAACAGAGCCGTCCCAAATTTTGGGGTGGCTGTGTCTTTTTGATTTTAATTTCCCTAAGCTATAGGACCATAAGTGGAAGTGCCCTAGGCTCTGTTGCTTTGTTTTTTAGATGTTTCAGGAAACACCATACACTTCTGCAGAGTGGCTGTTGGCAATTTACATCCCGCCCATCAGCCTAACTAGGCTCCCAGTTCTCCATGGCCTGTCCTGCCTTTCTGGGTTTTACACTTTTTTCAGATGGCCCTTCTGACCGGGGGACAGTGAGACTTCATTGTAGTGCAGATTTCATTTGCAAGCTTGCTTCGTTGGCCAAAATGGGCGTATGCGTTTTTTCCTGAATATATTCAGGAAAAAACGCATACGCCCTTTTTGTCCAAGTGCATCATTGTGGACGTTCTGCCTCTTTTCCTATGCTTTACATGCAATTCCAGTCTACCTCCTGAAATCGGTTTCCTGCAATTCTGCCCCGCATTCAAGTCCTCTTGGCAGCCTTACTTCAATATATTTTTGGATGATAGCTGTCATTTATAACTCTGCAGGTTTGTGAATTACAGTGCCCCTGAGCTCCTTTCTTCAACTCGCTTTCTTGTGAGCTGGCCGCAACACTGCAGGATTGCTTCAGGCCCTAGTGTGGTAGTGGCATGGCACACTGAGCCTTTGGTTAATTCCTCTTCCTGGTGGGAAATGAGAGTTAAATTTGCCCGTCCAGACACCTCCAGCTAGTCTCTCATTGGTTCTCCCTATTCCTGTTCATTTTCTGCAGAAATTGCAAACTGGGCCAAACAGGAGGTTAAAGGCACTGACTCTCCAAGTGGGGAGAGTGTTAGTAAAGCGTCTGGAATGTTGCACCCGAGTACCAGGGGACGAAAACTGAGACACATTTGAACACGTTTCGCGATCACACGTTGGATCATACTCTGGGTTCCACATGCATGTTTTAGCTGAAGGAAGAATCCCTTAAACCTGGAGAGTTGAGAACCGTGGAATGGGTACCATGCAATATGACTTCAAAGGGTCTTCATTTGCTCACCGAACCTCACCAATCCTTTCACTGCTACGTTTATGCCACTGTACACACGCTTGATTCTCTTTCGGAGACATATAAATCCATAGGTTTTAAGATTCTTACTAGTCAGGTATATTCGTCGGCGTTTAATATGGGGTGTTGAGTCCACTTCGTTGAGCAAGGAGTAGCTCTTGTCTATTACATATTTGGCTTATGGAAAGGTATCTGTGTTAATTTCAATCTCTGGTTTTATGCAGCACCCCAACTCACCTTTCCCCTTAAGCAAGCATAAGTTGGTTTTCTACATTTGAGACACTATTCTGTTTTGTAATTCAGTTCCTGTGTAGCCAAGTTTACATTCCATGTATTAGTGATATCTTATGATGTTTCTTTTTCTGTGTGACTTATTTCACTTAGAATCATCGTACCTGAATCCACTCATTATGCTGCTACTGGCCTGATGACATACATTTCATTGCTGAGTGATATTGCATTGTACGTAAGTACCACAACTTCTTTATCCATTTTTCGCTTTCTGCGATATTGAACTTGTACCGTAAAAGAGCTTCTTGTAAACAGAGCCGTCCCAAACTTTGGGGTGGGTGTGTCTTTTTGATTTTAATTTCCCTAAGCTATAGGACCATAAGTGGAAGTGCCCTAGGCTCTGTTGCTTTCTTTTTTAGATGTTTCAGGAAACACCATACACTTCTCCAGAGTGGCTGTTGGCAATTTACATCCCGCCCCTCAGCATAACAAGGCTCCCAGTTCTCCATGGCCTGTCCTGCCTTTCAGGATTTTACACTTTTTTCAGATGGCCCTTTTGACAGGGGGGCAGTGAGACTTCATTGTAGTGCAGATTTCCTTTGCAAGCTTGCTTGGTTGGCCAAAAAGGGCGTATGCGTTTTTTCCTGAATATATTCAGGAAAAAACGCATACGCCCTTTTTGGCCAAGTGCATCATTGTGGACGTTCTGCCTCTTTTCCTATGCTTTACATGCAATTCCAGTCTACCTCCTGAAATCGGTTTCCTGCAATTCTGCCCCGCTTTCAAGTCCTCTTGGCAGCCTTACTTCAATATATTTTTGGACGATAGCTGTCATGTATAACTCTGTAGGTTTGTGAATTACAGGGTCCCTGAGCTCCTTTCTTCAACTCGATTTCTTGTGAGCTGGCCGCAACACCGCAGGATTGCTTCAGGCCCTAGTGTGGTTCCGGCATGGCTCGCCGAGCCTTTGGTTAATTCCTCTTCTTGGTGGGAAATGAGAGTTAAATTTACCCGTCCAGACACCTCCAGTTAGTCTCTCATTGGTTCTCCCTATTCCTGTTCATTTTCCGCAGAAATTGCAAACTGGGCCAAACAGGAGGTTAAAGGCACTGACTTTCCAAGTGGGGAGAGTGTTAGTAAAGCGTCTGGAATGTTACACCCGAGTACCATGGGACGAAAACTGAGACACATTTGAACACGTTTCCCGATCACACGGTGGATCATACTCTGGGTTCCACATGCGTGTTTTAGCTGAAGGAAGAATCCCTTAAACATGGAGAGTTGAGAACCATGGAATGGGTACCATGCAATATGACTTCAAAGGGTCTGCATTTGCTCACCGAACCTCACCAATCCTATCACTGCTGCGTTTATGCCGCTGTACACACACTTGATTCTGTTTCGGAGACATATAAATCAATAGGTTTTAAGATTCTTACTAGTCAGGTATATCCTTAGGCGTTTAATATGGGGTGTTGAGTCCACTTCGTTGAGCAAGCAGTAGCTCTTGTCTATTACATATTTGGCTTATGGAAAGGTATCAGTGCTAATTTCAATCTCTGGTTTTATGCAGCACCCCAACTCACCTTTCCCCTTAAGCAAGCATAAGTTGGTTTTCTACATTTGAGACCCTATTCTGTTTTGTAATTCAGTTCCTGTGTAGCCAAGTTTACATTCCGTGTATTAGTGATATCTTATGATGTTTCTTTTTCTGTGTGACATATTTCACTTAGAATCATCGTACCTGAATCCACTCATTATGCTGCTATGGGCCTGATGACATAGATTTAATTGCTGAGTGATATTGCATTGTACGTTAGTACCACAACTTCTTTATCCATTTTTCGCTTTCTGTGATATTGAACTTGTACCGTAAATGAGGTTCCTGTAAACAGAGCCGTCCCAAATTTTGGGGTGGCTGTGTCTTTTTGATTTTAATTTCCCTAAGCTATAGGACCATAAGTGGAAGTGCTCTAGGCTCTGTTGCTTTGTTTTTTAGATGTTTCAGGAAACACCATACACTTCTCCAGAGTGGCTGTTGGCAATTTACATCCCGCCCATCAGCCTAACTAGGCTCCCAGTTCTCCATGGCCTGTCCTGCCTTTCTGGGTTTTACACTTTTTTCAGATGGCCCTTCTGACCGGGGGGCAGTGAGAGTTCATTGTAGTGCAGATTTCCTTTGCAAGCTTGCTTGGTTGGCCAAAAAGGGCGTATGCGTTTTTTCCTGAATATATTCAGGAAAAAACACATACGCCCTTTTTGTCCAAGTGCATCATTGTGGACGTTCTGCCTCTTTTCCTATGCTTTACATGCAATTCCAGTCTACCTCCTGAAATCGGTTTCCTGCAATTCTGCACCGCTTTCAAGTCCTCTTGGCAGCCTTACTTCAATATATTTTTGGACGATAGCTGTCATTTATAACTCTGCAGGTTTGTGAATTACAGTGCCCCTGAGCTCCTTTCTTCAACTCGCTTTCTTGTGAGCTGGCCGCAACACTGCAGGATTGCTTCAGGCTCTAGTGTGGTACTGGCATGGCACGCTGAGCCTTTGGTTAATTCCTCTTCCTGGTGGGAAATGAGAGTTAAATTTGCCCGTCCAGACACCTCCACCTAGTCTCTCATTGGTTCTCCCTATTCCTGTTCATTTTCTGCAGAAATTGCAAACTGGGCCAAACAGGAGGTTAAAGGCACTGACTCTCCAAGTGGGGAGAGTGTTAGTAAAGCGTCTGGAATGTTGCACCCGAGTACCAGGGGACGAAAACTGAGACACATTTGAAGACGTTTCCCGATCACACGTTGGATCATACTCTGGGTTCCACATGCATGTTTTAGCTGAAGGAAGAATCCCTTAAACCTGGAGAGTTGAGAACCGTGGAATGGGTACCATGCAATATGACTTCAAAGGGTCTTCATTTGCTCACCGAACCTCACCAATCCTTTCACTGCTGCGTTTATGCCGCTGTACACACGCTTGATTCTCTTTCGGAGACATATGAATCCATAGGTTTTAAGATTCTTACTAGTCAGGTATATTCGTAGGCGTTTAATATGGGGTGTTGAGTCCACTTCGTTGAGCAAGGAGTAGCTCTTGTCTATTACATATTTGGCTTATGGAAAGGTATCTGTGTTAATTTCAATCTCTGGTTTTATGCAGCACCCCAACTCACCTTTCCCCTTAAGCAAGCATAAGTTGGTTTTCTACATTTGAGACACTATTCTGTTTTGTAATTCAGTTCCTGTGTAGCCAAGTTTACATTCCATGTATTAGTGATATCTTATGATGTTTCTTTTTCTGTGTGACTTATTTCACTTAGAATCATCGTACCTGAATCCACTCATTATGCTGCTACTGGCCTGATGACATACATTTCATTGCTGAGTGATATTGCATTGTACGTAAGTACCACAACTTCTTTATCCATTTTTCGCTTTCTGCGATATTGAACTTGTACCGTAAAAGAGCTTCTTGTAAACAGAGCCGTCCCAAACTTTGGGGTGGCTGTGTCTTTTTGATTTTAATTTCACTAAGCTATAGGACCATAAGTGGAAGTGCCCTAGGCTCTGTTGCTTTGTTTTTTAGATGTTTCAGGAAACACCATACACTTCTCCAGAGTGGCTGTTGGCAATTTACATCCCGCCCATCAGCATAACAAGGCTCCCAGTTCTCCATGGCCTGTCCTGCCTTTCTGGGTTTTACTCTTTTTTCAGATGGCCCTTCTGACCGGGGGGCAGTGAGACTTCATTGTAGTGCAGATTTCCTTTGCAAGCTTGCTTGGTTGGCCAAAAAGGGCGTATGCGTTTTTTCCTGAATATATTCAGGAAAAAACGCTATGCTCTTTTTGGCCAAGTGCATCATTGTGGACGTTCTGCCTCTTTTCCTATGCTTTACATGCAATTCCAGTCTACCTCCTGAAATCGGTTTCCTGCAATTCTGCCCCGCTTTCAAGTCCTCTTGGCAGCCTTACTTCAATATATTTTTGGACGATAGCTGTCATGTATAACTCTGTAGGTTTGTGAATTACAGGGTCCCTGAGCTCCTTTCTTCAACTCGATTTCTTGTGAGCTGGCCGCAACACCGCAGGATTGCTTCAGGCCCTAGTGTGGTTCCGGCATGGCTCGCCGAGCCTTTGGTTAATTCCTCTTCTTGGTGGGAAATGAGAGTTAAATTTACCCGTCCAGACACCTCCAGTTAGTCTCTCATTGGTTCTCCCTATTCCTGTTCATTTTCCGCAGAAATTGCAAACTGGGCCAAACAGGAGGTTAAAGGCACTGACTTTCCAAGTGGGGAGAGTGTTAGTAAAGCGTCTGGAATGTTACACCCGAGTACCATGGGACGAAAACTGAGACACATTTGAACACGTTTCCCGATCACACGGTGGATCATACTCTGGGTTCCACATGCATGTTTTAGCTGAAGGAAGAATCCCTTAAACATGGAGAGTTGAGAACCATGGAATGGGTACCATGCAATATGACTTCAAAGGGTCTGCATTTGCTCACCGAACCTCACCAATCCTATCACTGCTGCGTTTATGCCACTGTACACACACTTGATTCTCTTTCGGAGACATATAAATCAATAGGTTTTAAGATTCTTACTAGTCAGGTATATCCTTAGGCGTTTAATATGGGGTGTTGAGTCCACTTCGTTGAGCAAGCAGTAGCTCTTGTCTATTACATATTTGGCTTATGGAAAGGTATCTGTGCTAATTTCAATCTCTGGTTTTATGCAGCACCCCAACTCACCTTTCCCCTTAAGCAAGCATAAGTTGGTTTTCTACATTTGAGACCCTATTCTGTTTTGTAATTCAGTTCCTGTGTAGCCAAGTTTACATTCCGTGTATTAGTGATATCTTATGATGTTTCTTTTTCTGTGTGACATATTTCACTTAGAATCATCGTACCTGAATCCACTCATTATGCTGCTATGGGCCTGATGACATAGATTTAATTGCTGAGTGATATTGCATTGTACCTTAGTACCACAACTTCTTTATCCATTTTTCGCTTTCTGTGATATTGAACTTGTACCGTAAATGAGGTTCGTGTAAAGAGAGCCGTCCCAAATTTTGGGGTGGCTGTGTCTTTTTGATTTTAATTTCCCTAAGCTATAGGACCATAAGTGGAAGTGCTCTAGGCTCTGTTGCTTTGTTTTTTAGATGTTTCAGGAAACACCATACACTTCTGCAGAGTGGCTGTTGGCAATTTACATCCCGCCCATCAGCCTAACTAGGCTCCCAGTTCTCCATGGCCTGTCCTGCCTTTCTGGGTTTTACACTTTTTTCAGATGGCCCTTCTGACCGGGGGGCCGTGAGAGTTCATTGTAGTGCAGATTTCCTTTGCAAGCTTGCTTGGTTGGCCAAAAAGGGCGTATGCGTTTTTTCCTGAATATATTCAGGAAAAAACGCATACGCGCTTTTTGGCCAAGTGCATCATTGTGGACGTTCTGCCTCTTATCCTATGCTTTACATGCAATTCCAGTCTACCTCCTGAAATCGGTTTCCTGCAATTCTGCCCCGCTTTCAAGTCCTCTTGGCAGCCTTACTTCAATATATTTTTGGACGATAGCTGTCATGTATAACTCTGCAGGTTTGTGAATTACAGTGCCCCTGAGCTCCTTTCTTCAACTCGTTTTCTTGTGAGCTGGCCGCAACACTGCAGGATTGCTTCAGGCCCTAGTGTGGTACTGGCATGGCACGTTGAGCCTTTGGTTAATTCCTCTTCCTGGTGGGAAATGAGAGTTAAATTTGCCCGTCCAGACACCTCCAGCTAGTCTCTCATTGGTTCTCCCTATTCCTGTTCATTTTCCGCAGAAATTGCAAACTGGGCCAAACAGGAGGTTAAAGGCACTGACTCTCCAAGTGGGGAGAGTGTTAGTAAAGCGTCTGGAATGTTGCACCCGAGTACCAGGGGACGAAAACTGAGACACATTTGAACACGTTTCCCGATCACACGTTGGATCATACTCTGGGTTCCACATGCATGTTTTAGCTGAAGGAAGAATCCCTTAAACCTGGAGAGTTGAGAACCGTGGAATGGGTACCATGCAATATGACTTCAAAGGGTCTTCATTTGCTCACCGAACCTAACCAATCCTTTCACTGTTACGTTTATGCCACTGTACACACGCTTGATTCTCTTTCGGAGACATATAAATCCATAGGTTTTAAGATTCTTACTAGTCAGGTATATTCTTAGGCGTTTAATATGGGGTGTTGAGTCCACTTCGTTGAGCAAGCAGTAGCTCTTGTCTATTACATATTTGGCTTATGGAAAGGTATCTGTGTTAATTTCAATCTCTGGTTTTATGCAGCACCCCAACTCACCTTTCCCCTTAAGCAAGCATAAGTTGGTTTTCTACATTTGAGACACTATTCTGTTTTGTAATTCAGTTCCTGTGTAGCCAAGTTTACATTCCATGTATTAGTGATATCTTATGATATTTCTTTTTCTGTGTGACTTATTTCACTTAGAATCATCGTACCTGAATCCACTCATTATGCTGCTACTGGCCTGATGACATACATTTCATTGCTGAGTGATATTGCATTGTACGTAAGTACCACAACTTCTTTATCCATTTTTCGCTTTCTGCGATATTGAACTTGTACCGTAAAAGAGCTTCTTGTAAACAGAGCCGTCCCAAACTTTGGGGTGGGTGTGTCTTTTTGATTTTAATTTCCCTAAGCTATAGGACCATAAGTGGAAGTGCCCTAGGCTCTGTTGCTTTCTTTTTTAGATGTTTCAGGAAACACCATACACTTCTCCAGAGTGGCTGTTGGCAATTTACATCCCGCCCATCAGCATAACAAGGCTCCCAGTTCTCCATGGCCTGTCCTGCCTTTCTGGGTTTTACACTTTTTTCAGATGGCCCTTCTGACCGGGGGGCAGTGAGACTTCATTGTAGTGCAGATTTCCTTTGCAAGCTTGCTTGGTTGGCCAAAAAGGGCGTATGCGTTTTTTCCTGAATATATTCAGGAAAAAACGCTACGCCCTTTTTGGCCAAGTGCATCATTGTGGACGTTCTGCCTCTTTTCCTATGCTTTACATGCAATTCCAGTCTACCTCCTGAAATCGGTTTCCTGCAATTCTGCCCCGCTTTCAAGTCCTCTTGGCAGCCTTACTTCAATATATTTTTGGACGATAGCTGTCATGTATAACTCTGTAGGTTTGTGAATTACAGGGTCCCTGAGCTCCTTTCTTCAACTCGATTTCTTGTGAGCTGGCCGCAACACCGCAGGATTGCTTCAGGCCCTAGTGTGGTTCCGGCATGGCTCGCCGAGCCTTTGGTTAATTCCTCTTCTTGGTGGGAAATGAGAGTTAAATTTACCCGTCCAGACACCTCCAGTTAGTCTCTCATTGGTTCTCCCTATTCCTGTTCATTTTCCGAAGAAATTGCAAACTGGGCCAAACAGGAGGTTAAAGGCACTGACTTTCCAAGTGGGGAGAGTGTTAGTAAAGCGTCTGGAATGTTACACCCGAGTACCATGGGACGAAAACTGAGACACATTTGAACACGTTTCCCGATCACACGGTGGATCATACTCTTGGTTCCACATGCGTGTTTTAGCTGAAGGAAGAATCCCTTAAACATGGAGAGTTGAGAACCATGGAATGGGTACCATGCAATATGACTTCAAAGGGTCTGCATTTGCTCACCGAACCTCACCAATCCTATCACTGCTGCGTTTATGCCGCTGTACACACACTTGATTCTCTTTCGGAGACATATAAATCAATAGGTTTTAAGATTCTTACTAGTCAGGTATATCCTTAGGCGTTTAATATGGGGTGTTGAGTCCACTTCGTTGAGCAAGCAGTAGCTCTTGTCTATTACATATTTGGCTTATGGAAAGGTATCTGTGCTAATTTCAATCTCTGGTTTTATGCAGCACCCCAACTCACCTTTCCCCTTAAGCAAGCATAAGTTGGTTTTCTACATTTGAGACCCTATTCTGTTTTGTAATTCAGTTCCTGTGTAGCCAAGTTTACATTCCGTGTATTAGTGATATCTTATGATGTTTCTTTTTCTGTGTGACATATTTCACTTAGAATCATCGTACCTGAATCCACTCATTATGCTGCTATGGGCCTGATGACATAGATTTAATTGCTGAGTGATATTGCATTGTACGTTAGTACCACAACTTCTTTATCCATTTTTCGCTTTCTGTGATATTGAACTTGTACCGTAAACGAGGTTCTTGTAAACAGAGCTGTCCCAAACTTTGGGGTGGCTGTGTCTTTTTTATTTTAATTTCCCTAAGCTATAGGACCATAAGTGGAAGTGCCCTAGGCTCTGTTGCTTTGTTTTTTAGATGTTTCAGGAAACACCATACACTTCTGCAGAGTGGCTGTTGGCAATTTACATCCTGCCCATCAGCATAACAAGGCTCCCAGTTCTCCATGGACTGTCCTGCCTTTCTGGATTTTACACTTTTTTCAGATGGCCCTTTTGACCGGGGGGCAGTGAGACTTCATTGTAGTGCAGATTTCCTTTGCAAGCTTGCTTGGTTGGCCAAAAAGTTCGTATGCGTTTTTTCCTGAATATATTCAGGAAAAAACGCATACGCCCTTTTTGGCCAAGTGCATCATTGTGGACGTTCTGCCTCTTTTCCTATGCTTTACATGCAATTCCAGTCTACCTCCTGAAATCGGTTTCCTGCAATTCTGCCCCGCTTTCAAGTCCTCTTGGCAGCCTTACTTCAATATATTTTTGGACGATAGCTGTCATGTATAACTCTGCAGGTTTGTGAATTACAGGGCCCCTGAGCTCCTTTCTTCAACTCGCTTTCTTGTGAGCTGGCCGCAACACCGTAGGATTGCTTCAGGCCCTAGTGTGGTTCCGGCATGGCTCGCTGAGCCTTTGGTTAATTCCTCTTCCTGGTGGGAAATGAGAGTTAAATTTGCCCGTCCAGACACCTCCAGCTAGTCTCTCATTGGTTCTCCCTATTCCTGTTCATTTTCCGCAGAAATTGCAAACTGGGCCAAACAGGAGGTTAAAGGCACTGACTCTCCAAGTGGGGAGAGTGTTAGTAAAGCGTCTGGAATGTTGCACCCGAGTACCAGGGGACGAAAACTGAGACACATTTGAACATGTTTCCCGATCACATGGTGGATCATACTCTGGGTTCCACATGCATGTTTTAGCTGAAGGAAGAATCCCTTAAACCTGGAGAGTTGAGAACCATGGAATGGGTACCATGCAATATGACTACAAAGGGTCTGCATTTGCTCACCGAACATCACCAATCCTTTCACTGCTACGTTTATGCCACTGTACACACGCTTGATTCTCTTTCGGAGACATATAAATCCATAGGTTTTAAGATTCTTACTAGTCAGGTATATTCTTAGGCGTTTAATATGGGGTGTTGAGTCCACTTCGTTGAGCAAGGAGTAGCTCTTGTCTATTACATATTTGGCTTATGGAAAGGTATCTGTGTTAATTTCAATCTCTGGTTTTATGCAGCACCCCAACTCACCTTTCCCCTTAAGCAAGCATAAGTTGGTTTTCTACATTTGAGACACTATTCTGTTTTGTAATTCAGTTCCTGTGTAGCCAAGTTTACATTCCATGTATTAGTGATATCTTATGATGTTTCTTTTTCTGTGTGACTTATTTCACTTAGAATCATCGTACCTGAATCCACTCATTATGCTGCTACTGGCCTGATGACATACATTTCATTGCTGAGTGATATTGCATTGTACGTAAGTACCACAACTTCTTTATCCATTTTTCGCTTTCTGTGATATTGAACTTGTACCGTAAAAGAGCTTCTTGTAAACAGAGCCGTCCCAAACTTTGGGGTGGCTGTGTCTTTTTGATTTTAATTTCCCTAAACTATAGGACCATAAGTGGAAGTGCCCTAGGCTCTGTTGCTTTGTTTTTTAGATGTTTCAGGAAACACCATACACTTCTCCAGAGTGGCTGTTGGCAATTTACATCCCGCCCATCAGCATAACAAGGCTCCCAGTTCTCCATGGCCTGTCCTGCCTTTCTGGGTTTTACACTTTTTTCAGATGGCCCTTCCGACCGGGGGGCAGTGTGACTTCATTGTAGTGCAGATTTCCTTTGCAAGCTTGCTTGGTTGGCCAAAAAGGGCGTATGCGTTTTTTCCTGAATATATTCAGGAAAAAACGCTACGCCCTTTTTGGCCAAGTGCATCATTGTGGACGTTCTGCTTCTTATCCTATGCTTTACATGCAATTCCAGTCTACCTCCTGAAATCGGTTTCCTGCAATTCTGCCCCGCTTTCAAGTCCTCTTGGCAGCCTTACTTCAATATATTTTTGGACGATAGCTGTCATTTATAACTCTGCAGGTTTGTGAATTACAGTGCCCCTGAGCTCCTTTCTTCAACTCGTTTTCTTGTGAGCTGGCCGCAACACTGCAGGATTGCTTCAGGCCCTAGTGTGGTACTGGCATGGCACGTTGAGCCTTTGGTTAATTCCTCTTCCTGGTGGGAAATGAGAGTTAAATTTGCCCGTCCAGACACCTCCAGCTAGTCTCTCATTGGTTCTCCCTATTCCTGTTCATTTTCTGCAGAAATTGCAAACTGGGCCAAACAGGAGGTTAAAGGCACAGACTCTCCAAGTGGGGAGAGTGTTAGTAAAGCTTCTGGAATGTTGCACCCGAGTACCAGGGGACGAAAACTGAGACACATTTGAACACGTTTCCCGATCACACGTTGGATCATACTCTGGGTTCCACATGCATGTTTTAGCTGAAGGAAGAATCCCTTAAACCTGGAGAGTTGAGAACCATGGAATGGGTACCATGCAATATGACTTCAAAGGGTCTTCATTTGCTCACCGAACCTCACCAATCCTTTCACTGCTGCGTTTATGCCGCTGTACACATGCTAGATTCTCTTTCGGAGACATATAAATCCATAGGTTTTAAGATTCTTACTAATCAGGTATATTCTTAGGCGTTTAATATGGGGTGTTGAGTCCACTTCGTTGAGCAAGCAGTAGCTCTTGTCTATTACATATTTGGCTTATGGAAAGGTATCTGTGCTAATTTCAATCTCTGGTTTTATGCAGCACCCCAACTCACCTTTCCCCTTAAGCAAGCATAAGTTGGTTTTCTACATTTGAGACCCTGTTCTGTTTTGTAATTCAGTTCCTGTGTAGCCAAGTTTACATTCCGTGTATTAGTGATATCTTATGATGTTTCTTTTTCTGTGTGACATATTTCACTTAGAATCTTCGTACCTGAATCCACTCATTATGCTGCTATGGGCCTGATGACATAGATTTCATTGCTGAGTGGTATTGCATTGTACGTTAGTACCACAACTTCTTTATCCATTTTTCGCTTTCTGTGATATTGAACTTGTACCGTAAACGAGGTTCTTGTAAACAGAGCTGTCCCAAACTTTGGGGTGGCTGTGTCTTTTTGATTTTAATTTCCCTAAGCTATAGGACCATAAGTGGAAGTGCCCTAGGCTCTGTTGCTTTGTTTTTTAGATGTTTCAGGAAACACCATACACTTCTGCAGAGTGGCTGTTGGCAATTTACATCCCGCCCATCAGCATAACAAGGCTCCCAGTTCTCCATGGACTGTCCTGCCTTTCTGGGTTTTACACTTTTTTCAGATGGACCTTCTGACCGGGGGGCAGTGAGACGTCATTGTAGTGCAGATTTCCTTTGCAAGCTTGCTTGGTTGGCCAAAAAGGGCGTATGCGTTTTTTCCTGAATATATTCAGGAAAAAACGCATACGCCCTTTTTGGCCAAGTGCATCATTGTGGACGTTCTGCCTCTTTTCCTATGCTTTACATGCAATTCCAGTCTACCTCCTGAAATCGGTTTCCTGCAATTCTGCCCCGCTTTCAAGTCCTCTTGGCAGCCTTACTTCAATATATTTTTGGACGATAGCTGTCATGTATAACTCTGCAGGTTTGTGAATTACAGGGCCCCTGAGCTCCTTTCTTCAACTCGCATTCTTGTGAGCTGGCCGCAACACCGCAGTATTGCTTCAGGCCCTAGTGTGGTTCCGGCATGGCTCGCTGAGCCTTTGGTTAATTCCTCTTCCTGGTGGGAAATGAGAGTTAAATTTGCCCGTCCAGACACCTCCAGCTAGTCTCTCATTGGTTCTCCGTATTCCTGTTCATTTTCCGCAGAAATTGCAAACTGGGCCAAACAGGAGGTTAAAGGCACTGACTCTCCAAGTGGGGAGAGTGTTAGTAAAGCGTCTGGAATGTTGCACCCGAGTACCAGGGGACGAAAACTGAGACACATTTGAACATGTTTCCCGATCACATGGTGGATCATACTCTGGGTTCCACATGCATGTTTTAGCTGAAGGAAGAATCCCTTAAACCTGGAGAGTTGAGAACCATGGAATGGGTACCATGCAATATGACTTCAAAGGGTCTGCATTTGCTCACCGAACACCACCAATCCTATCACTGCTGCGTTTATGCCGCTGTACACACGCTAGATTCTCTTTCGGAGACATATAAATCCATAGGTTTTAAGATTCTTACTAGTCAGGTATATTCTTAGGTGTTTAATATGGGGTGTTGAGTCCACTTCGTTGAGCAAGCAGTAGCTCTTGTCTATTACATATTTGGCTTATGGAAAGGTATCTGTGCTAATTTCAATCTCTGGTTTTATGCAGCACCCCAACTCACCTTTCCCCTTAAGCAAGCATAAGTTGGTTTTCTACATATGAGACACTGTTCTGTTTTGTAATTCAGTTCCTGTGTAGCCAAGCTTACATTCCGTGTATTAGTGATATCTTATGATGTTTCTTTTTCTGTGTGACTTATTTCACTTAGAATCATCGTACCTGAATCCACTCATTATGCTGCTACTGGCCTGATGACATACATTTCATTGCTGAGTGATATTGCATTGTACGTAAGTACCACAACTTCTTTATCCATTTTTCGCTTTCTGCGATATTGAACTTGTACCGTAAACGAGGTTCTTGTAAACAGAGCCATCCCAAACTTTGGGGTGGCTGTGTCTTTTTGATTTTAATTTCCCTAAGCTATAGGACCATAAGTGGAAGTGCCCTAGGCTCTGATGCTTTGTTTTTTAGATGTTTCAGGAAACACCATACACTTCTCCAGAGTGGCTGTTGGCAATTTACATCCCGCCCATCAGCATAACAAGGCTCCCAGTTCTCCATGGACTGTCCTGCCTTTCTGGATTTTACACTTTTTTCAGATGGCCCTTTTGACCGGGGGGCAGTGAGACTTCATTGTAGTGCAGATTTCCTTTGCAAGCTTGCTTGGTTGGCCAAAAAGTGCGTATGCGTTTTTTCCTGAATATATTCAGGAAAAAACGAAGACGCCCTTTTTGGCCAAGTGCATCATTGTGGACGTTCTGCCTCTTTTCCTATGCTTTACATGCAATTCCAGTCTACGTCCTGAAATCGGTTTCCTGCAATTCTGCCCCGCTTTCAAGTCCTCTTGGCAGCCTTACTTCAATATATTTTTGGACGATAGCTGTCATTTAGAACTCTGCAGGTTTGTGAATTTCAGGGCCCCTGAGCTCCTTTCTTCAACTCGCTTTCTTGTGAGCTGGCCGCAACACCGCAGGATTGCTTCTGGGCATAGTGTGGTTCCGGCATGGCTCGCTGAGCCTTTGGTAATTCCTCTTCTTGGTGGGAAATGAGAGTTAACTTTGCCCGTCCAGACACCTCCAGCTAGTCTCTCATTGGTTCTCCCTATTCCTGTTCATTTTCCGCAGAAATTGCAAACTGGGCCAAACAGGACGTTAAAGGCACTGACTCTCCAAGTGGGGAGAGTGTTAGTAAAGCGTCTGGCATGTTGCACCCGAGTACCAGGGGAAGAAAACTGAGACACATTTGAACACGTTTCCCGATCACACGGTGGATCATACTCTGGGTTCCACATGCATGTTTTAGCTGAAGGAAGAATCCCTTAAACCTGGAGAGTTGAGAACCATGGAATGGGTACCATGCAATATGACTTCAAAGGGTCTGCATTTGCTCACCGAACCTCACCAATCCTATCACTGCTGCGTTTATGCCGCTGTACACACGCTTGATTCTCTTTCGGAGACATATAAATCCATAGGTTTTAAGATTCTTACTAGTCAGGTATATTCTTAGGCGTTTAATATGGGGTGTTGAGTCCACTTCGTTGAGCAAGCAGTAGCTCTTGTCTATTACATATTTGGCTTATGGAAAGGTATCTGTGTTAATTTCAATCTCTGGTTTTATGCAGCACCCCAACTCACCTTTCCCCTTAAGCAAGCATAAGTTGGTTTTCTACATTTGAGACCCTATTCTGTTTTGTAATTCAGTTCCTGTGTAGCCAAGTTTACATTCCGTGTATTAGTGATATCTTATGATGTTTCTTTTTCTGTGTGACTTATTTCACTTAGAACCATCGTACCTGAATCCACTCATTATGCTGCTACTGGCCTGATGACATACATTTCATTGCTGAGTGATATTGCATTGTACGTAAGTACCACAACTTCTTTATCCATTTTTCGCTTTCTGCGATATTGAATTTGTACCGTAAACGAGGTTCTTGTAAACAGAGCCATCCCAAACTTTGGGGTGGGTGTGTCTTTTTGATTTTAATTTCCCTAAGCTATAGGACCATAAGTGGAAGTGCCCTAGGCTCTGTTGCTTTGTTTTTTAGATGTTTCAGGAAACACCATACACTTCTGCAGAGTGGCTGTTGGCAATTTACATCCCCCCCATCAGCATAACAAGGCTCCCTGTTCTCCATGGACTGTCCTGCCTTTCTGGATTTTACACTTTTTTCAGATGGCCCTTTTGACCGGGGGGCAGTGAGACTTCATTGTAGTGCAGATTTCCTTTGCAAGCTTGCTTGGTTGGCCAAAAAGGGCGTATGCGTTTTTTCCTGAATATATTCAGGAAAAAACGCATACGCCCTTTTTGGCCAAGTGCATCATTGTGGACGTTCTGCCTCTTTTCCTATGCTTTACATGCAATTCCAGTCTACCTCCTGAAATCGGTTTCCTGCAATTCTGCCCCGCTTTCAAGTCCTCTTGGCAGCCTTACTTCAATATATTTTTGGACGATAGCTGTCATGTATAACTCTGCAGGTTTGTGAATTACAGGGCCCCTGAGCTCCTTTCTTCAACTCGCATTCTTGTGAGCTGGCCGCAACACCGCAGGATTGCTTCAGGCCCTAGTGTGGTTCCGGCATGGCTCGCTGAGCCTTTGGTTAATTCCTCTTCTTGGTGGGAAATGAGAGTTAAATTTACCTGTCCAGACACCTCCAGTTAGTCTCTCATTGGTTCTCCCTATTCCTGTGCATTTTCCGCAATAATTGCAAACTGGGCCAAACAGGAGGTTAAAGGCACTGACTCTCCAAGTGGGGAGAGTGTTAGTAAAGCGTCTGGAATGTTGCACCCGAGTACCAGGGGACGAAAACTGAGACACATTTGAACACGTTTCCCGATCACACGGTGGATCATACTCTGGGTTCCACATGCATGTTTTAGCTGAAGGAAGAATCCCTTAAACCTGGAGAGTTGAGAACCATGGAATGGGTACCATGCAATATGACTTCAAAGGGTCTGCATTTGCTCACCGAACCTCACCAATCCTATCACTGCTGCGTTTATGCCGCTGTACACACACTTGATTCTCTTTCGGAGACATATAAATCCATAGGTTTTAAGATTCTTACTAGTCAGGTATATTCTTAGGCGTTTAATATGGGGTGTTGAGTCCACTTCGTTGAGCAAGCAGTAGCTCTTGTCTATTACATATTTGGCTTATGGAAAGGTATCTGTGCTAATTTCAATCTCTGGTTTTATGCAGCACCCCAACTCACCTTTCCCCTTAAGCAAGCATAAGTTGGTTTTCTACATTTGAGACCCTGTTCTGTTTTGTAATTCAGTTCCTGTGTAGCCAAGTTTACATTACGTGTATTAGTGATATCTTATGATGTTTCTTTTTCTGTGTGACATATTTCACTTAGAATCATCGTACCTGAATCCACTCATTATGCTGCTATGGGCCTGATGACATAGATTTCATTGCTGAGTGATATTGCATTGTACGTTAGTACCACAACTTCTTTATCCATTTTTCGCTTTCTGTGATATTGAACATGTACCGTAAACGAGGTTCTTGTAAACAGAGCTGTCCCAAACTTTGGGGTGGCTGTGTCTTTTTGATTTTAATTTCCCTAATCTATAGGACCATAAGTGGAAGTGCCCTAGGCTCTGTTGCTTTGTTTTTTAGATGTTTCAGGAAACACCATACACTTCTGCAGAGTGGCTGTTGGCAATTTACATCCCGCCCATCAGCATAACAAGGCTCCCAGTTCTCCATGGACTGTCCTGCCTTTCTGGGTTTTACACTTTTTTCAGATGGCCCTTTTGACCGGGGGGCAGTGAGACGTCATTGTAGTGCAGATTTCCTTTGCAAGCTTGCTTGGTTGGCCAAAAAGGGCGTATGCGTTTTTTCCTGAATATATTCAGGAAAAAACGCATACGCCCTTTTTGGCCAAGTGCATCATTGTGGACGTTCTGCCTCTTTTCCTATGCTTTACATGCAATTCCAGTCTACCTCCTGAAATCGGTTTCCTGCAATTCTGCCCCGCTTTCAAGTCCTCTTGGCAGCCTTACTTCAATATATTTTTGGACGATAGCTGTCATGTATAACTCTGCAGGTTTGTGAATTACAGGGCCCCTGAGCTCCTTTCTTCAACTCGCTTTCTTGTGAGCTGGCCGCAACACCGCAGGATTGCTTCTGGGCATAGTGTGGTTTCCGCATGGCTCGCTGAGCCTTTGGTAATTCCTCTTCTTGGTGGGAAATGAGAGTTAAATTTGCCCGTCCAGACACCTCCAGCTAGTCTCTCATTGGTTCTCCCTATTCCTGTTCATTTTCCGCAGAAATTGCAAACTGGGCCAAACAGGACGTTAAAGGCACTGACTCTCCAAGTGGGGAGAGTGTTAGTAAAGCGTCTGGCATGTTGCACCCGAGTACCAGGGGAAGAAAACTGAGACACATTTGAACACGTTTCCCGATCACACGGTGGATCATACTCTGGGTTCCACATGCATGTTTTAGCTGAAGGAAGAATCCCTTAAACCTGGAGAGTTGAGAACCATGGAATGGGTACCATGCAATATGACTTCAAAGGGTCTGCATTTGCTCACCGAACCTCACCACACCTATCACTGCTGCATTTATGCCGCTGTACACACGCTTGATTCCCTTTCGGAGACATATAAATCCATAGGTTTTAAGATTCTTACTAGTCAGGTATATTCTTAGGCGTTTAATATGGGGTGTTGAGTCCACTTCGTTGAGCAAGCAGTAGCTCTTGTCTATTACATATTTGTCTTATGGAAAGGTATCTTTGTTAATTTCAACCTCTGGTTTTATGCAGCACCCCAACTCACCTTTCCCCTTAAGCAAGCATAAGTTGGTTTTCTACATTTGAGACCCTATTCTGTTTTGTAATTCAGTTCCTATGTAGACAAGTTTACATTCCGTGTATTAGTGATATCTTATGATGTTTCTTTTTCTGTGTGACTTATTTCACTTAGAATCATCGTACCTGAATCCACTCATTATGCTGCTACTGGCCTGATGACATAGATTTCATTGCTGAGTGATATTGCATTGTACGTAAGTACCACAACTTCTTTATCCATTTTTCGCTTTCTGCGATATTGAACTTGTACCGTAAAAGAGCTTCTTGTAAACAGAGCCGTCCCAAACTTTGGGGTGGCTGTGTCTTTTTGATTTTAATTTCCCTAAGCTATAGGACCATAAGTGGAAGTGCCCTAGGCTCTGTTGCTTTGTTTTTTAGATGTTTCAGGAAACACCATACACTTCTCCAGAGTGGCTGTTGGCAATTTACATCCCGCCCATCAGCCTAACTAGGCTCCCAGTTCTCCATGGCCTGTCCTGCCTTTCTGGGTTTTACACTTTTTTCAGATGGCCCTTCTGACCGGGGGGCAGTGAGACTTCATTGTAGTGCAGATTTCATTTGCAAGCTTGCTTGGTTGGCCAAAAAGGGCGTATGCGTTTTTTCCTGAATATATTCAGGAAAAAACGCATACGCCCTTTTTGGCCAAGTGCATCATTGTGGACGTTCTGCCTCTTTTCCTATGCTTTACATGCAATTCCAGTCTACCTCCTGAAATCGGTTTCCTGCAATTCTGCCCCGCATTCAAGTCCTCTTGGCAGCCTTACTTCAATATAGTTTTGGATGATAGCTGTCATTTATAACTCTGCAGGTTTGTGAATTACAGTGCCCCTGAGCTCCTTTCTTCAACTCGCTTTCTTGTGAGCTGGCCGCAACACTGCAGGATTGCTTCAGGCCCTAGTGTGGTAGTGGCATGGCACACTGAGCCTTTGGTTAATTCCTCTTCCTGGTGGGAAATGAGAGTTAAATTTGCCCGTCCAGACACCTCCAGCTAGTCTCTCATTGGTTCTCCCTATTCCTGTTCATTTTCTGCAGAAATTGCAAACTGGGCCAAACAGGAGGTTAAAGGCACTGACTCTCCAAGTGGGGAGAGTGTTAGTAAAGCGTCTGGAATGTTGCACCCGAGTACCAGGGGACGAAAACTGAGACACATTTGAACACGTTTCCCGATCACACGTTGGATCATACTCTGGGTTCCACATGCATGTTTTAGCTGAAGGAAGAATCCCTTAAACCTGGAGAGTTGAGAACCGTGGAATGGGTACCATGCAATATGACTTCAAAGGGTCTTCATTTGCTCACCGAACCTCACCAATCCTTTCACTGCTACGTTTATGCTACTGTACACACGCTTGATTCTCTTTCGGAGACATATAAATCCATAGGTTTTAAGATTCTTACTAGTCAGGTATATTCTTAGGCGTTTAATATGGGGTGTTGAGTCCACTTCGTTGAGCAAGGAGTAGCTCTTGTCTATTACATATTTGGCTTATGGAAAGGTATCTGTGTTAATTTCTATCTCTGGTTTTATGCAGCACCCCAACTAACCTTTCCCCTTAAGCAAGCATAAGTTGGTTTTCTACATTTGAGACACTATTCTGTTTTGTAATTCAGTTCCTGTGTAGCCAAGTTTACATTCCGTGTATTAGTGATATATTATGATGTTTCTTTTTCTGTGTGACTTATTTCACTTAGAATCATCGTACCTGAATCCACTCATTATGCTGCTACTGGCCTGATGACATACATTTCATTGCTGAGTGATATTGCATTGTACGTAAGTACCACAACTTCTTTATCCATTTTTCGCTTTCTGCGATATTGAACTTGTACCGTAAAAGAGCTTCTTGTAAACAGAGCCGTCCCAAACTTTGGGGTGGCTGTGTCTTTTTGATTTTAATTTCCCTAAGCTATAGGACCATAAGTGGAAGTGCCCTAGGCTCTGTTGCTTTGTTTTTTAGATGTTTCAGGAAACACCATACACTTCTCCAGAGTGGCTGTTGGCAATTTACATCCCGCCCATCAGCATAACAAGGCTCCCAGTTCTCCATGGCCTGTCCTGCCTTTCTGGATTTTACACTTTCTTCAGATAGCCCTTTTGACCGGGGGGCAGAGAGACTTCATTGTAGTGCAGATTTCCTTTGCAAGCTTGCTTGGTTGGCCAAAAAGGGCGTATGCGTTTTTTCCTGAATATATTCAGGAAAAAACGCATACGCCCTTTTTGGCCAAGTGCATCATTGTGGACGTTCTGCCTCTTTTCCTATGCTTTACATGCAATTCCAGTCTACCTCCTGAAATCGGTTTCCTGCAATTCTGCCCCGCTTTCAAGTCCTCTTGGCAGCCTTACTTCAATATATTTTTGGATGATAGCTGTCATTTATAACTATGCAGGTGTGTGAATTACAGGGCCCCTGAGCTCCTTTCTTCAACTTGCTTTTTTGTGAGCTGGCCACAACACCGCAGGATTGCTTCAGGCCCTAGTGTGGTTCCGGCATGGCTCGCTGAGCCTTTGGTTAATTCCTCTTCCTGGTGGGAAATGAGAGTTAAATTTGCCCGTCCAGACTCCTCCAGCTAGTCTCTCATTGGTTCTCCCTATTCCTGTTCATTTTCCTCAGAAATTGCAAACTTGGCCAAACAGGAGTTTAAAGGCACTGACTCTCCAAGTGGGGAGAGTGTTAGTAAAGCGTCTGGAATGTTGCACCCGAGTACCAGGGGACGAAAACTGAGACACATTTGAACACGTTTCCCGATCACACGGTGGATCATACTCTGGGTTCCACATGCATGTTTTAGCTGAAGGAAGAATCCCTTAAACCTGGAGAGTTGAGATCCATGGAATGGGTACCATGCAATATGACTTCAAAGGGTCTGCATTTGCTCACCGAACCTCACCACACCTATCACTGCTGCATTTATGCCGCTGTACACACGCTTGATTCTCTTTCGGAGACATATAAATCCATAGGTTTTAAGATTCTTACTAGTCAGGTATATTCTTAGGCGTTTAAAATGGGGTGTTGAGTCCACTTCGTTGAGCAAGCAGTAGCTCTTGTCTATTACATATTTGGCTTATGGAAAGGTATCTGTGTTAATTTCAATCTCTGGTTTTATGCAGCACCCCAACTCACCTTTCCCCTTAAGCAAGTATAAGTTGGTTTTCTACATTTGAGACCCTATTCTGTTTTGTAATTCAGTTCCTGTGTAGCCAAGTTTACATTCCGTGTATTAGTGATATCTTATGATGTTTCTTTTTCTGTGTGACTTATTTCACTTAGAATCATCGTACCTGAATCCACTCATTATGCTGCTACTGGCCTGATGACATAGATTTCATTGCTGAGTGATATTGCATTGTACGTAAGTACCACAACTTCTTTATCCATTTTTCGCTTTCTGCGATATTGAACTTGTACCGTAAACTAGGTTCTTGTAAACAGAGCCGTCCCAAACTTTGGGGTGGCTGTGTCTTTTTGATTTTAATTTCCCTAAGCTATAGGACCATAAGTGGAAGTGCCCTAGGCTCTGTTGCTTTCTTTTTTAGATGTTTCAGGAAACTCCATACACTTCTCCAGAGTGGCTGTTGGCAATTTACATCACGCCCATTGGCATAACAAAACTCCCAGTTCTCCATGGCCTGTCCTGCCTTTCTGGATTTTACACATTTTTCAGATGGCCCTTTTGACCGGGGAGCTGTGAGACTTCATTGTAGTGCAGATTTCCTTTGCAAGCTTGCTTGGGTGGCCAAAAAGGGCATATGCGTTTTTTCCTGAATATATTCAGGAAAAAACGCATACGCCCTTTTTGGCCAAGTGCATCATTGTGGACGTTCTGCCTCTTTTCCTATGCTTTACATGCAATTCCAGTCTACCTCCTGAAATCGGTTTCCTGCAATTCGGCCCCGCTTTCAAGTCCTCTTGGCAGCCTTACTTCAATATATTTTTGGATGATAGCTGTCATGTATAACTCTGCAGGTTTGTGAATTACAGGGCCCCTGAGCTCCTTTCTTCAACTCGCTTTCTTGTGAGCTGGCCGCAACACCGCAGGATTGCTTCAGGCCCTAGTGTGGTTCCGGCATGGCTTGCTGAGCCTTTGGTTAATTCCTCTACCTGGTGGGAAATGAGAGTTAAATTTGCCCGTCCAGACACCTCCAGCTAGTCTCTCATGTGTTCTCCCTATTCCTGTTCATTTTCCGCAGAAATTGCAAACTGGGCCAAACAGGAGGTTAAAGGCACTGACTCTCCAAGTGGGGAGAGTGTTAGTAAAGCGTCTGGAATTTTGCACCCGAGTACCAGGGGACGAAAACTGAGACACATTTGAACATGTTTCCCGATCACACGGTGGATCATACTCTGGGTTCCACATAAATGTTTTAGCTGAAAGAAGAATCCCTTAAACCTGGAGAGTTGAGACCCATGGAATGGGTACCATGCAATATGACTTCAAAGGGTCTGCATTTGCTCACCGAACCTCACCAATCCTATCACTGCTGCGTTTATGCCGCTGTACACACACTTGATTCTCTTTCGGAGACATATAAATCCATAGGTTTTAAGATTCTTACTAGTCAGGTATATTCTTAGGCGTTTAATATGGGGTGTTGAGTCCACATCGTTGAGCAAGGAGTAGCTCTTGTCTATTACATATTTGGCTTATGGAAAGGTATCTGTGTTAATTTCAATCTCTGGTTTTATGCAGCACCCCAACTCACCTTTCCCCTTAAGAAAGCATAAGTTGGTTTTCTACATTTGAGACCCTATTCTGTTTTGTAATTCAGTTGCTGTGTAGGCAAGTTTACATTCCGTGTATTAGTGATATCTTATGATGTTGCTTTTTCTGTGTGACTTGTTTCACTTAGAATCATCGTACCTGAATCCACTCATTATGCTGCTACTGGCCTGATGACATACATTTCATTGCTGAGTGATATTGCATTGTACGTAAGTACCACAACTTCTTTATCCATTTTTCGCTTTCTGCGATATTGAACTTGTACCGTAAAAGAGCTTCTTGTAAACAGAGCCGTCCCAAACTTTGGGGTGGCTGTTTCTTTTTGATTTTAATTTCCCTAAGCTATAGGACCATAAGTGGAAGTGCCCTAGGCTCTGTTGCTTTGTTTTTTAGATGTTTCAGGAAACACCATACACTTCTCCAGAGTGGCTGTTGGCAATTTACATCCCGCCCATCAGCATAACAAGGCTCCCAGTTCTCCATGGACTGTCCTGCCTTTCTGGATTTTACACTTTTTTCAGATGGCCCTTTTGACCTGGGGGCAGTGAGACTTCATTGTAGTGCAGATTTCCTTTGCAAGCTTGCTTGGGTGGCCAAAAAGGGCGTATGCGTTTTTTCCTGAATATATTCAGGAAAAAACGCATATGCCCTTTTTGGCCAAGTGCATCATTGTGGACGTTCTGCCTCTTTTCCTATGCTTTACATGCAATTCCAGTCTACCTCCTGAATTCGGTTTCCTGCAATTCTGCCCCGCTTTCAAGTCCTCTTGGCAGCCTTACTTCAATATATTTTTGGACGATAGCTGTCATGTATAACTCTGCAGGTTTGTGAATTACAGGGTCCCTGAGCTCCTTTCTTCAACTCGATTTCTTGTGAGCTGGCCGCAACACCGCAGGATTGCTTCAGGCCCTAGTGTGGTTCCGGCATGGCTCGCTCAGCCTTTGGTTAATTCCTCTTCCTGGTGGGAAATGAGAGTTAAATTTGCCCGTCCAGACACCTCCAGCTAGTCTCTCATTGGTTCTCCCTATTCCTGTTCATTTTCCGCAGAAATTGCAAACTGGGCCCAACAGCAGGTTAAAGGCACTGACTCTCCAAGTGGGGAGAGTGTTAGTAAAGCGTCTGGAATGTTGCACCCGAGTACCAGGGGACGAAAACTGAGACACATTTGAACACGTTTCCTGATCACACGTTGGATCATACTCTGGGTTCCTCATGCATGTTTTACCTGAAGGAAGAATCCCTTAAACCTGGAGAGTTGAGAACCATGGAATGGGTACCATGCAATATGACTTCAAAGGGTCTTCATTTGCTCACCGAACCTCAGCAATCCTATCACTGATGCGTTTATGCTGCTGTACACACGCTTGATTCTCTTTTGGAGACATATATATCCATAGGTTTTAAGATTCTTACTAGTCAGGTATATTCTTAGGCGTTTAATATGGGGTGTTGAGTCCACTTCGTGGAGCAAGCAGTAGCTCTTGTCTATTACATATTTGTCTTATGGAAAGGTATCTTTGTTAATTTCAACCTCTGGTTTTATGCAGCACCCCAACTCACCTTTCCCCTTAAGCAAGCATAAGTTGGTTTTCTACATTTGAGACCCTATTCTGTTTTGTAATTCAGTTCCTATGTAGACAAGTTTACATTCCGTGTATTAGTGATATCTTATGATGTTTCTTTTTCTGTGTGACTTATTTCACTTAGAATCATCGTACCTGAATCCACTCATTATGCTGCTACTGGCCTGATGACATAGATTTCATTGCTGAGTGATATTGCATTGTACGTAAGTACCACAACTTCTTTATCCATTTTTCGCTTTCTGCGATATTGAACTTGTACCGTAAATGAGGTTTTTGTAAACAGAGCCATCCCAAAGTTTGGGGTGGCTGTGTCTTTTTGATTTTAATTTCCCTAAGCTATAGGACCATAAGTGGAAGTGCCCTAGGCTCCGTTGCTTTCTTTTTTAGATGTTTCAGGAAACACCATACACTTCTCCAGAGTGGCTGTTGGCAATTTACATCCCGCCCATCAGCATAACAAGGCTCCCAGTTCTCCATGGCCTGTCCTGCCTTTCTGGGTTTTACACTTTTTTCAGATGGCCCTTCTGACCGGGGGGCAGTGAGACTTCATTGTAGTGCAGATTTCCTTTGCAAGCTTGCTTGGTTGGCCAAAAAGGGCGTATGCGTTTTTTCCTGAATATATTCAGGAAAAAACGCTACGCCCTTTTTGGCCAAGTGCATCATTGTGGACGTTCTGCCTCTTTTCCTATGCTTTACATGCAATTCCAGTCTACCTCCTGAAATCGGTTTCCTGCAATTCTGCCCCGCTTTCAAGTCCTCTTGGCAGCCTTACTTCAATATATTTTTGGACGATAGCTGTCATGTATAACTCTGTAGGTTTGTGAATTACAGGGTCCCTGAGCTCCTTTCTTCAACTCGATTTCTTGTGAGCTGGCCGCAACACCGCAGGATTGCTTCAGGCCCTAGTGTGGTTCCGGCATGGCTCGCTGAGCCTTTGGTTAATTCCTCTTCTTGGTGGGAAATGAGAGTTAAATTTACCCGTCCAGACACCTCCAGTTAGTCTCTCATTGGTTCTCCCTATTCCTGTTCATTTTCCGCAGAAATTGCAAACTGGGCCAAACAGGAGGTTAAAGGCACTGACTTTCCAAGTGGCGAGAGTGTTAGTAAAGCGTCTGGAATGTTACACCCGAGTACCATGGGACGAAAACTGAGACACATTTGAACACGTTTCCCGATCACACGGTGGATCATACTCTGGGTTCCACATGCATGTTTTAGCTGAAGGAAGAATCCCTTAAACATGGAGAGTTGAGAACCATGGAATGGGTACCATGCAATATGACTTCAAAGGGTCTGCATTTGCTCACCGAACCTCACCAATCCTATCACTGCTGCATTTATGCCGCTGTACAGACACTTGATTCTCTTTCGGAGACATATAAATCAATAGGTTTTAAGATTCTTACTAGTCAGGTATATCCTTAGGCGTTTAATATGGGGTGTTGAGTCCACTTCGTTGAGCAAGCAGTAGCTCTTGTCTATTACATATTTGGCTTATGGAAAGGTATCTGTGCTAATTTCAATCTCTGGTTTTATGCAGCACCCCAACTCACCTTTCCCCTTAAGCAAGCATAAGTTGGTTTTCTACATTTGAGACCCTATTCTGTTTTGTAATTCAGTTCCTGTGTAGCCAAGTTTACATTCCGTGTATTAGTGATATCTTATGATGTTTCTTTTTCTGTGTGACATATTTCACTTAGAATCATTGTACCTGAATCCACTCATTATGCTGCTATGGGCCTGATGACATAGATTTAATTGCTGAGTGATATTGCATTGTACGTTAGTACCACAACTTCTTTATCCATTTTTCGCTTTCTGTGATATTGAACTTGTACCGTAAATGAGGTTCCTGTAAACAGAGCCGTCCCAAATTTTGGGGTGGCTGTGTCTTTTTGATTTTAATTTCCCTAAGCTATAGGACCATAAGTGGAAGTGCTCTTGGCTCTGTTGCTTTGTTTTTTAGATGTTTCAGGAAACACCATACACTTCTCCAGAGTGGCTGTTGGCAATTTACATCCCGCCCATCAGCCTAACTAGGCTCCCAGTTCTCCATGGCCTGTCCTGCCTTTCTGGGTTTTACACTTTTTTCAGATGGCCCTTCTGACCGGGGGGCAGTGAGAGTTCATTGTAGTGCAGATTTCCTTTGCAAGCTTGCTTGGGTGGCCAAAAAGGGCATATGCGTTTTTTCCTGAATATATTCAGGAAAAAACGCATACGCGCTTTCTGGCCAAGTGCATCATTGTGGACGTTCTGCCTCTTTTCCTATGCTTTACATGCAATTCCAGTCTACCTCTTGAAATCGGTTTCCTGCAATTCTGCCCCGCTTTCAAGTCCTCTTGGCAGCCTTACTTCAATATATTTTTGGATGATAGCTGTCATGTATAACTCTGCAGGTTTGTGAATTACAGGGCCCCTGAGCTCCTTTCTTCAACTCGCTTTCTTGTGAGCTGGCCGCAACACCGCAGGATTGCTTCAGGCCCTAGTGTGGTTCCGGCATGGCTCGCTGAGCCTTTGGTTAATTCCTCTTCCTGGTGGGAAATGAGAGTTAAATTTGCCCGTCCAGACACCTCCAGCTAGTCTCTCATTGGTTCTCCCTATTCCTGTTCATTTTCCGCAGAAATTGCAAACTGGGCCAAACAGGAGGTTAAAGGCACTGACTCTCCAAGTGGGGAGAGTGTTAGTAAAGCTTCTGGAATGTTGCACCCCAGTACCAGGGGACGAAAACTGAGACACATTTGAACATGTTTCCCGATCACACGGTGGATCATACTCTGGGTTCCACATGCATGTTTTAGCTGAAGGAAGAATCCCTTAAACCTGGAGAGTTGAGAACCATGGAATGGGTACCATGCAATATGACTTCAAAGGGTCTGCATTTGCTCACCGAACCTCACCAATCCTATCACTGCTGCGTTTATGCCGCTGTACACACACTTGATTCTCTTTCGGAGACATATGAATCCATAGGTTTTAAGATTCTTACTAATCAGGTATATTCTTAGGCGTTTAATATGGGGTGTTGAGTCCACTTCGTTGAGCAAGCAGTAGCTCTTGTCTATTACATATTTGTATTATGGAAATGTATCTGTGCTAATTTCAATCTCTGGTTTTATGCAGCACCCCAACTCACCTTTCCCCTTAAGCAAGCATAAGTTGGTTTTCTACATTTGAGACCCTATTCTGTTTTGTAATTCAGTTCCTGTGTAGCCAAGTTTACATTCCGTGTATTAGTGATATCTTATGATGTTTCTTTTTCTGTGTGACATATTTCACTTAGAATCATCGTACCTGAATCCACTCATTATGCTGCTATGGGCCTGATGACATAGATTTAATTGCTGAGTGATATTGCATTGTACGTTAGTACCACAACTTCTTTATCCATTTTTCGCTTTCTGTGATATTGAACTTGTACCGTAAATGAGGTTCCTGTAAACAGAGCCGTCCCAAATTTTGGGGTGGCTGTGTCTTTTTGATTTTAATTTCCCTAAGCTATAGGACCATAAGTGGAAGTGCCCTAGGCTCTGTTGCTTTGTTTTTTAGATGTTTCAGGAAACACCATACACTTCTGCAGAGTGGCTGTTGGCAATTTACATCCCGCCCATCAGCCTAACTAGGCTCCCAGTTCTCCATGGCCTGTCCTGCCTTTCTGGGTTTTACACTTTTTTCAGATGGCCCTTCTGACCGGGGGGCAGTGAGACTTCATTGTAGTGCAGATTTCATTTGCAAGCTTGCTTCGTTGACCAAAATGGGCGTATGCGTTTTTTCCTGAATATATTCAGGAAAAAACGCATACGCCCTTTTTGTCCAAGTGCATCATTGTGGACGTTCTGCCTCTTTTCCTATGCTTTACATGCAATTCCAGTCTACCTCCTGAAATCGGTTTCCTGCAATTCTGCCCCGCATTCAAGTCCTCTTGGCAGCCTTACTTCAATATATTTTTGGATGATAGCTGTCATTTATAACTCTGCAGGTTTGTGAATTACAGTGCCCCTGAGCTCCTTTCTTCAACTCGCTTTCTTGTGAGCTGGTCGCAACACTGCAGGATTGCTTCAGGCCCTAGTGTGGTAGTGGCATGGCACACTGAGCCTTTGGTTAATTCCTCTTCCTGGTGGGAAATGAGAGTTAAATTTGCCCGTCCAGACACCTCCAGCTAGTCTCTCATTGGTTCTCCCTATTCCTGTTCATTTTCTGCAGAAATTGCAAACTGGGCCAAACAGGAGGTTAAAGGCACTGACTCTCCAAGTGGGGAGAGTGTTAGTAAAGCGTCTGGAATGTTGCACCCGAGTACCAGGGGACGAAAACTGAGACACATTTGAACACGTTTCCTGATCACACGTTGGATCATACTCTGGGTTCCACATGCATGTTTTAGCTGAAGGAAGAATCCCTTAAACCTGGAGAGTTGAGAACCGTGGAATGGGTACCATGCAATATGACTTCAAAGGGTCTTCATTTGCTCACCGAACCTCACCAATCCTTTCACTGCTACGTTTATGCCACTGTACACACGCTTGATTCTCTTTCGGAGACATATAAATCCATAGGTTTTAAGATTCTTACTAGTCAGGTATATTCGTCGGCGTTTAATATGGGGTGTTGAGTCCACTTCGTTGAGCAAGGAGTAGCTCTTGTCTATTACATATTTGGCTTATGGAAAGGTATCTGTGTTAATTTCAATCTCTGGTTTTATGCAGCACCCCAACTCACCTTTCCCCTTAAGCAAGCATAAGTTGGTTTTCTACATTTGAGACACTATTCTGTTTTGTAATTCAGTTCCTGTGTAGCCAAGTTTACATTCCATGTATTAGTGATATCTTATGATGTTTCTTTTTCTGTGTGACTTATTTCACTTAGAATCATCGTACCTGAATCCACTCATTATGCTGCTACTGGCCTGATGACATACATTTCATTGCTGAGTGATATTGCATTGTACGTAAGTACCACAACTTCTTTATCCATTTTTCGCTTTCTGCGATATTGAACTTGTACCGTAAAAGAGCTTCTTGTAAACAGAGCCGTCCCAAACTTTGGGGTGGGTGTGTCTTTTTGATTTTAATTTCCCTAAGCTATAGGACCATAAGTGGAATTGCCCTAGGCTCTGTTGCTTTCTTTTTTAGATGTTTCAGGAAACACCATACACTTCTCCAGAGTGGCTGTTGGCAATTTACATCCCGCCCATCAGCATAACAAGGCTCCCAGTTCTCCATGGCCTGTCCTGCCTTTCTGGGTTTTACACTTTTTTCAGATGGCCCTTCTGACCGGGGGGCAGTGAGACTTCATTGTAGTGCAGATTTCCTTTGCAAGCTTGCTTGGTTGGCCAAAAAGGGCGTATGCGTTTTTTCCTGAATATATTCAGGAAAAAACGCTACGCCCTTTTTGGCCAAGTGCATCATTGTGGACGTTCTGCCTCTTTTCCTATGCTTTACATGCAATTCCAGTCTACCTCCTGAAATCGGTTTCCTGCAATTCTGCCCCGCTTTCAAGTCCTCTTGGCAGCCTTACTTCAATATATTTTTGGACGATAGCTGTCATGTATAACTCTGTAGGTTTGTGAATTACAGGTTCCCTGAGCTCCTTTCTTCAACTCGATTTCTTGTGAGCTGGCCGCAACACCGCAGGATTGCTTCAGGCCCTAGTGTGGTTCCGGCATGGCTCGCCGAGCCTTTGGTTAATTCCTCTTCTTGGTGGGAAATGAGAGTTAAATTTACCCGTCCAGACACCTCCAGTTAGTCTCTCATTGGTTCTCCCTATTCCTGTTCATTTTCCGCAGAAATTGCAAACTGGGCCAAACAGGAGGGTAAAGGCACTGACTTTCCAAGTGGGGAGAGTGTTAGTAAAGCGTCTGGAATGTTACACCCGAGTACCATGGGACGAAAACTGAGACACATTTGAACACGTTTCCCGATCACACGGTGGATCATACTCTGGGTTCCACATGCGTGTTTTAGCTGAAGGAAGAATCCCTTAAACATGGAGAGTTGAGAACCATGGAATGGGTACCATGCAATATGACTTCAAAGGGTCTGCATTTGCTCACCGAACCTCACCAATCCTATCACTGCTGCGTTTATGCCGCTGTACACACACTTGATTCTCTTTCGGAGACATATAAATCAATAGGTTTTAAGATTCTTACTAGTCAGGTATATCCTTAGGCGTTTAATATGGGGTGTTGAGTCCACTTCGTTGAGCAAGCAGTAGCTCTTGTCTATTACATATTTGGCTTATGGAAAGGTATCAGTGCTAATTTCAATCTCTGGTTTTATGCAGCACCCCAACTCACCTTTCCCCTTAAGCAAGCATAAGTTGGTTTTCTACATTTGAGACCCTATTCTGTTTTGTAATTCAGTTCCTGTGTAGCCAAGTTTACATTCCGTGTATTAGTGATATCTTATGATGTTTCTTTTTCTGTGTGACATATTTCACTTACAATCATCGTACCTGAATCCACTCATTATGCTGCTATGGGCCTGATGACATAGATTTAATTGCTGAGTGATATTGCATTGTACGTTAGTACCACAACTTCTTTATCCATTTTTCGCTTTCTGTGATATTGAACTTGTACCGTAAATGAGGTTCCTGTAAACAGAGCCGTCCCAAATTTTGGGGTGGCTGTGTCTTTTTGATTTTAATTTCCCTAAGCTATAGGACCATAAGTGGAAGTGCCCTAGGCTCTGTTGCTTTGTTTTTTAGATGTTTCAGGAAACACCATACACTTCTCCAGAGCGGCTGTTGGCAATTTACATCCCGCCCATCAGCCTAACTAGGCTCCCAGTTCTCCATGGCCTGTCCTGCCTTTCTGGGTTTTACACTTTTTTCAGATGGCCCTTCTGACCGGGGGGCAGTGAGAGTTCATTGTAGTGCAGATTTCCTTTGCAAGCTTGCTTGGTTGGCCAAAAAGGGCGTATGCGTTTTTTCCTGAATATATTCAGGAAAAAACGCATACGCCCTTTTTGTCCAAGTGCATCATTGTGGACGTTCTGCCTCTTTTCCTATGCTTTACATGCAATTCCAGTCTACCTCCTGAAATCGGTTTCCTGCAATTCTGCCCCGCTTTCAAGTCCTCTTGGCAGCCTTACTTCAATATATTTTTGGACGATAGCTGTCATTTATAACTCTGCAGGTTTGTGAATTACAGTGCCCCTGAGCTCCTTTCTTCAACTCGCTTTCTTGTGAGCTGGCCGCAACACTGCAGGATTGCTTCAGGCCCTAGTGTGGTACTGGCATGGCACGCTGAGCCTTTGGTTAATTCCTCTTCCTGGTGGGAAATGAGAGTTAAATTTGCCCGTCCAGACACCTCCAGCTAGTCTCTCATTGGTTCTCCCTATTCCTGTTCATTTTCTGCAGAAATTGCAAACTGGGCCAAACAGGAGGTTAAAGGCACTGACTCTCCAAGTGGGGAGAGTGTTAGTAAAGCGTCTGGAATGTTGCACCCGAGTACCAGGGGACGAAAACTGAGACACATTTGAAGACGTTTCCCGATCACACGTTGGATCATACTCTGGGTTCCACATGCATGTTTTAGCTGAAGGAAGAATCCCTTAAACCTGGAGAGTTGAGAACCGTGGAATGGGTACCATGCAATATGACTTCAAAGGGTCTTCATTTGCTCACCGAACCTCACCAATCCTTTCACTGCTGCGTTTATGCCGCTGTACACACGCTTGATTCTCTTTCGGAGACATATGAATCCATAGGTTTTAAGATTCTTACTAATCAGGTATATTCTTAGGCGTTTAATATGGGGTGTTGAGTCCACTTCGTTGAGCAAGCAGGAGCTCTTGTCTATTACATATTTGTCTTATGGAAAGGTATCTGTGCTAATTTCAATCTCTGGTTTTATGCAGCACCCCAACTCACCTTACCCCTTAAGCAAGCATAAGTTGGTTTTCTACATTTGAGACCCTATTCTGTTTTGTAATTCAGTTCCTGTGTAGCCAAGTTTACATTCCATGTATTAGTGATATCTTATGATGTTTCATTTTCTGTGTGACATATTTCACTTAGAATCGTCATACCTGAATCCACTCATTATGCTGCTATGGGCCTGATGACATAGATTTCATTGCTGAGTGATATTGCATTGTACCAAAGTACCACAACTTCTTTATCCATTTTTCGCTTTCTGTGATATTGAACTTGTACCGTAAACGAGGTTCTTGTAAACAGAGCTGTCCCAAACTTTGGGGTGGCTGTGTCTTTTTTATTTTAATTTCCCTAAGCTATAGGACCATAAGTGGAAGTGCCCTAGGCTCTGTTGCTTTGTTTTGTAGATGTTTCAGGAAACACCATACACTTCTGCAGAGTGGCTGTTGGCAATTTACATCCTGCCCATCAGCATAACAAGGCTCCCAGTTCTCCATGGACTGTCCTGCCTTTCTGGATTTTACACTTTTTTCAGATGGCCCTTTTGACCGGGGGGCAGTGAGACTTCATTGTAGTGCAGATTTCCTTTGCAAGCTTGCTTGGTTGGCCAAAAAGTTCGTATGCGTTTTTTCCTGAATATATTCAGGAAAAAACGCATACGCCCTTTTTGGCCAAGTGCATCATTGTGGACGTTCTGCCTCTTTTCCTATGCTTTACATGCAATTCCAGTCTACCTCCTGAAATCGGTTTCCTGCAATTCTGCCCCGCTTTCAAGTCCTCTTGGCAGCCTTACTTCAATATATTTTTGGACGATAGCTGTCATGTATAACTCTGCAGGTTTGTGAATTACAGGGCCCCTGAGCTCCTTTCTTCAACTCGCTTTCTTGTGAGCTGGCCGCAACACCGTAGGATTGCTTCAGGCCCTAGTGTGGTTCCGGCATGGCTCGCTGAGCCTTTGGTTAATTCCTCTTCCTGGTGGGAAATGAGAGTTAAATTTGCCCGTCCAGACACCTCCAGCTAGTCTCTCATTGGTTCTCCCTATTCCTGTTCATTTTCCGCAGAAATTGCAAACTGGGCCAAACAGGAGGTTAAAGGCACTGACTCTCCAAGTGGGGAGAGTGTTAGTAAAGCGTCTGGAATGTTGCACCCGAGTACCAGGGGACGAAAACTGAGACACATTTGAACATGTTTCCCGATCACATGGTGGATCATACTCTGGGTTCCACATGCATGTTTTAGCTGAAGGAAGAATCCCTTAAACCTGGAGAGTTGAGAACCATGGAATGGGTACCATGCAATATGACTACAAAGGGTCTGCATTTGCTCACCGAACATCACCAATCCTTTCACTGCTACGTTTATGCCACTGTACACACGCTTGATTCTCTTTCGGAGACATATAAATCCATAGGTTTTAAGATTCTTACTAGTCAGGTATATTCTTAGGCGTTTAATATGGGGTGTTGAGTCCACTTCGTTGAGCAAGGAGTAGCTCTTGTCTATTACATATTTGGCTTATGGAAAGGTATCTGTGTTAATTTCAATCTCTGGTTTTATGCAGCACCCCAACTCACCTTTCCCCTTAAGCAAGCATAAGTTGGTTTTCTACATTTGAGACACTATTCTGTTTTGTAATTCAGTTCCTGTGTAGCCAAGTTTACATTCCATGTATTAGTGATATCTTATGATGTTTCTTTTTCTGTGTGACTTATTTCACTTAGAATCATTGTACCTGAATCCACTCATTATGCTGCTACTGGCCTGATGACATACATTTCATTGCTGAGTGATATTGCATTGTACGTAAGTACCACAACTTCTTTATCCATTTTTCGCTTTCTGTGATATTGAACTTGTACCGTAAAAGAGCTTCTTGTAAACAGAGCCGTCCCAAACTTTGGGGTGGCTGTGTCTTTTTGATTTTAATTTCCCTAAGCTATAGGACCATAAGTGGAAGTGCCCTAGGCTCTGTTGCTTTGTTTTTTAGATGTTTCAGGAAACACCATACACTTCTCCAGAGTGGCTGTTGGCAATTTACATCCCGCCCATCAGCATAACAAGGCTCCCAGTTCTCCATGGCCTGTCCTGCCTTTCTGGGTTTTACACTTTTTTCAGATGGCCCTTCTGACCGGGGGGCAGTGAGACTTCATTGTAGTGCAGATTTCCTTTGCAAGCTTGCTTGGTTGGCCAAAAAGGGCGTATGCGTTTTTTCCTGAATATATTCAGGAAAAAACGCTACGCCCTTTTTGGCCAAGTGCATCATTGTGGACGTTCTGCCTCTTATCCTATGCTTTACATGCAATTCCAGTCTACCTCCTGAAATCGGTTTCCTGCAATTCTGCCCCGCTTTCAAGTCCTCTTGGCAGCCTTACTTCAATATATTTTTGGACGATAGCTGTCATTTATAACTCTGCAGGTTTGTGAATTACAGTGCCCCTGAGCTCCTTTCTTCAACTCGTTTTCTTGTGAGCTGGCCGCAACACTGCAGGATTGCTTCAGGCCCTAGTGTGGTACTGGCATGGCACGTTGAGCCTTTGGTTAATTCCTCTTCCTGGTGGGAAATGAGAGTTAAATTTGCCCGTCCAGACACCTCCAGCTAGTCTCTCATTGGTTCTCCCTATTCCTGTTCATTTTCTGCAGAAATTGCAAACTGGGCCAAACAGGAGGTTAAAGGCACTGACTCTCCAAGTGGGGAGAGTGTTAGTAAAGCGTCTGGAATGTTGCACCCGAGTACCAGGGGACGAAAACTGAGACACATTTGAACACGTTTCCCGATCACACGTTGGATCATACTCTGGGTTCCACATGCATGTTTTAGCTGAAGGAAGAATCCCTTAAACCTGGAGAGTTGAGAACCATGGAATGGGTACCATGCAATATGACTTCAAAGGGTCTTCATTTGCTCACCGAACATCACCAATCCTTTCACTGCTGCGTTTATGCCGCTGTACACATGCTAGATTCTCTTTCGGAGACATATAAATCCATAGGTTTTAAGATTCTTACTAATCAGGTATATTCTTAGGCGTTTAATATGGGGTGTTGAGTCCACTTCGTTGAGCAAGCAGTAGCTCTTGTCTATTACATATTTGGCTTATGGAAAGGTATCTGTGCTAATTTCAATCTCTGGTTTTATGCAGCACCCCAACTCACCTTTCCCCTTAAGCAAGCATAAGTTGGTTTTCTACATTTGAGACCCTGTTCTGTTTTGTAATTCAGTTCCTGTGTAGCCAAGTTTACATTCCGTGTATTAGTGATATCTTATGATGTTTCTTTTTCTGTGTGACATATTTCACTTAGAATCATCGTACCTGAATCCACTCATTATGCTGCTATGGGCCTGATGACATAGATTTCATTGCTGAGTGGTATTGCATTGTACGTTAGTACCACAACTTCTTTATCCATTTTTCGCTTTCTGTGATATTGAACTTGTACCGTAAACGAGGTTCTTGTAAACAGAGCTGTCCCAAACTTTGGGGTGGCTGTGTCTTTTTGATTTTAATTTCCCTAAGCTATAGGACCATAAGTGGAAGTGCCCTAGGCTCTGTTGCTTTGTTTTTTAGATGTTTCAGGAAACACCATACACTTCTGCAGAGTGGCTGTTGGCAATTTACATCCCGCCCATCAGCATAACAAGGCTCCCAGTTCTCCATGGACTGTCCTGCCTTTCTGGGTTTTACACTTTTTTCAGATGGCCCTTCTGACCGGGGGGCAGTGAGACTTCATTGTAGTGCAGATTTCCTTTGCAAGCTTGCTTGGTTGGCCAAAAAGTTCGTATGCGTTTTTTCCTGAATATATTCAGGAAAAAACGCATACGCCCTTTTTGGCCAAGTGCATCATTGTGGACGTTCTGCCTCTTTTCCTATGCTTTACATGCAATTCCAGTCTACCTCCTGAAATCGGTTTCCTGCAATTCTGCCCCGCTTTCAAGTCCTCTTGGCAGGCTTACTTCAATATATTTTTGGACGATAGCTGTCATGTATAACTCTGCAGGTTTGTGAATTACAGGGCCCCTGAGCTCCTTTCTTCAACTCGCATTCTTGTGAGCTGGCCGCAACACCGCAGGATTGCTTCAGTCCCTAGTGTGGTTCCGGCATGGCTCGCCGAGCCTTTGGTTAATTCCTCTTCCTGGTGGGAAATGAGAGTTAAATTTGCCCATCCAGACACCTCCAGCTAGTCTCTCATTGGTTCTCCCTATTCCTGTTCATTTTCCGCAGAAATTGCAAACTGGGCCAAACAGGACGTTAAAGGCACTGACTCTCCAAGTGGGGAGAGTGTTAGTAAAGCGTCTGGAATGTTGCACCCGAGTACCAGGGGACGAAAACTGAGACACATTTGAACATGTTTCCCGATCACATGGTGGAACATACTCTGGGTTCCACATGCATGTTTTAGCTGAAGGAAGAATCCCTTAAACCTGGAGAGTTGAGAACCATGGAATGGGTACCATGCAATATGACTTCAAAGGGTCTGCATTTGCTCACCGAACATCACCAATCCTATCACTGCTGCGTTTATGCCGCTGTACACACGCTAGATTCTCTTTCGGAGACATATAAATCCATAGGTTTTAAGATTCTTACTAGTCAGGTATATTCTTAGGCGTTTAATATGTGGTGTTGAGTCCACTTCGTTGAGCAAGCAGTAGCTCTTGTCTATTACATATTTGGCTTATGGAAAGGTATCTGTGCTAATTTCAATCTCTGGTTTTATGCAGCACCCCAACTCACCTTTCCCCTTAAGCAAGCATAAGTTGGTTTTCTACATTTGAGACCCTGTTCTGTTTTGTAATTCAGTTCCTGTGTAGCCAAGCTTACATTCCGTGTATTAGTGATATCTTATGATGTTTCTTTTTCTGTGTGACTTATTTCACTTAGAATCATCGTACCTGAATCCACTCATTATGCTGCTACTGGCCTGATGACATACATTTCATTGCTGAGTGATATTGCATTGTACGTAAGTACCACAACTTCTTTATCCATTTTTCGCTTTCTGCGATATTGAACGTGTACCGTAAAAGAGCTTCTTGTAAACAGAGCCGTCCCAAACTTTGGGGTGGCTGTTTCTTTTTGATTTTAATTTCCCTAAGCTATAGGACCATAAGTGTAAGTGCCCTAGGCTCTGTTGCTTTGTGTTTTAGATGTTTCAGGAAACACCATACACTTCTGCAGAGTGGCTGTTGGCAATTTACATCCCCCCCATCAGCATAACAAGGCTCCCAGTTCTCCATGGACTGTCCTGCCTTTCTGGATTTTACACTTTTTTCAGATGGCCCTTTTGACCGGGGGGCAGTGAGACTTCATTGTAGTGCAGATTTCCTTTGCAAGCTTGCTTGGTTGGCCAAAAAGGGCGTATGCGTTTTTTCCTGAATATATTCAGGAAAAAACGCATACGCCCTTTTTGGCCAAGTGCATCATTGTGGACGTTCTGCCTCTTTTCCTATGCTTTACATGCAATTCCAGTCTACCTCCTGAAATCGGTTTCCTGCAATTCTGCCCCGCTTTCAAGTCCTCTTGGCAGCCTTACTTCAATATATTTTTGGACGATAGCTGTCATGTATAACTCTGCAGGTTTGTGAATTACAGGGCCCCTGAGCTCCTTTCTTCAACTCGCATTCTTGTGAGCTGGCCGCAACACCGCAGGATTGCTTCAGGCCCTAGTGTGGTAGTGGCATGGCACACTGAGCCTTTGGTTAATTCCTCTTCCTGGTGGGAAATGAGAGTTAAATTTGCCCGTCCAGACACCTCCAGCTAGTCTCTCATTGGTTCTCCCTATTCCTGTTCATTTTTTGCAGAAATTGCAAACTGGGCCAAACAGGAGGTTAAAGGCACTGACTCTCCAAGTGGGGAGAGTGTTAGTAAAGCGTCTGGAATGTTGCACCCGAGTACCAGGGGACGAAAACTGAGACACATTTGAACACGTTTCCCGATCACACGTTGGATCATACTCTGGGTTCCACATGCATGTTTTAGCTGAAGGAAGAATCCCTTAAACCTGGAGAGTTGAGAACCGTGGAATGGGTACCATGCAATATGACTTCAAAGGGTCTTCATTTGCTCACCGAACCTCACCAATCCTTTCACTGCTACGTTTATGCTACTGTACACACGCTTGATTCTCTTTTGGAGACATATAAATCCATAGGTTTTAAGATTCTTACTAGTCAGGTATATTCTTAGGCATTTAATATGGGGTGTTGAGTCCACTTCGTTGAGCAAGGAGTAGCTCTTGTCTATTACATATTTGGCTTATGGAAAGGTATCTGTGTTAATTTCAATCTCTGGTTTTATGCAGCACCCCAACTCACCTTTCCCCTTAAGCAAGCATAAGTTGGTTTTCTACATTTGAGACACTATTCTGTTTTGTAATTCAGTTCCTGTGTAGCCAAGTTTACATTCCGTGTATTAGTGATATCTTATGATGTTTCTTTTTCTGTGTGACTTATTTCACTTAGAATCATCGTACCTGAATCCACTCATTATGCTGCTACTGGCCTGATGACATACATTTCATTGCTGAGTGATATTGCATTGTACGTAAGTACCACAACTTCTTTATCCATTTTTCGCTTTCTGCGATATTGAACTTGTACCGTAAAAGAGCTTCTTGTAAACAGAGCCGTCCCAGACTTTGGGGTGGCTGTGTCTTTTTGATTTTAATTTCCCTAAGCTATAGGACCATAAGTGGAAGTGCCCTAGGCTCTGTTGCTTTGTTTTTTAGATGTTTCAGGAAACACCATACACTTCTCCAGAGTGGCTGTTGGCAATTTACATCCCGCCCATCAGCATAACAAGGCTCCCAGTTCTCCATGGCCTGTCCTGCCTTTCTGGGTTTTACACTTTTTTCAGATGGCCCTTCTGACCGGGGGGCAGTGAGACTTCATTGTAGTGCAGATTTCCTTTGCAAGCTTGCTTGGTTGGCCAAAAAGTTCGTATGCGTTTTTTCCTGAATATATTCAGGAAAAAACGCTACGCCCTTTTTGGCCAAGTGCATCATTGTGGACGTTCTGCCTGTTTTCCTATGCTTTACATGCAATTCCAGTCTACCTCCTGAAATCGGTTTCCTGCAATTCTGCCCCGCTTTCAAGTCCTCTTGGCAGCCTTACTTCAATATATTTTTGGACGATAGCTGTCATTTATAACTCTGCAGGTTTGTGAATTACAGTGCCCCTGAGCTCCTTTCTTCAACTCGCTTTCTTGTGAGCTGGCCGCAACACTGCATGATTGCTTCAGGCCCTAGTGTGGTACTGGCATGGCACGCTGAGCCTTTGGTTAATTCCTCTTCCTGGTGGGAAATGAGAGTTAAATTTGCCCGTCCAGACACCTCCAGTTAGTCTCTCATTGGTTCTCCCTATTCCTGTGCATTTTCCGCAATAATTGCAAACTGGGCCAAACAGGAGGTTAAAGGCACTGACTCTCCAAGTGGGGAGAGTGTTAGTAAAGCGTCTGGAATGTTGCACCCGAGTACCAGGGGACGAAAACTGAGACACATTTGAACACGTTTCCCGATCACACGGTGGATCATACTCTGGGTTCCACATGCATGTTTTAGCTGAAGGAAGAATCCCTTAAACATGGAGAGTTGAGAACCATGGAATGGGTACCATGCAATATGACTTCAAAGGGTCTGCATTTGCTCACCGAACCTCACCAATCCTATCACTGCTGCGTTTATGCCGCTGTACACACACTTGATTCTCTTTCGGAGACATATAAATCCATAGGTTTTAAGATTCTTACTAGTCAGGTATATTCTTAGGCGTTTAATATGGGGTGTTGAGTCCACTTCGTTGAGCAAGCAGTAGCTCTTGTCTATTACATATTTGGCTTATGGAAAGGTATCTGTGCTAATTTCAATCTCTGGTTTTATGCAGCACCCCAACTCACCTTTCCCCTTAAGCAAGCATAAGTTGGTTTTCTACATTTGAGACACTGTTCTGTTTTGTAATTCAGTTCCTGTGTAGCCAAGTTTACATTACGTGTATTAGTGATATCTTATGATGTTTCTTTTTCTGTGTGACATATTTCACTTAGAATCATCATACCTGAATCCACTCATTATGCTGCTATGGGCCTGATGACATAGATTTCATTGCTGAGTGATATTGCATTGTACGTTAGTACCACAACTTCTTTATCCATTTTTAGCTTTCTGTGATATTGAACTTATACCGTAAACGAGGTTCTTGTAAACAGAGCCGTCCCAAACTTTGGGGTGGCTGTGTCTTTTTGATTTTAATTTCCCTAAGCTATAGGACCATAAGTGGAAGTGCCCTAGGCTCTGTTGCATTGTTTTTTAGATGTTTCAGGAAACACCATACACTTCTGCAGAGTGGCTGTTGGCAATTTACATCCCGCCCATCAGCATAACAAGGCTCCCAGTTCTCCATGGACTGTCCTGCCTTTCTGGGTTTTACACTTTTTTCAGATGGCCCTTCTGACCGGGGGGCAGTGAGACGTCATTGTAGTGCAGATTTCCTTTGCAAGCTTGCTTGGTTGGCCAAAAAGGGCGTATGCGTTTTTTCCTGAATATATTCAGGAAAAAACGCATACGCCCTTTTTGGCCAAGTGCATCATTGTGGACGTTCTGCCTCTTTTCCTATGCTTTACATGCAATTCCAGTCTACCTCCTGAAATCGGTTTCCTGCAATTCTGCCCCGCTTTCAAGTCCTCTTGGCAGCCTTACTTCAATATATTTTTGGACTATAGCTGTCATGTATAACTCTGCAGGTTTGTGAATTACAGGGCCCCTGAGCTCCTTTCTTCAACTCGCATTCTTGTGAGCTGGCCGTAACACCGCAGGATTGCTTCAGGCCCTAGTGTGGTTCCGGCATGGCTCGCTGAGCCTTTGGTTAATTCCTCTTCCTGGTGGGAAATGAGAGTTAAATTTACCCGTCCAGACACCTCCAGCTAGTCTCTCATTGGTTCTCCCTATTCCTGGTCATTTTCCGCAGAAATTGCAAACTGGGCCAAACAGGAGGTTAAAGGCACTGACTCTCCAAGTGGGGAGAGTGTTAGTAAAGCGTCTGGCATGTTGCACCCGAGTACCAGGGGAAGAAAACTGAGACACATTTGAACACGTTTCCCGATCACACGGTGGATCATACTCTGGGTTCCACATGCATGTTTTAGCTGAAGGAAGAATCCCTTAAACCTGGAGAGTTGAGAACCATGGAATGGGTACCATGCAATATGACTTCAAAGGGTCTGCATTTGCTCACCGAACCTCACCAATCCTATCACTGCTGCGTTTATGCCGCTGTACACACGCTGGATTCTCTTTCGGAGACATATAAATCCATAGGTTTTAAGATTCTTACTAATCAAGTATATTCTTAGGCGTTTAATATGGGGTGTTGAGTCCACTTCGTTGAGCAAGCAGTAGCTCTTGGCTATTACATATTTGGCTTATGGAAAGGTATCTGTGGTAATTTCAATCTCTGGTTTTATGCAGCACCCCAACTCACCTTTCCCCTTAAGCAAGCATAAGTTGGTTTTCTACATTTGAGACCCTATTCTGTTTTGTAATTCAGTTCCTGTGTAGCCAAGTTTACATTCCGTGTATTAGTGATATCTTATGATGTTTCTTTTTCTGTGTGACTTATTTCACTTAGAACCATCGTACCTGAATCCACTCATTATGCTGCTACTGGCCTGATGACATACATTTCATTGCTGAGTGATATTGCATTGTACGTAAGTACCACAACTTCTTTATCCATTTTTCGCTTTCTGCGATATTGAACTTGTACCGTAAACGAGGTTCTTGTAAACAGAGCCATCCCAAACTTTGGGGTGGGTGTGTCTTTTTGATTTTAATTTCCCTAAGCTATAGGACCATAAGTGGAAGTGCCCTAGGCTCTGTTGCTTTGTTTTTTAGATGTTTCAGGAAACACCATACACTTCTGCAGAGTGGCTGTTGGCAATTTACATCCCCCCCATCAGCATAACAAGGCTCCCTGTTCTCCATGGACTGTCCTGCCTTTCTGGATTTTACACTTTTTTCAGATGGCCCTTTTGACCGGGGGGCAGTGAGACTTCATTGTAGTGCAGATTTCCTTTGCAAGCTTGCTTGGTTGGCCAAAAAGGGCGTATGCGTTTTTTCCTGAATATATTCAGGAAAAAACGCATACGCCCTTTTTGGCCAAGTGCATCATTGTGGACGTTCTGCCTCTTTTCCTATGCTTTACATGCAATTCCAGTCTACCTCCTGAAATCGGTTTCCTGCAATTCTGCCCCGCTTTCAAGTCCTCTTGGCAGCCTTACTTCAATATATTTTTGGACGATAGCTGTCATGTATAACTCTGCAGGTTTGTGAATTACAGGGCCCCTGAGCTCCTTTCTTCAACTCGCTTTCTTGTGAGCTGGCCGCAACACCGCAGGATTGCTTCTGGGCATAGTGTGGTTCCGGCATGGCTCGCTGAGCCTTTGGTAATTCCTCTTCTTGGTGGGAAATGAGAGTTAAATTTGCCCGTCCAGACACCTCCAGCTAGTCTCTCATTGGTTCTCCCTATTCCTGTTCATTTTCCGCAGAAATTGCAAACTGGGCCAAACAGGACGTTAAAGGCACTGACTCTCCAAGTGGGGAGAGTGTTAGTAAAGCGTCTGGCATGTTGCACCCGAGTACCAGGGGAAGAAAACTGAGACACATTTGAACACGTTTCCCGATCACACGGTGGATCATACTCTGGGATCCACATGCATGTTTTAGCTGAAGGAAGAATCCCTTAAACCTGGAGAGTTGAGAACCATGGAATGGGTACCATGCAATATGACTTCAAAGGGTCTGCATTTGCTCACCAAACCTCACCAATCCTATCACTGCTGCGTTTATGCCGCTGTACACACGCTTGATTCTCTTTCGGAGACATATAAATCCATAGGTTTTAAGATTCTTACTAGTCAGGTATATCCTTAGGCGTTTAATATGGGGTGTTGAGTCCACTTCGTTGAGCAAGCAGTAGCTCTTGTCTATTACGTATTTGTATTATGGAAAGGTATCTGTGCTAATTTCAATCTCTGGTTTTATGCAGCACCCCAACTCACCTTTCCCTTTAAGCAAGCATAAGTTGGTTTTCTACATTTGAGACCCTATTCTGTTTTGTAATTCAGTTCCTGTGTAGCCAAGTTTACATTCCGTGTATTAGTGATATCTTATGATGTTTCTTTTTCTGTGTGACATATTTCACTTACAATCATCGTACCTGAATCCACTCATTATGCTGCTATGGGCCTGATGACATAGATTTAATTGCTGAGTGATATTGCATTGTACGTTAGTACCACAACTTCTTTATCCATTTTTCGCTTTCTGTGATATTGAACTTGTACCGTAAATGAGGTTCTTGTAAACAGAGCCGTCCCAAATTTTGGAGTGGCTGTGTCTTTTTGATTTTAATTTCCCTAAGCTATAGGACCATAAATGGAAGTGCCCTAGGCTCTGTTGCTTTGTTTTTTAAATGTTTCAGGAAACACCATACACTTCTGCAGAGTGGCTGTTGGCAATTTACATCCCGCCCATCAGCCTAACTAGGCTCCCAGTTCTCCATGGCCTGTCCTGCCTTTCTGGGTTTTACACTTTTTTCAGATGGCCCTTCTGACCGGGAGGCAGTGAGACTTCATTGTAGTGCAGATTTCATTTGCAAGCTTGCTTGGTTGGCCAAAAAGGGCGTATGCGTTTTTTCCTGAATATATTCAGGAAAAAACGCATACGCCCTTTTTGGCCAAGTGCATCATTGTGGACGTTCTGCCTCTTTTCCTATGCTTTACATGCAATTCCAGTCTACCTCCTGAAATCGGTTTCCTGCAATTCTGCCCCGCATTCAAGTCCTCTTGGCAGCCTTACTTCAATATATTTTTGGATGATAGCTGTCATTTATAACTCTGCAGGTTTGTGAATTACAGTGCCCCTGAGCTCCTTTCTTCAACTCGCTTTCTTGTGAGCTGGCCGCAACACTGCAGGATTGCTTCAGGCCCTAGTGTGGTAGTGGCATGGCACACTGAGCCTTTGGTTAATTCCTCTTCCTGGTGGGAAATGAGAGTTAAATTTGCCCGTCCAGACACCTCCAGCTAGTCTCTCATTGGTTCTCCCTATTCCTGTTCATTTTCTGCAGAAATTGCAAACTGGGCCAAACAGGAGGTTAAAGGCACTGACTCTCCAAGTGGGGAGAGTGTTAGTAAAGCGTCTGGAATGTTGCACCCGAGTACCAGGGGACGAAAACTGAGACACATTTGAACACGTTTCCCGATCACACGTTGGATCATACTCTGGGTTCCACATGCATGTTTTAGCTGAAGGAAGAATCCCTTAAACCTGGAGAGTTGAGAACCGTGGAATGGGTACCATGTAATATGACTTCAAAGGGTCTTCATTTGCTCACCGAACCTCACCAATCCTTTCACTGCTACGTTTATGCTACTGTACACACGCTTGATTCTCTTTCGGAGACATATAAATCCATAGGTTTTAAGATTCTTACTAGTCAGGTATATTCTTAGGCGTTTAATATGGGGTGTTGAGTCCACTTCGTTGAGCAAGGAGTAGCTCTTGTCTATTACATATTTGGCTTATGGAAAGGTATCTGTGTTAATTTCAATCTCTGGTTTTATGCAGCACCCCAACTCACCTTTCCCCTTAAGCAAGCATAAGTTGGTTTTCTACATTTGAGACCCTATTCTGTTTTGTAATTCAGTTCCTGTGTAGCCAAGTTTACATTCCGTGTATTAGTGATATCTTATGATGTTTCTTTTTCTGTGTGACATATTTCACTTAGAATCATCGTACCTGAATCCACTCATTATGCTGTTATGGGCCTGATGACATAGATTTAATTGCTGAGTGATATTGCATTTTACGTTAGTACCACAACTTCTTTATCCATTTTTCGCTTTCTGTGATATTGAAGTTGTACCGTAAATGAGGTTCCTGTAAACAGAGCCGTCCCAAATTTTGGGGTGGCTGTGTCTTTTTGATTTTAATTTCCCTAAGCTATAGGACCATAAGTGGAAGTGCCCTAGGCTCTGTTGCTTTGTTTTTTAGATGTTTCAGGAAACACCATACACTTCTCCAGAGTGGCTGTTGGCAATTTACATCCCGCCCATCAGCCTAACTAGGCTCCCAGTTCTCCATGGCCTGTCCTGCCTTTCTGGGTTTTACACTTTTTTCAGATGGCCCTTCTGACCGGGGGGCAGTGAGACTTCATTGTAGTGCAGATTTCCTTTGCAAGCTTGCTTGGTTGGCCAAAAAGGGTGTATGCATCTTTTCCTGAATATATTCAGGAAAAAACGCTACCCCCTTTTTGGCCAAGTGCATCATTGTGGACGTTCTGCCTCTTTTCCTATGCTTTACATGCAATTCCAGTCTACCTCCTGAAATCGGTTTCCTGCAATTCTGCCGCGCTTTCAAGTCCTCTTGGCAGCCTTACTTCAATATATTTTTGGACGATAGCTGTCATTTATAACTCTGCAGGTTTGTGAATTACAGTGCCCCTGAGCTCCTTTCTTCAACTCGCTTTCTTGTGAGCTGGCCGCAACACTGCAGGATTGCTTCAGGCCCTAGTGTGGTACTGGCATGGCACGCTGAGCCTTTGGTTAATTCCTCTTCCTGGTGGGAAATGAGAGTTAAATTTGCCCGTCCAGACACCTCCACCTAGTCTCTCATTGGTTCTCCCTATTCCTGTTTATTTTCTGCAGAAATTGCAAACTGGGCCAAACAGGAGGTTAAAGGCACTGACTCTCCAAGTGGGGAGAGTGTTAGTAAAGCATCTGGAATGTTGCACCCGAGTACCAGGGGACGAAAACTGAGACACATTTGAACACGTTTCCCGATCACACGGTGGATCATACTCTGGGTTCCACATGCATGTTTTAGCTGAAGGAAGAATCCCTTAAACCTGGAGAGTTGAGACCCATGGAATGAGTACCATGCAATATGACTTCAAAGGGTCTTCATTTGCTCACCGAACCTCACCAATCCTTTCACTGCTGCGTTTATGCCGCTGTACACACGCTTGATTCTCTTTCGGAGACATATAAATCCATAGGTTTTAAGATTCTTACTAGTCAGGTATATTCTTAGGCGTTTAATATGGGGTGTTGAGTCCACTTCGTTCAGCAAGGAGTAGCTCTTGTCTATTACATATTTGGCTTATGGAAAGGTATCTGTGTTAATTTCTATCTCTGGTTTTATGCAGCACCCCAACTCACCTTTCCCCTTAAGCAAGCATAAGTTGGTTTTCTACATTTGAGACACTATTCTGTTTTGTAATTCAGTTCCTGTGTAGCCAAGTTTACATTCCGTGTATTAGTGATATATTATGATGTTTCTTTTTCTGTGTGACTTATTTCACTTAGAATCATCGTACCTGAATCCACTCATTATGCTGCTACTGGCCTGATGACATACATTTCATTGCTGAGTGATATTGCATTGTACGTAAGTACCACAACTTCTTTATCCATTTTTCGCTTTCTGCGATATTGAACTTGTACCGTAAAAGAGCTTCTTGTAAACAGAGCCGTCCCAAACTTTGGGGTGGCTGTGTCTTTTTGATTTTAATTTCCCTAAGCTATAGGACCATAAGTGGAAGTTCCCTAGGCTCTGTTGCTTTGTTTTTTAGATGTTTCAGGAAACACCATACACTTCTCCAGAGTGGCTGTTGGCAATTTACATCCCGCCCATCAGCATAACAAGGCTCCCAGTTCTCCATGGCCTGTCCTGCCTTTCTGGGTTTTACACTTTTTTCAGATGGCCCTTTTGACTGGGGGGCAGTGAGACTTCATTGTAGTGCAGATTTCCTTTGCAAGCTTGCTTGGTTGGCCAAAAAGGGCGTATGCGTTTTTTCCTGAATATATTCAGGAAAAAACGCTTACGCCCTTTTTGGCCAAGTGCATCATTGTGGACGTTCTGCCTGTTTTCCTATGCTTTACATGCAATTCCAGTCTACCTCCTGAAATCGGTTTCCTGCAATTCTGCCCCGCTTTCAAGTCCTCTTGGCAGCCTTATTTCAATATATTTTTGGACGATAGCTGTCATGTATAACTCTGTAGGTTTGTGAATTACAGGGTCCCTGAGCTCCTTGCTTCAACTCGCTTTCTTGTGAGCTGGCCGCAACACTGCAGGATTGCTTCAGGCCCTAGTGTGGTACTGGCATGGCACGCTGAGCCTTTGGTTAATTCCTCTTCCTGGTGGGAAATGAGAGTTAAATTTGCCCGTCCAGACACCTCCACCTAGTCTCTCATTGGTTCTCCCTATTCCTGTTTATTTTCTGCAGAAATTGCAAACTGGGCCAAACAGGAGGTTAAAGGCACTGACTCTCCAAGTGGGGAGAGTGTTAGTAAAGCGTCTGGAATGTTGCACCCGAGTACCAGGGGACGAAAACTGAGACACATTTGAACACGTTTCCCGATCACACGGTGGATCATACTCTGGGTTTCACATGCATGTTTTAGCTGAAGGAAGAATCCTTTAAACCTGGAGAGTTGAGAACCATGGAATGGGTACCATGCAATATGACTTCAAAGGGTCTGCATTTGCTCACCGAACCTCACCAATCCTATCACTGCTGCGTTTATGCCGCTGTAAACACGCTTGATTCTCTTTCGGAGACATATAAATCCATAGGTTTTAAGATTCTTACTAGTCAGGTATATTCTTAGGCGTTTAATATGTGGTGTTGAGTCCACTTCGTTGAGCAAGGAGTAGCTCTAGTCTATTACATATTTGGCTTATTGAACGGTATCTGTGCTCATTTCAATCTCTTGTTTTATGCAGCACACCAACTCACCTTTCCCCTTTAGCAAGCATAAGTTGGTTCTACATTTGAGACCCTGTTCTGTTTTGTAATTCATTTCCTGGGTAGCCAAGTTTACATTCCGTGTATTAGGGATATCTTATGATGTTTCTTTTTCTGTGTGACTTATTTCACTTAGAATCATCGTACCTGAATCCACTCATTATGCTGCTACGGGCCTGATGACATAGATTTCATTGCTGAATGATATTGCATTCTACGTATGTACCACAACTTCTTTATCCATTTTTTGCTTTCTACGATATTGAACTTGTACCGTAAACGAGGTTCTTGTAAACAGAGCCGTCCCAAACATTGGGGTGGCTGTGTCTTTTTGATTTTAATTTCACTAAGCTATAGGACCATAAGTGGAAGTGCCCTAGGCTCTGTTGCTTTGTTTTTTAGATGTTTCAGGAAACACCATACACTTCTCCAGAGTGGCTGTTGGCAATTTACATCCTGCCCATAAGCACAAAAAGGCTCCCAGTTCTCCATGGCCTGTCCTGCCGTTCTGGATTTTACACTTTTTTCAGATGGCCCTTTTGACCGGGGGGCAGTGAGACTTCATTGTAGTGCAGATTTCCTTTGCAAGCTTGCTTGGTTGGCCAGAAAGGGCGTATGCGTTTCTTCCTGAATATATTCAGGAAGAAACGCATACGCCCTTTTTGGCCAAGTGCATCATTGTCGACGTTCTGAATCTTTTCATATGTTTTCAATGCAGTTCCTGTCTACCTCTTGAAATCGGTTTCCTGCAATTCTGCCTTGCTGTCAGTGCCTCTTCATAGCCTTACCTCAATATACTTTTGGCAAATAGTTGGCCTTTATAACTCTGCAGGTTTTTGAATTGCAGTGGCCCTTAGCTCCATTTTTCAGCTCTTATTTTTGTGATCTTGCCTCATATCCACAGGATTTCTTCAGGCCCTATCCTTCTTCTGGGGCGCCTTGCTCTGCCTTTGGTTAATTCTTCTTCCTGATGTGAAATTAGAGTGACATGTGCCCATTGAAACCGCTACAGCTATTTTCTCACTGGTTCCCCCTATTCCCATTCATCCTCCGCACTAACTGCAGACTGTGCGATACCGGAACTTAAAGGCATTGACTCTCCATGTGGAGATGTTGTTAGTAAAGTGGCTGGAATGTTGATCCGGAGCCCCAGGAGAGGAAAATGAGGTGCGTTTTAGAAACCTTTCCCGATCATATGGTATACCATCTGCTGGATTCCCCATGCATGGTTTAGCTGTAGGAAGATTCCCTTCAACCTGGAGTGTTGGGACCCTTGGAATGAGTAGTATGAAGTATTGCATTAAACTTTCGGCAGTTGCTCACCAAAGCTCACCAATGCTCTCAGCCCCAAGTGTCCAGCCTTATGTCTTATCCAGCTGTGGGTTTATATGTGGTCATTACAGGTTGCATCACAGCCCCTGAGCAAATTTTGTAAGAATTTTTCTCTCTTTCATTGTTTCTGCGTTTTGGTTTTAAAATTTATTTCTATAATGGGGTTTAGCTCATTTTCACTGCTGTGTTTGTGCCGCTCTGCACACACTTGATTCCCTTATGGAGATATATCAATACATGGGTTTTAAGATTCTTATTACTCAGATATATTTCTCTGCGGTGTATAGGGTGTGTTGAGGCCAGTTCATTGAGCAAGGTGTAGATCTTGTCTAATACCTATTTGGTTTATTGAACGGTATCTGTGCTAATTTCAAACTCTGGTTTTATGCATCACCCCACCTCTCCTTTCCCCTTAAGCTGACATAAGTGTGTTTTCTAAATGTGAGACACTGTTCTGTTTTGTAATTCATTTTTTGTGCAGCCATATTTATCCTCCCTCTATAAGTGATATCTTATGATATGTTTCTTTTTCTGTTTGACTTATTTCAAGTAGTATTATCGGACCTAAATCCACTCTTTATCCTTCTACTAGCCTTATTACATTGATTTCATGGTGAAGAGATATTCCATTGTACATAAGTACCACATTTTCTTTATCCATTGTTCTCTTTCCTGGGATATTTAAGGTGTACTGAAGTTGAGGTTCTTGTAAACAGAGTAGCCCTAAACTGTGGTGTGCTTGTGTCTTGTTGATTTTTAGACTTCCCTAGATATACTTCCATGATTGGAAGTGCCCTATGCTCTGTAGCTCTGTTTTTTAGATGATTTAGGAACCACCATACACTTCTCCAGAGTGGCTCTCGGCAGTTCACACACTGTCCATCAGCGTATAAAGGCTCCCTGTTCTCCATGGCCTGTCCTGCATTTCTGGTTTTTACAATTTTTTCGGATGGCCCTTTTGACCGGTGGGAAATGAGACTTCTTTGTTGTGCACATTTGCATTGCTTGCTTGCTTGGTTGCCCATAAAGTGCGTATGCGTTTTTTCCTGGATATATTCAGGAAAAAACGCATACTCCCTTTTGGGCCAACTACATCATTGTCGAAATTCTGCCGCTTTTCATGTACTTTAAGGACGAGTCCAATCTATCTCTTGAAATCTGTTTCTTGCAATTCTGTCTTGCATTCAGATCCTCTTCTTTGCCTTACCTCAACATATTTTTGGACGTTAGTTTTCATTTATAACTCTGCAGGTTTGTGAATTGCAGTGACCCTGAGCTCCATTTTTTAAGTTGCTCTTTTGTGAGCTGGCCTCAAAGCCGCAGGATTGCTTCAGGCCCTATTTTGGCTCCGGCGAGGCGGGCTGAGCCTTTTTTTAATTCTTACTCTTAATGGGAAATTAGAGTGACATGTGCCCGTCCAAACCCCTACAACTATTCTCTCATTGGTTCCCCCTCTTCCCGTTCATCCTCCTCACAATTTGCAAAATGTGTGAAACAGACGTTTAAATGTGCTGATTCTCTAAGTGGGGAGATTCTAAGTAACGTGGCTGGAGTGATGAACAGGAGCACCAGGAGAGGATAAATGAGGTGCATTTTAGACACATCTCCCGATCACATGGTGTTTTCCATGCATGTTTTCCATGCATGTTTTAGCTGTAGGAAGATTCCTTGAACCTGCAGATTTGGGACCCATTGAATGGGTACCAGGTAGTATTACTTTAAAGGGTGTGCATTTCCTCACCCAACCTCACATTTCTCTTAGCGCGAACAGTTTCCAGCCTTATGTCTCATCCTGCTGTGGGTCTAGATGTGTTCAATCCATGTTGCATCACCGTCCCTGAGGAAAAGTTGTAAGAGGTTTTCTCTGTCTCTCTGTCATTTATTTTTTTCAATTTATTACTATATTGGTTACAACTGATTTTCAAAGCTCTGTTTCTTGCTGCTGTACATCCACTTGATTCACGTACAGAGAGACATCAATAAATTCTTTTTCAGATTCTTACCAGTCATAGATATTCTTTTCCGGTGACTTGAGTGTGCTGAGTGCAGTTCTTTTAGCTACCGTGTAGGCCTTGTTGATTATCAGTTTGGTATTTGGAATGGTATCTTTGCTAATTTCAACCTCCTGGATGATGCCTCACCCCTCCCCACCTTTCCCGTTTAGCAGCCTTATGCGTGTTTTCTACATATTTGACTATGTTTTTGTTTTGTAATTTATTTCATGTGTAGCCATTTTGGATTCCACCTTTAAGTGATATCTTATGATATGTGTCTTTTTCTTTTTGAATTATGTCACTTAGAATGATCATACGTAACTCCTCCGGAGTTGTTACAACTGGCCATATTTCATTGATTTCCAGGCTGAGTAATATTCCACTCTACATAAGTACCACATCTCTATCCATTTTTTCCCTCCAGAGACATTTAAGTTATATCCTAGTCGAGGATCTTTTAAACAGAGAGGCAGTAAACATTGGGGTGCCTGTGTCCTCTCGATTTTTGTTTTTCCCAAGATATACGCCCATGAGTGCAAGTGCCCTATGCTCTGTAGCTCATTTTTTAGATGCTTTAGTAAACACAATACACTTCTCCAGAATGGCCGTTGGCAATATACATTTCCACTATAAGCCTCACAGGGCTCCCTCTTCTCCTTGCCCTGTCCTGCATTTCTGGTGTTTACACTTTATGAGGATGGCTTTTCTGACTGATGCGAAGTGATATCTTTTGTAGTATTGATTTCCAGTGCCCACCTGTTTGGTTGGCTAAAAAAGTGTATGCCCTTTTCTTGAATATATACAGAAAAAAACGCATACAGCCTTTTTGGCCAACTGCAATGTTGGCAATGTTCAGCCCCTTTTCTTGTGCTTAATGGCGAGTCCTTTCTACCTCCTCAAATCCCTTTCCTGCCATTCTCCCTTGCTTACCAATCCTTTTCTTTGACTTTCCTCAAGACATTTTTCAGTGATAGATATTTTCAACTCTGCAGTTTCGTGCATTTTACTGCCCCTGAGTTCCATTGTTCAACTTGTGTTTATGGGAACTGGCCACAAAGCAGTGGGATTTCCTCAAGCCCTATACTGTTTCCATGGGCAACCCTAGCCTTTGGTCAATTCGTCTTCCTGATTGGAAATTAGAGTGACATGTGCCTGTCTGAACACCTAGGACTTGTCTCTCATTGTTCCTCATCCTTCCGCTTCATCCTCTGGGCAAATTCCAAACTGTACGCAACAGGATGTTGACAGTGCTGACATCTCCAAGTGGGGAGACTGTTAGTAAAGACGTTGGAGGGGTGAACCCGAGCACCAGGAGATGAGGAGATGAGATGCCTTTTCCAAATTCTTCCCGATCAGACGGTATACCATCCTCTGGGTGTGACAGACATGTTTTAGCAGTAGGAAGGGTCCCATTCATGTAAGGAGAACACCAGGGCTTTTTCAAAATCAGTGTCTCCCCGAAACCCAAACTGGGGAAATTTTTAAGCTACGGCTACACATATGTTCATTAAGGGCCTTGGGAAGTAGGCAGAGTCCAAACTTTAGATGATTGAAGTCTTCAGGGTCAGAAGCACTCACCACCGGCTTCCCTTAGGTTACACTTTAACTGTCATTGATAGATGATGTCAATAAAAATATCTATTCTTTTTCCGATTATTTCCCCTTATAGGTTATTGCAAAATATTGAGTGTAGTTCCCTGTGCTATACAGTAGTTCCTTGTTGATGATCTATTTTATACATAGCAGTGTGTATGTTTTAATTCCAAACTGTTAATTTATCCCTCCTCCCACCTTTCCCCTTTGGTAATAATAAATTATAAGATTTTATACTTCTCAGAAATGGGGGAGCTGAAAGAGAGGTATCATTTTCAATGGAAAAGCATTTAAAACAAGATTGAAGCTTTAACCAAGATTATTAGATGTACATCCTTGGAAAGAAATCACTTCATTTCTCTAATATTGACCTGACAAATAAGACAAACCTTTTCACTGAACTTGCTTATAATAAAGTGATGGAAATATCAAATGGAAGTGTTAGAAACATCTTATTTTACCCGAGCCTTATAAACTGTTCTATGTTAACTACAGTTTGGCTCACACATCTGTTCATTGAAGTTACAGTAGTCTCAATTTCTGTTACTGATCCTCCAGAGTGGACCCCAACAAGTGTCCCCCTGCCCAGTGTCATTGGGGCCAACAGATCGAGACTGAGTTTGGTTCACAAGCAAAGGAAACTTTATATTTTGATCAGAGAATGGAGAGGTGAGAGCATGCACTACCCCGTGGGCTGTGGGCTGGGCTGCTGTGTAGAGATCCTGTCAGAGTCAGTGGGAGGGAGGGGGCGGAGCTCTCGAGGGCCGGGTTGGCTGCAGCTCAGGCTCTATATCTCGGAGTCTGCACTGGGCCCCAGGAGCTGAGGTGTCGACCCAGCCATTCTGCACTAGGAAATCTGGTCTGAAGTGCCGGGTGTGGAACCTCTGTATGCGGGACCCTAGGAGCACGTGAAATTAGACAAAGCACAAAGGATAAAAAAGGTCAGACTTGACTTTATTGCCCAGATTCTATTTTTATCTCCCAGGGATTTTTAATGGGCTTTGCTGGGGACAAACCCCTCCTCTGCCTTTTGTCCCATTCCTCATTCTTGGAGTGCTGAGGGTGCAGACCCTTCTTCTGTAACTGCTGAGTGCTGAGTTGGGAGCCCTCATACCAGGGGACGAGGGTCAGAACTTCTCCCCAGCAGCCTCCAGGTGACGTTGATTGGCCCCAGGACCCCTGCCTCCCTGCTCGTCCGCCTGAGCACCAGCATTGGAAGTGTTATAGATTCTAATGACCTTTAAGGGTCCAGGAAAGAGATGTGCAGAGACACTGTGGGGGCCGGTTTCACCCCGCCCCACATTTGTTCGGCCACCTTAGGCTGACCGTTTCTGCCAGCCTAGATGCTCTGACCAGTAGTCTGCTCTTTCTTCAATTAGGTCCCTGAATTAACGTAAAAACAGCACCAGGTGTCAGAGCCCTGCCCGCTCAACTCCCAGACAGTCCAGGGTCAGTGGTGATCAAGGACCATGATGGTCACTGAGTCAACAGCCTTTTGAAGTAAACAGGAGTCCAGCCGGTCTTATTGGCCACCATCATCACGGTGTCTGTAGGCTTTTCTATGGTGACAGTGTGATATACGGTTCCCCCGCCAAGATTATTATCTCCCCTCCGGGTGCAGTAAGTCCTGCAAGCAGTAGTCTACTCCTTCGGGACACACTATTGTTGTTTTATGAGAGAAACTCCAGGTCAAGTGATGTTCACACGAGTCGTCATGGTGCCCTGCTGCCCCCGGTTATCTCTCTGGATGTTGGAGTTGGAGGGCCTCCTCACTCGAGGTCGGTGTGCCCACGGAGCGAACCCTGCAACTTCAGGGCATGGTTGGTGATTAGGATCACCACGTGGGGTCCTTTTCCCTTAGGAGGGAGGTGGCCTTTTGGTCTGCTGATTTCCAGGTTTTTAGATACCGCCAGTATCTTGGCCAGATGTGGCAGTGGGCCAAGCCCCTTGGTGACTGTAGTTTATCCTACCTGGATGGCATTCTTGCGTTGTTCCATTTCAAGTGGTCCCAGTTTTTGCACTAATTCTCCAATGGCGATTCACCTTTCACCGGGAATGGAAAGGTCAAAGGGTTTAGCTCAATTAGGGAGTTCCAGGGCAAGGGTCTGAATTGACTGCTCTTTCCATTCTTGAAAGGCCACTTCTGGATTCTGTTCAAAAGGATCATCATCTTTTCCTTTCAGTGTTTCATATAGAGGCCCAGCTAGTAGACTGTAGTTAGGGATCCAGAAGCAGCAAACCCTGGCCTCCCCAGGAACCCCTAAGCTGTCTTCTCGTTTTAGAAAGGGGTAAGGCTGCAAATGGTTTCTTCCCTTTCCTGGGATGGGCTTCTCCGACCTTGTGTGAGAATGAAGCCCAGGCAGGTCACCGCAGTCTGTGATATTTGAGCTTTTTCTTGGACAACTTCTATCCTTTATTGGCTTGGTAGTTCAGAGGCCTCCTTAGTAGGGCTGGCGATCAGAATGTCGTCTGCATATTGAAGGAGGGTTTCCTTTTCCAGAGGTAGAACTTTTCGGTCTTTAGCTAAGCTTTCCCCAAAGATGGTGTGGGAATTTTTGAACCCTTGGGGCAAGACGGCCCGGAAGTATTGTTTTAGTTGTATGTTGAGTCCTGCCACTCACAAGCCAAAATTTCTTGTGACTCTGGGACTAATGGAATACAAAAGAAGGCATCATTGAAGACTAATACAGAATACCATGTCCTGGTGGTTGGTAGAATGACCAGCAGGGTGTAGGAATTAGGAGCAACTGGAGGTATATCCTCGGTGGCTTCACTGACTGTCCTGACATCCTTTACCAGGTCCCCAGCAGCCCATGGAGCTCTCGTGGTCAGGCCAATCCCAGGATATGGAGCTCTCCTGGGCAGGTACCCCACCCCCAAGCCAGCCCACGGGGCTCTCGTGGTCAGGCCCCTCCCAGGATACAGAGCTACCCTTGCAGGTACCGTGGCAGGGCTGGGCACACAGGAACCGTGCACATAGCCCTCATTGAAGAGCACCCCCAGCTCACCTGTCGCTCAGAGCTGACACAGAGCACCTCAGAGCAGGACTTGAACTAACAAACAGCAGCTCCGACAGGTCTGTGACCCTGGGCATCACTCTGTGTGGCCTCCCTCCACCTGGTCTTCCAGAGACTTCCACTGCACCCGGGGCACCAGGCCTCTGTCTCCAACCACCACCCACCCCTCCTCTCCCTGACTCCTGGGTTCCTCTCATTAGGAGAGGGTTTTCTTGAAGTTGTCTCCCACTCATGGGCCAGATAAAATGATTAGAAAACAAGCCAAAGCTGCAGCCCCTTGTCTATCCTGACTCTCAGGAGCCCACACCTGTTCCTTGGACCTGGCCGGTTCAGCAAGTTCCATTTTCTGCAACTGTGAGCCCCTGAGGGGTGACGATTGGCTGACCTGGGCAGCCTTACGGTGCCGGCCAGCCCTCCCCAGGTGTGCCTGGGTTGAGATCAATATAAATACCACTCCAGACAGCAAGAGCCCCTGCAGCTGTGTCTGACGCCATTTTCTCTGCCCTGTCAGCAGTCTCGGGGCTGGGCTGGTGGGAGGGAGTGAGAGGCCACGGCTTTGTGGGTGGCCCAGTGTGAGTGGGGCTCTGCTGGACTTTCTGCAGCAGTTGCCAGGCTGCCACCTGCTAAAGAAGAGGATGTGTCACCCATACCTGCTGCTGGAATTGCTCCCTGGGCAGAGGTGAGGAAGGAAAAAAGCAGTGGGGGCAGGGACAGGACGGGTATCTCAGGCAGGGAAATGGAAATCTTCCAGAAGAGCACCCAGGGCCAGGACCATCCTGGCTGGCCTGCAGGCACCAAGTCAGCTGGCATGCTGTCACTCGTGTGGCTCCATGGCCCTTCCTCTAGGCTTTCAAGTCCTTGTATATATTCAGGTGTTTTACCTGGGAAGGGTGGGAACAGTTCAGCAGCAACTGGCCTGGGGCTCAGCTCACGTTTACTCACAGATGCCTCGGCACGGTGCCCCAGCTTTGCAATGAGGACGCTTGTTGTGTGGGGGCTGCTGGCTGAATGGGAGACGATTCCCCACCACTGACCAACTTCAGAATTGTTTACAACTGGAGCAAGTGCCCTGATACGGTTTTCCTCTGAGTAACTGGTGGGTTCTGTTTTTTTTTTCTCTTTTTTGTTTTTGGTTCAAGGTAGATTTTATTCCTCTTTTTTGTATTTACAGATATAAGCATGGAAATAATTTATTCATATAAATACATGTATGTGAAGGGAATAATTGTTTTTTCTGTTTTATTTTTTAAATTTTATTTCTTTTTAATTTTGAATTTTATTTTATATTTTTATACAGCAGGTTCTTATTGGTTATCTATTTTATACATATAAATGTTTACATGCCAATCCCAATCTCTCAACTCCTCCCACCACCACCACCCCCAAGAGCTTTCCCCCCTTGTTGTCCATACGATTGTTGTCTACATCTGTTGCTCTATTTATGCCTTGCAAAACGGTTAATCTGTACAGTTTTTCTAGGTTCCACATATATGCATGAATATACAAGATTTGTTTTTCTCTTTCTGACTTACTTCACTCTGTATGACAGTCTCTAGATCCATCGACGTCTCTACAAATGACCCAATTTCATTCCTTTCATGGCTTAGTAATATTCCATTTTATATATGTACCACATCTTTATGCATTCGTCTGTCTGTGGGCATTTAGGTTGCTTCCATTACCTCGATATTGTAAATAGTGATGCAATGAACATTACGGTGAATGTCTCTTTTTGATTTATGGTTTTGTCTGGGTATATGTCCAGTACTGGGATTGCTGTATCATATGGTAATTCTATTATTAGTTTCTTAAGAAACTCCATATTGTTCTCCATAGTGACTGTATCAATTTATATTCCCAACAATAGTGGAAGAGGCTTCCTTTTCTCCACACCCTTTCCAGCATTTGTTGTTTGTAGATTTTCAGATGATGCCCATTCTAACAGGTGTGAGGTGATACCTCATTGTTGAGTCCATTTCGATGAACAAGGGGTAGGTCTTGTCTATTACATATTTGGCTTATGGAACGGTATCTGTGCTAATTTCAAACTCTGGTTTTATGCAGCACCCCAACTCACCTTTCCCCTTAAGCAAGCATAAGTTGGTTTTCTAAACTTGAGACCCTGTTCTGTTTTGTAATTCAGTTCATGTGTAGCCAAGTTTACATTCCGTGCATTAGTGATACCTTATGATGTTTCTTTTTCTGTGTTACTTATTTCACTTAGAATCACCGTGCCTCAATCCACTCATTATGCTGGTACAGGCCTGGTGACACAGATTTCATTGCTGAGTGATATTGCATTGTACATAAGTACCACAACTTCTTTATCCAGTTTTTGCTCTCTGTGATATTGAACTTGGACCGTAAACGAGGTTCTTGTAAACAGAGCCGTCCCAAATTTTGGGGTGGCTGTGTCTTTTTGATTTTAATTTCCCTAAGCTATAGGACCATAAGTGGAAATGCCCTAGACTCTGTTGCTTTGTTTTTCAGATGTATCAGGAAACACCATACACTTCTCCAGAGTGGCTGTTGGCAATTTACATCCCGCCCATCAGCATAACAAGGCTCCTTTTTCCCCATGGCCTGTCTTGCCTTTCTGGATTTTACACTTTTTTCAGATGGCCCTTTAGACCGGGGGGAAGTGACACTTCATAGTAGTTCGGATTTCCATTGCAAGCTTGCTTGGTTTGCCAAAAAGGGCGTATGTGTTTTTTCCTGAATATATTCAGGAACAAACTCATACGCCCTTTTTTTGCCAAGTGCATCATTGTCGATGTTCTGCCTCTTTTCCTATGCTTTAAATGCAAATCCAGTCTACCTCCTGAAATCGGTTTCCTGAAATTCTGCCCCGCTTTCAAGTCCTCTTGGCAGCCTTACTTCAATATATTTTTGGACGTTATCTGTCATTTATAACTCTGCAGGTTTGTGAATTACAGGGCCCCTGAGCTCCTTTCTTCAACTCGCTTTCTTGTGAGCTGGCCGCAAACCCGCAAGACTGCTTCAGGCCCTAATCTGCTTCTGGCAGGGCACGCTGAGCCTTTGGTTAATTCCTCTTCCTGGTGGGAAATGAGTGTTAAATATGCCCGTCCAGACACCTACCTCACTCTCAACCCCTTGGTGATGTGGGTCCTCTGGTTTGTGGCCACCTTTGCTGGGTTCCTCACCTTTCGATGATGTGGCCCCACTAGTGTGAGGACACTCCTGCCTGGTTCTCATCTACGTGGTTATGTGGACCCCCTGGTGAGAGTCTGTTCCTGGCTGTGTTCCTCACCCTTCTGTGAGGGAGGTCACTGCTGATAGGTCACTCCTGCATGGCTGGCACACATTGCCTTGGTGAAGTCAGCCATGTGGTGGCAGTAGGAGCGTGCTGAGGATCTCCTCCCCTCGGTGATGAGGGCCCTCTTGCGTCAGGCCCTAACTGCTGGGCTCACCAACTTTTCTTAGTGAGCCCAATGATGCTTGGGCACTCCTCTTAGGATCCCATCTCGATGGGGATGTGGGCCTTCTGCTCTGAAGTCCCAACGTCTGGGTTGTTCACATTTTCATGATGTGGGCTCTCTGGTGTTAGTTCACAGAGGCCTGGATCCCATAGCCTCTGTGCTCTTGGCCACCTGTTGGGAGGTTCCAACTGCTGGATTCCTCACTTTTTTAATTTTTTGGGTCTTCTGTTGTGAGGATCCTCCTGCCTGCCTCACTCCCAGCCCCTTCGTGATGTGTGTCGTCTGGTCTGAGGCCACATGTGCTGGGTTCCTCACCTTTCGATGATGTGGGACCAATGGTCTTAGGAGACTCCTGCCTGGTTCACATCCCCTTGGTGATGTGGGCCCTCTGTTGAGAGTCTGATCCTGGCTGGGTTCCTCACCCATCTGTGAGGTGGGCCGTCTGCTGTGAGGTCAGTCCTGCCTGGCTTGCTCACCTCGCCTTGTGGACATGAGCCCTCTGGTGGCACTTGGAGCCTGCTGGGAGCCTCCTCCCCTCGGTGATGAGGGCCCTCTGGCGTCAGGCCCTAACTGCTGGTCTCCCCACATTTTGTGATGTGCGCCCAGTGGTGCGAGGACACTCCAGCCAGGTTCACCTCCCCATTGGGATGTGGGCCTTCTGCTCTGAGGTACCAACGCCTGGGTTGCTCACAGTTTCATGATGTGGGCTCTCTGCTATTAGTTCACTCCTGCCTGCATCCCATAGCTTCTGTGCTCTCGGCCACCTGCTGGGAGGTTCCAACTGCTGGATTCCTCACCTTTCTTATTCTTTGGGCCCTCTGTTTTTAGGCTACTCCTGCCTGCCTCACTCCCATTCCCTTTGTGATATGTGTCCTCTGATTTGAGGCCACATGTGCTGGGTTCCGCACCTTTCGATGATGTGGCCCCACTGGAGGGAAGACAGTCCTGACTGGTTCCCATCCCCTTGCTGATGTGGGCCCTCAGGTGAGAGTCTGATCCTGGCTGGGTTCCCCACCCGTCTGTGAGGTGGCCCCTCTGCTGTGAGGTCATTCATGCCTGTCTGGCACACGTCACCTTGGCGACGTGGGCCCTCTGGTGGCAGTTGGAGTGTGCTGGAATCCTCCTCCCCTCAGTGATGAGGGCCCTCTTGCCTTAGGCCATAACTGCTGGGCTCCCCACATTTTCTGATGTGTGCCAAGTGAGTGAGGACACTCTTGCCAGGTTCCCATCCCCATGGGGATATGGGCCTTCTGCTCTGAGGTCAAAACGGCTGGCTTGCTCACAGTACCATGATGTGGGCCCTCTGCTGTGAGTTCACTCCGGCAAGGATCCCTTATCATCGGTGCTCTGAGCCGCCTGCTGGGAGGTTCCAACTGCTGGATTCCTCAACTTTTTTATTCTATGTGCCCTCTGTTGTGAGGCTCCTCCTGCCTGCCTCACTGCCAGCCCCTTGGTGATGACTGTCCTATGGCTTGAGGCCACATGTGCTGCGTTCCTCACCTTTCGATGATGTGGCCCCACTCGTGTGAGGACACTCCTGCCTGGTTCCCATCCCCTTGGTGAGGTGGGCCCTCTGGCGAGAGTCTAATCCTGGCTGGGTTCCTCAACGTTCTGTGAGGTAGGCCCTCTGCTGTGAGGTCACTCCTGCCTGGCTGGCACACGTCACCTTGGAGACGTGAGCCCTCTGGTGGCAGTTGGAGCGTGCAGGGTGCCTCCTCCTCTCGGTGATGACGGCCCTCTGGCATCAGGCCCTAAATGGTGGGCTCCCCACATTTTCTGATGTGCGCCCAGTGGTGCGAGGACACTCCAGCCAGGTTCCCATTCCCATGGGGATGTGGGCCTTCTGCGCTGAGGTCCCAACGCCTGGGTTGCTCACAGTTTTATGATGTGGGCCCTCTGCTGTGAGTTCACTGCGGCCTGGATCCCATAGCCTCGGTGTTCTGAGCCGCCTGCTGGAAGGTCTAAATGCTGGAATCCTCACGTTTTTTATATTATGTGCCCTGTGTTGTGAGGCTACTCCTGCCTGCCTCACTCCAAGGCCCTTGGTGATGTGGGTCCTCTGGTTTGAGGACACATGTGCTGGGTTCCTCACCTTAAGATGATGAGGCCCCACTGGTGTGAGGATAATCCTGACTGGTTCCCATCCCCTTTGTGATGTGGGCCCTCTGGTGAGAGTCTGATCCTGGCTGGGTTCCTCACCCATCTGTGAGGTGGGCCCTCTACTATCAGGTAACTCTTGCCTGGCTTGCTCACCTCGCCTTGTTAACATGAGCCCTCTGGTGACACTTGGACCCTGCTGGGAGCCTCCTCACCTCTGTGATGAGGGCCCTCTGACGTCAGGCCCTAACTGCTGGGCTCCCCAACTTTTCTTAGTGAGCCCAGTGATGCTCGGGCACTCCTCTTAGGTTCCCATCTCCATGGGGATGTGGGCCTTCTGCTCTGAGGTTCCAACGGCTGGGTTGATCACAATTTCATGATGTGGGCTCTCTGGTGTTAGTTCACTGTGGCCTGGATCCCATAGCCTCTGTGCTCTTGGCCGCCTGCTGGGAGGTTCCAACTGCTGGATTCCTCACTTTTTTAATTTTTTAGGCCCTCTGTTGTGAGGATCCTCCTGCCTGCCTCACTCCCAGCCCCTTCGTGATGTGTGTCGTCTGGTTTGAGGCCACATGTGCTGGGTTCCTCACCTTTCGATGATGTGGGACCAATGGTCTTAGGAGACTCCTGCCTGGTTCACATCCCCTTGGTGATGTGGGCCCTCTGTTGAGAGTCTGATCCTGGCTGGGTTCCTCACCCTTCTGTGAGGTGGGCCGTCTGCTGTGAGGTCACTCCTGCTTGGCTTGCTCACCTCGCCTTGTGGACATGAGCCTTCGGTGGCACTTGGAGCCTGCTGGGAGCCTCCTCCCCTTGGTGATGAGGGCCCTCTGGCGTCAGGCCCTAACTGCTGGGCTCCCCACATTTTGTGATGTGCGCCCAGTGGTTCGAAGACACTCTATCCAGGTTCACATCCCCATTGGGATGTGGGTATTCTGCTCTGAAGTCCCAACGGCTGGGTTGTTCACAGTTTCATGATGTGGGCTCTCTGCTGTTAGTTCACTCTGGCCTGGATGCCATAGCCTCTGTGCTCTGGGCCGCCTGCTGGGAGGTTCCAACTGCTCGATTCCTCAACTTTTGTATTCTATGGGTCCTGTGTTGCGATGCTCCTCCTGCCTGCCTCACTCGCAACCCCTTCGTGATGTGGGTCCTCTGGTTTGAGGCCACATGTGCTGGGTTCCGCAACTTTCAATGATGTGGCCCCACTGGTGTGAGGACACTCCTGCCTGGTTCCCATCCCCTTGGTGATGTGGGCCTTCTGGTGACAGTCTTATCCTGGCTGGGTTCCTCACTCTTCTGTGAGGTAGGCCCTCTGCTGTGAGGTCAATCCTGCCTGACTTGCACACATCACCTTGGCGACGTGGGCCCTCTGTTGGCACATGGAACCTGCTGGGAGCCTCCTGCCCTCGGTGATGACGGCCCTCTAGCATCAGGCCATAACTGCTGGGCTCCCCACGTTTTCTGATGTGAGCCCAGTGATGCCAGGACACTCCTGTCAGGTTCCCATCCCCATGGGGATGTGGGCTTTCTGCTCTGAGGTCCCAACGCCTGGGTTGCTCACAGTTTCATGATGTGGGCTCTCTGGTGTTAGTTCACTCCTGCCTGCATCCCATAGCTTCTGTGCTCTCGGCCGCCTGCTGGGAGGTTCCAAATGCTGGATTCCTCACCTTTTTTATTCTTTGGGCCCTCTGTATTTAGGCTACTCCTACCTGCCTCACTCCCATCCCCTTTGTGATGTATGTCCTCTGATATGAGGCCGCATGTGCTGGGTTCCTCACCTTTCGATGATGTGGCCCCACTGGTGGGAGGACAGTCCTGACTGGTTTCCATCCCCTTGGTGTTGTGGGCCCTCTGGCGAGAGTCTCATCCTGCCTCGGTTCCTCACCCTTCTGTGAGATAGGCCCTCTGCTGTGAGGTCACTACTGCCTGGCTGACGCATGCCTCCTTGTAGACGTGGGCCCTCTGTTGGCAGTTGGAACCTGCTGGGAGTCTCCTCCCCTCAGTTATGAGGGCCCCCTGGCGTCAGGCCCTAACTGCTGGGCTCCTAACATTTTCTGATATGTGCTAAGTGGTGCGAGGCCACTCCTGCCAGGTTCCCATCCCAATGGGGATGTGGGCCTTCTGTTCTGAGGTCCCAACGGCTGGGCTGCTCACAGGTTCATGATGTGGGCCATCTGTTGTGAGTTCACTGCGGCCTGGATCTCATAGCCTCGGTGCTCTGGGCCACTTGCTGGGAGGTTCCAACTGCTGGATTCCTCAACTTTTATATTCTATGGACCCTGTGTTGTGAGGCTGGTCCTGCCAGCCTCGTTCCGAACCCCTTAGTGATGTGGTTCCTCTGGTTTGAGGCTACATGTGCTGGGATCCTCACCTTTCGATGATGTTGTCCCACTGGTTTGGGGACACTCCTGCCTTGTTCCCATCCCCTTGGTGATGTGGACCCTCTGGTGAGAGTCTGATCCTGGCTGTGTTCCTCACCCTTCTGTGAGGTGGGCCCTCTGCTGTGAGGTCACTCCTCACCTTTCTTATTTTTGGGCCCTCTTTTGTGAGGCTCCTCCTGCCTGCCTCACTCCCAGCCCATTAATGATGGGTGTCCTATGGTTTGAAGCCACATGTTCTGGGTTCCTCAGCTTTAGATGATGTGGCCCTACTCATGTGAGGACACTCCTGCCTGGTTCGAATCCATTTGGTGATGTGGGCCCTCTGGTGCGAGTGTGATCCTGACTGGGTTCATCACACTTCTCTGAGGTGGGCCCTCTGCTGTGAGGTCATTCGTGCCTGGTTGGCACACATCACCTTGGCGACGTCAGCCCTCTGGTGGCAGTTGGAGCCTGCTGGGAGCCTCCTTCCCTTGGTGATGAGGGTCCTCTGGCGTCAGGCCCTAACTGCTGGTCTCCCAAAATTTTCTGATATGTTCTCAGTGGTGCGAGGACACTCCTACCAGATTTATATCCCCATGGGGATGTGGGCCTCCTGCTCTGAGGTCCCAATGGCTGGGTTGCTCAGTTTCATGACATGGGCCCTCTTCTGTGAGTTCACTGTGGCCTGGATCCCATAGCCTCGGTGCTCTGGGCCGCCTGCTGGGAGGTTCCAACTGCTGGATTCCTCACTTTTTTGTTCTATGGGCCCAGTGTTGTGAGGCTACTCCTGCCTGCCTCACTCCGAGGCCCTTGGTGATGTGGGTCCTCTGGTTTGAGGACACATGTGCTGAGTACCTCACCTTTCGATGATGTGGCCCCACTGGTGTGAAGACACTCGTGCCTGGTTCCCATCCCCTTGGTGATGTGGGCCCTCTGGTGAGAGTCTGATGTTGGCTGATTTTCTCACCCTTCTGTGAGCTGGGACCTCTGCTGTGAGGTAACTCCTGCCTGGCTTGCTCACGTTGCCTTGACAACGTGAGCCTTCAGGTGGCAGTTGGAGCCTGCTGGGAATCTCCTCCCCTCGGTTATGAGAGCTCTGGATAAAACACATATGCCCTCTTTTGCCAAGTGCATTATTTTCCAAGTTCTGTCTCATTTCCTATGCTTTAAGAGCAACTCCCGTGTACCTTCTGAAATCGGTTTCCAGCAATTCTGCACCGTTTTCAAGTCCTCTTCGCAGACTTACTTCAGTATAATTTTGGATGATACCTGTCATTTATAACTCTGCAGGTTTGTGAATTACAGTGCCCCTGAGCTCCTTTCTTCAACACGCTTTCTTGTGAGCTGGCCGCAACACCGCAGGATTGCTTCAGGCCCTAGTGTGGTTCCGGCATGGCTCGCTGAGCGTTTGGTTAATTCCTCTTCCTGGTGGGAAATGAGAGTTAAATTTGCCCGTCCAGTCTCCTCCAGCTAGTCTCTCATTGGTTCTCCCTATTCCTGTTCATTTTACGCAGAAATTGCAAACTGGGCCAAACAGGAGGTTAAAGGCACTGACTCTCCAAGTGGGGAGAGTGTTAGTAAAGCGTCTGGAATGTTGCACCCGAGTACCAGGGGACGAAAACTGAAACACATTTGAACACGTTTCCCGATCACATGGTGGATCATACTCTGGGTTCCACATGCATGTTTTAGCTGAAAGAAGAATCCCTTAAACCTGGAGAGTTGAGAACCATGGAATGGGTACCATGCAATATGACTTCAAAGGGTCTGCATTTGCTCACCGAACCTCACCAATCCTATCACTGCTGCGTTTATGCCGCTGTACACACGCTTGATTCTCTTTCGGAGACATATAAATCCATAGGTTTTAAGATTCTTACTAGTCAGGTATATTCTTAGGCGTTTAATATGGGGTGTTGAGTCTACTTCGTTGAGCAAGCAGTAGCTCTTGTCTATTACATATTTGTCTTATGGAAAGGTATCTGTGCTAATTTCAATCTCTGGTTTTATGCAGCACCCCAACTCACCTTTCCCCTTAAGCAAGCATAAGTTGGTTTTCTACATTTGAGACCCTATTCTGTTTTGTAATTCAGTTCCTGTGTAGCCAAGTTTACATTCCGTGTATTAGTGATACCTTATGATGTTTCTTTTTCTGTGTGACTTATTTCACTTAGAATCATCGTACCTGAATCCACTCATTATGCTGTTACTGGCCTGATGACATAGATTTCATTGCTGAGTGATATTGCATTGTACGTAAGTACCACAACTTCTTTATCCATTTTTCGCTTTCTGCGATATTGAACTTGTACCGTAAACGAGGTTCTTGTAAACAGAGCCGTCCCAAACTTTGGGGTGGCTGTGTCTTTTTGATTTTAATTTCCCTAATCTATAGGACCATAAGTGGAAGTGCCCTAGGCTCTGTTGCTTTGTTTTTTAGATGTTTCAGGAAACACCATACACTTCTCCAGAGTGGCTGTTGGCAATTTACATCCCGCCCATCAGCATAAGAAGGCTCCCAGTTCTCCATGGCCTGTCCTGCCTTTCTAGATTTTACAATTTTTTCAGAATGCCCTTTTGACCGGGGGCAGTGAGACGTCATTGTAGTGCAGATTTCCTTTGCAAGCTTGCTTGGTTGGCCAAAAAGGGCGTATGCGTTTTTTCCTGAATATATTCAGGAAAAAACGCATACGCCCTTTTTGGCCAAGTGCATCATTGTGGACGTTCTGCCTCTTTTCCTATGCTTTACATGCAATTCCAGTCTACCTCCTGAAATCGGTTTCCTGCAATTCTGCCCCGCTTTCAAGTCCTCTTGGCAGCCTTACTTCAATATATTTTTGGACGATAGCTGTCATTTAGAACTCTGCAGGTGTGTGAATTACAGGGCCCCTTAGCTCTTTCTTCAACTCGCTTTCTTGTGAGCTGGCTGCAACACTGCAGGATTGCTTCAGGCCCTAGTGTGGTTTCAGCATGGCTCGCTGAGCCTTTGGTTAATTCCTCTTCCTGGTGGGAAATGAGAGTTAAATTTGCCCGTCCAGACACCTCCAGCTAGTCTCTCATTGGTTCTCCCTATTCCTGTTCATTTTCCGCAGAAATTGCAAACTAGGCCAACCAGGAGGTTAAAGGCACTGACTCTCCAAGTGGGGAGAGTGTTAGTAAAGCATCTGGAATGTTGCACCCGAGTACCAGGGGACGAAAACTGAGACACATTTGAACACGTTTCCCGATCACACGGTGGATCATACTCTGGGTTCCACATGCATGTTTTAGCTGAAGGAAGAATCCCTTAAACCTGGAGAGTTGAGAACCGTGGAATGGGTACCATGCAATATGACTTCAAAGGGTCTTCATTTGCTCACCGAACCTCACCAATCCTTTCACTGCTGCATTTATGCCACTGTACACACGCTTGATTCTCTTTCGGAGACATATAAATCCATAGGTTTTAAGATTCTTACTAGTCAGGTATATTCTTAGGCGTTTAATATGGGGTGTTGAGTCCACTTCGTTGAGCAAGGAGTAGCTCTTGTCTATTACATATTTGTCTTATGGAAAGGTATCTGTGTTAATTTCAATCTCTGGTTTTATGCAGCACCCCAACTCACCTTTCCCCTTAAGCAAGCATAAGTTGGTTTTCTACATTTGAGACCCTGTTCTGTTTTGTAATTCAGTTCCTGTGTAGCCAAGTTTACATTCTGTGTATTAGTGATATCTTATGATGTTTCTTTTTCTGTGTGACTTATTTCACTTAGAATCATCGTACCTGAATCCACTCATTATGCTGCTACGGGCCTGATGACATAGATTTAATTGCTGAGTGATATTGCATTGTACGTAAGGACCACAACTTCTTTATCCATTTTTCGCTTTCTGCGATATTGAACTTGTACCGTAAACGAGGTTCTTGTAAACAGAGCCGTACCAAACTTTGGGGTGGCTGTTTCTTTTTGATTTTAATTTCCCTAAGCTATAGTACCATAAGTAGAAGTGCCCTAGGCTCTGTTTCTTTGTTTTTTAGATGTTTCAGGAAACACCATAAACTTCTCCAGAGTGGTTCTTGGCAATTTACATCCCGCCCCTCAGCATAACAAGGCTCCCAGTTCTCCATGGCCTGTCCTGCCTTTCAGGATTTTACACTTTTTTCAGATGGCCCTTTTGACAGGGGGGCAGTGAGACTTCATTGTAGTGCAGATATCCTTTGCAAGCTTGCTTGGTTGGCCAAAAAGGGCGTATGCGTTTTTTCCTGAATATATTCAGGAAAAAACGCATACGCCCTTTTTGGCCAAGTGCATCATTGTGGACGTTCTGCCTCTTTTCCTATGCTTTACATGCAATTCCAGTCTACCTCCTGAAATCGGTTTCCTGCAATTCTGCCCCGCTTTCAAGTCCTCTTGGCAGCCTTACTTCAATATATTTTTGGACGATAGCTGTCATTTAGAACTCTGCAGGTGTATGAATTACAGGGCCCCTGAGCTCCTTTCTTCAACTTGCTTTCTTGTGAGCTGGCCGCAACACCGCAGGATTGCTTCAGGCCCTAGTGTGGTTCTGGCATGGCTCGCTGAGCCTTTGGTTAATTCCTCTTCTTGGTGGGAAATGAGAGTTAAATTTACCCGGGCAGACACCTCCAGCTAGTCTCTCATTGGTTCTCCCTATTCCTGTTCATTTTCCGCAGAAATTGCAAACTGGGCCAAACAGGAGGTTAAAGGCACTGACTCTCCAAGTGGGGAGAGTGTTAGTAAAGCGTCTGGAATGTTGCACCCGAGTACCAGGGGACGAAAACTGAGACATATTTGAACACGTTTCCCGATCACACGGTGGATCATCCTCTGGGTTCCACATGCATGTTTTAGCTGAAGGAAGAATCCCTTAAACCTGGAGAGTTGATACCCATGGAATGGGTACCATGCAATATGACTTCAAAGGGTCTGCATTTGCTCACCGAACATCACCAACCCTTTCTCTGCTGTGTTTATGCCACTGTACACACACTTCCTTCTCTTTCGGAGACATATAAATCCATAGGTTTTAAGATTCTTACTAGTCAGGTATATTCTTAGGCGTTTAATATGGGGTGTTGAGTCCACTTCGTTGAGCAAGCAGTAGCTCTTGTCTATTACATATTTGGCTTATGGAAAGGTATCTGTGCTAATTTCAATCTCTGGTTTTATGCAGCACCCCAACTCACCTTTCCCCTTAAGCAAGCATAAGTTGGTTTTCTACATTTGAGACCCTATTCTGTTTTGTAATTCAGTTCCTGTGTAGCCAAGTTTACATTCCGTGTATTAGTGATATCTTATGATGTTTCTTTTTCTGTGTGACTTATTTCACTTAGAATCATCGTACCTGAATCCACTCATTATGCTGCTACTGGCCTGATGACATAGATTTCATTGTTGAGTGATATTGCATTGTACCAAAGTACCACAACTTCTTTATCCATTTTTCGCTTTCTGCGATATTGAACTTGTACCATAAACGAGCTTCTTGTAAACAGAGCCGTCCCAAACTTTGGGGTGGCTGTGTCTTTTTGATTTTAATTTCCCTAAGCTATAGGACCATAAGTGGAAGTGCCCTAGGCTCTGTTGCTTTGTTTTTTAGATGTTTCAGGAAACACCATACACTTCTCCAGAGTGGCTGTTGGCAATTTACATCCCGCCCATCAGCATAAGAAGGCTCCCAGTTCTCCATGGCCTGTCCTGCCTTTCTGGATTTTACACTTTTTTCAGATGGCCCTTTTGACCAGGGGGCAGTGAGACTTCATTGTAGTGCAGATTTCCTTTGCAAGCTTGCTTGGTTGGCCAAAAAGGGCGTATGCGTTTTTTCCTGAATATATTCAGGAAAAAACGCATACTCCCTTTTTGGCCAAGTGCATCATTGTGGACGTTCTGCCTCTTTTCCTATGCTTTACATGCAATTCCAGTCTACCTCCTGAAATCGGTTTCCTGCAATTCTGCCCCGCTTTCAAGTCCTCTTGGCAGCCTTACTTCAATATATTTTTGGACGATAGCTGTCATTTAGAACTCTGCAGGTGTGTGAATTACAGGGCCCCTGAGCTCCTTTCTTCAACTCGCTTTCTTGTGAGCTGGCCGCAACACCGCAGGATTGCTTCAGGCCCTAGTGTGGTTCCGGCATGGCTCGCTGAGCCTTTGGTTAATTCCTCTTCTTGGTGGGAAATGAGAGTTAAATTTACCCGTCCAGACACCTCCAGCTAGTCTCTCATTGGTTCTCCCTATTCCTGTTCATTTTCCGCAGAAATTGCAAACTGGGCCAAACAGGAGGTTAAAGGCACTGACTCTCCAAGTGGGGAGAGTGTTAGTAAAGCGTCTGGAATGTTGCACCCGAGTACCAGGGGACGAAAACTGAGACACATTTGAACACGTTTCCCGATCACACGGTGGATCATACTCTGGGTTCCACATGCATGTTTTAGCTGAAGGAAGAATCCCTTAAACCTGGAGAGTTGAGACCCATGGAATGGGTACCATGCAATATGACTTCAAAGGGTCTGCATTTGCTCACCGAACCTCACCAATCCTATCACTGCTGCGTTTATGCCGCTGTACACATGCTTGATTCTCTTTCGGAGACATATAAATACATAGGTTTTAAGATTCTTACTAGTCAGGTATATTCTTAGGCGTTTAATATGGGGTGTTGAGTCCACTTCGTTGAGCAAGAAGTAGCTCTTGTCTATTACATATTTGGCTTATGGAAAGGTATCTGTGCTAATTTCAATCTCTGGTTTTATGCAGCACCCCAACTCACCTTTCCCCTTAAGCAAGCATAAGTTGGTTTTCTACATTTGAGACCCTATTCTGTTTTGTAATTCAGTTCCTGTGTAGCCAAGTTTACATTCCGTGTATTAGTGATATCTTATGATGTTTCTTTTTCTGTGTGACGTATTTCACTTAGAATCATCGTACCTGAATCCACTCATTATGCTGCTATGAGCCTGATGAAAGAGATTTCATTGCTGAGTGATATTGCATTGTACGTTAGTACCACAACTTCTTTATCCATTTTTCGCTTTCTGCGATATTGAACTTGTACCGTAAACGAGGTTCTTGTAAACAGAGCCGTCCCAAACTTTGGGGTGGCTGTGTCTTTTTAATTTTAATTTCCCTAAGCTATAGGACCATAAGTGCAAGTGCCCTAGGCTGTGTTGCTTTGTTTTTTAGATGTTTCAGGAAACACCATACACTTCTCCATAGTGGCTGTTGGCAATTTACATCCCGCCCATCAGCATAAGAAGGCTCCCAGTTCTCCATGGCCTGTCCTGCCTTTCTCGATTTTACACTTTTTTCAGATGTCCCTTTTGACCGGGGGGCAGTGAGACTTCATTGTAGTGCAGATTTCCTTTGCAAGCTTGCTTGGTTGGCCAAAAAGGGCGTATGCGTTTTTTCCTGAATATATTCAGGAAAAAACGCATACGCCCTTTTTGGCCAAGTGCATCATTGTGGACGTTCTGCCTCTTTTCCTATGCTTTACATGCAATTCCAGTCTACCTCCTGAAATCGGTTTCCTGCAATTCTGCCCCGCTTTCAAGTCCTCTTGGCAGCCTTACTTCAATATATTTTTGGACGATAGCTGTCATTTACAACTCTGCAGGTGTGTGAATTACAGGGCCCCTGAGCTCCTTTCTTCAACTCGCTTTCTTGTGAGCTGGCCGCAACACCGCAGGATTGCTTCAGGCCCTAGTGTGGTTCCGGCATGGCTCGCTGAGCCTTTGGTTAATTCCTCTTCTTGGTGGGAAATGAGAGTTAAATTTACCCGGGCAGACACCTCCAGCTAGTCTCTCATTGGTTCTCCCTATTCCTGTTCATTTTCCGCAGAAATTGCAAACTGGGCCAAACAGGAGGTTAAAGGCACTGACTCTCCAAGTGGGGAGAGTGTTAGTAAAGCGTCTGGAATGTTGCACCCGAGTACCAGGGGACAAAAACTGACACATATTTGAACACGTTTCCCGATCACACGGTGGATCATACTCTGGGTTCCACATGCATGTTTTAGCTGAAGGAAGAATCCCTTAAACCTGGAGAGTTGAGAACCATGGAATGGGTACCATGCAATATGACTTCAAAGGGTCTGCATTTGCTCACCGAACCTCACCAATCCTATCACTGCTGCGTTTATGCCGCTGTACACACGCTTGATTCTCTTTCGGAGACATATAAATCCATAGGTTTTAAGATTCTTACTAGTCAGGTATATTCTTAGGCGTTTAATATGGGGTGTTGAGTCCACTTCGTTGAGCAAGGAGTAGCTCTTGTCTATTACATATTTGGCTTATGGAAAGGTATCTGTGCTAATTTCAATCTCTGGTTTTATGCAGCACCCCAACTCACCTTTCCCCTTAAGCAAGCATAAGTTGGTTTTCTACATTTGAGACCCTATTCTGTTTTGTAATTCAGTTCCTGTGTAGCCAAGTTTACATTCCGTGTATTAGTGATATCTTATGATGTTTCTTTTTCTGTGTGACGTATTTCACTTAGAATCATCGTACCTGAATCCACTCATTATGCTGCTATGAGCCTGATGAAAGAGATTTCATTGCTGAGTGATATTGCATTGTACGTTAGTACCACAACTTCTTTATCCATTTTTCGCTTTCTGCGATATTGAACTTGTACCGTAAACGAGGTTCTTGTAAACAGAGCCGTCCCAAACTTTGGGGTGGCTGTGTCTTTTTAATTTTAATTTCCCTAAGCTATAGGACCATAAGTGCAAGTGCCCTAGGCTGTGTTGCTTTGTTTTTTAGATGTTTCAGGAAACACCATACACTTCTCCAGAGTGGCTGTTGGCAATTTACATCCCGCCCATCAGCATAAGAAGGCTCCCAGTTCTCCATGGCCTGTCCTGCCTTTCTCGATTTTACACTTTTTTCAGATGTCCCTTTTGACCGGGGGGCAGTGAGACTTCATTGTAGTGCAGATTTCCTTTGCAAGCTTGCTTGGTTGGCCAAAAAGGGCGTATGCGTTTTTTCCTGAATATATTCAGGAAAAAACGCATACGCCCTTTTTGGCCAAGTGCATCATTGTGGACGTTCTGCCTCTTTTCCTATGCTTTACATGCAATTCCAGTCTACCTCCTGAAATCGGTTTCCTGCAATTCTGCCCCGCTTTCAAGTCCTCTTGGCAGCCTTACTTCAATATATTTTTGGACGATAGCTGTCATTTACAACTCTGCAGGTGTGTGAATTACAGGGCCCCTGAGCTCCTTTCTTCAACTCGCTTTCTTGTGAGCTGGCCGCAACACCGCAGGATTGCTTCAGGCCCTAGTGTGGTTCCGGCATGGCTCGCTGAGCCTTTGGTTAATTCCTCTTCTTGGTGGGAAATGAGAGTTAAATTTACCCGGGCAGACACCTCCAGCTAGTCTCTCATTGGTTCTCCGTATTCCTGTTCATTTTCCGCAGAAATTGCAAACTGGGCCAAACAGGAGGTTAAAGGCACTGACTCTCCAAGTGGGGAGAGTGTTAGTAAAGCGTCTGGAATGTTGCACCCGAGTACCAGGGGAGAAAAACTGACACATATTTGAACACGTTTCCCGATCACACGGTGGATCATACTCTGGGTTCCACATGCATGTTTTAGCTGAAGGAAGAATCCCTTAAACCTGGAGAGTTGAGAACCATGGAATGGGTACCATGCAATATGACTTCAAAGGGTCTGCATTTGCTCACCGAACCTCACCAATCCTATCACTGCTGCGTTTATGCCGCTGTACACACGCTTGATTCTCTTTCGGAGACATATAAATCCATAGGTTTTAAGATTCTTACTAGTCAGGTATATTCTTAGGCGTTTAATATGGGGTGTTGAGTCCACTTCGTTGAGCAAGGAGTAGCTCTTGTCTATTACATATTTGGCTTATGGATAGGTATCTGTGCTAATTTCAATCTCTGGTTTTATGCAGCACCCCAACTCACCTTTCGCCTTAAGCAAGCATAAGTTGGTTTTCTACATTTGAGACCCTATTCTGTTTTGTAATTCAGTTCCTGTGTAGCCAAGTTTACATTCCGTGTATTAGTGATATCTTATGATGTTTCTTTTTCTGTGTGACATATTTCAGTTAGAATCATCGTACCTAAATCCACTCATTATTCTGCTATGGGCCTGATGACATAGATTTCATTGCTGAGTGATATTGCATTGTACGTAAGTACCACAACTTCTTTATCCATTTTTCGCTTTCTGCGATATTGAACTTGTACCGTAAATGAGGTTTTTGTAAACAGAGCCGTCCCAAACTTTGGGGTGGCTGTGTATTTTTTATTTTAATTTCCCTAAGCTATAGCACCATAAGTGGAAGTGCCCTAGGCTCTGTTGCTTTGTTTTTTAGATGTTTCAGGAAACACCATACACTTCTCCAGAGTGGCTGTTGGCAATTTACATCACGCCCATTGGCATAACAAAACTCCCAGTTCTCCATGGCCTGTCCTGCCTTTCTGGATTTTACTCTTTTTTCAGATGGCCCTTTTGACCGGGGAGCAGTGAGACTTCATTGTAGTGCAGATTTCCTTTGCAAGCTTGCTTGGTTGGCCAAAAAGGGCGTATGCATTTTTTCCTGAATATATTCAGGAAAAAACGCATACGCTCTTTTTGGCCAAGTGCATCATTGTGGACGTTCTGCCTCTTTTCCTATGCTTTACATGCAATTCCAGTCTACCTCCTGAAATTGGTTTCCTGCAATTCTGCCCCGCTTTCAAGTCCTCTTGGCAGCCTTACTTCAATATATTTTTGGACGATAGCTGTCATTTAGAACTCTGCAGGTGTGTGAATTACAGGGCCCCTGAGCTCCTTTCTTCAACTCGCTTTCTTGTGAGCTGGCCACAACACCGCAGGATTGCTTCAGGCCTTAGTGTGGTTCCGGCATGGCTCGCTGAGCCTTTGGTTAATTCCTCTTCCTGGTGGGAAATGAGAGTTAAATTTGCCCGTCCAGACACCTACAGCTAGTCTCTCATTGGTTCTCCCTATTCCTGTTCCTTTTCTGCAGAAATTGCAAACTGGGCCAAACTGGAGGTTAAAGGCACTGACTCTCCAAGTGGGGAGAGTGTTAGTAAAGCGTCTGGAATGTTGCACCCGAGTACCAGGGGACGAAAACTGAGACACATTTGAACACGTTTCCCGATCACACGGTGGATTATACTCTGGGTTCCACATGCATGTTTTAGCTGAAGGAAGAATCCCTTAAACCTGGAGAGTTGAGAACCATGGAATGGGTACCATGCTATATGACTACAAACTGTCTTCATTTGCTCACCGAACCTCAGCAATCCTTTCACTGCTGCCTTGATGCCGCTGTACACATGCTTGATTCTCTTTCGGAGACATATAAATCCATAGGTTTTAAGATTCTTACTAGTCAGGTATATTCTTAGGCGTTTAATATGGGGTGTTGAGTCTGCTTCGTTGAGCAAGGAGTAGCTCTTGTCTATTACATATTTGTCTTATGGAAAGGTATCTGTGTTAATTTCAATCTCTGGTTTTCTGCAGCACCCCAACTCACCTTTCCCCTTAAGCAAGCATAAGTTGGTTTTCTACATTTGAGACCCTGTTCTGTTTTGTAATTCAGTTCCTGTGTAGCCAAGCTTACATTCCGTGTATTAGTGATATCTTATGATGTTTCTTTTTCTGTGTGACTTATTTCACTTAGAATCATCGTACCTGAATCCACTCATTATGCTGCTACAGGCCTGATGACATAGATTTCATTGTTGAGTGATATTGCATTGTACCAAAGTACCACAACTTCTTTATCCATTTTTCGCTTTCTGCGATATTGAACTTGTACTATAAACGAGCTTCTTGTAAACAGAGCCGTCCCAAACTTTGGGGTGGCTGTGTCTTTTTGATTTTAATTTCCCTAAGCTATAGGACCATAAGTGGAAATGCCCTAGGCTCTGTTGCTTTGTTTTTTAGATGTTTCAGGAAACACCATACACTTCTCCAGAGTGGCTGTTGGCAATTTACATCCCGCCCATCAGCATAAGAAGGCTCCCAGTTCTCCATGGCCTGTCCTGCCTTTCTGGATTTTACAGTTTTTTCAGATGGCCCTTTTGACCGGGGGGCAGTGAGACTTCATTGTAGTGCAGATTTCGTTTGCAAGCTTTCTTGGTTGGCCAAAAAGGGCGTATGTGTTTTTTCCTGAATATATTCAGGAAAAAACGCATACGCCCTATTTGGCCAAGTGCATCATTGTGGACGTTCTGCCTCTTTTCCTATGCTTTACATGCAATTCCAGTCTACCTCCTGAAATCGGTTTCCTGCAATTCTGCCCCGCTTTCAAGTCCTCTTGGCAGCCTTACTTCAATATATTTTTGGACGATAGCTGTCATTTACAACTCTGCAGGTGTGTGAATTACAGGACCCCTGAGCTCCTTTCTTCAACTCGCTTTCTTGTGAGCTGGCCGCAACACCGCAGGATTGCTTCAGGCCCTAGTGTGGTTCCGGCATGGCTCGCTGAGCCTTTGGTTAATTCCTCTTCTTGGTGGGAAATGAGAGTTAAATTTACCCGGGCAGACACCTCCAGCTAGTCTCTCATTGGTTCTCCCTATTCCTGTTCATTTTCTGCAGAAATTGCAAACTGGGCCAAACAGGAGGTTAAAGGCACTGACTCTCCAAGTGGGGAGAGTGTTAGTAAAGCGTCTGGAATGTTGCACCCGAGTACCAGGGGACGAAAACTGAGACATATTTGAACACATTTCCCGATCACACGGTGGATCATCCTCTGGGTTCCACATGCATGTTTTAGCTGAAGGAAGAATCCCTTAAACCTGGAGAGTTGAGACCCATGGAATGGGTACCATGCAATATGACTTCAAAGGGTCTGCATTTGCTCACCGAACATCACCAACCCTTTCTCTGCTGCGTTTATGCCACTGTACACACACTTCCTTCTCTTTCGGAGACATATAAATCCATAGGTTTTAAGATTCTTACTAGTCAGGTATATTCTTAGGCGTTTACTATGGGGTGTTGAGTCCACTTCGTTGAGCAAGCAGTAGCTCTTGTCTATTACATATTTGGCTTATGGAAAGGTATCTGTGCTAATTTCAATCTCTGGTTTTATGCAGCACCCCAACTCACCTTTCCCCTTAAGCAAGCATAAGTTGGTTTTCTGCATTTGAGACCCTATTCTGTTTTGTAATTCAGTTCCTGTGTAGCCAAGTTTACATTCCGTGTATTAGTGATATCTTATGATGTTTCTTTTTCTGTGTGACTTATTTCACTTAGAATCATCGTACCTGAATCCACTCATTATGCTGCTATGGGCCTTATGAAAGAGATTTCATTGCTGAGTGATATTGCATTGTACGTTAGTACCACAACTTCTTTATCCATTTTTCGCTTTCTGCGATATTGAACTTGTACCGTAAACGAGGTTCTTGTAAACAGAGCCGTCCCAAACTTTGGGGTGGCTGTGTCTTTTTGATTTTAATTTCCCTAAGCTATAGGACCATAAGTGGAAGTGCCCTAGGCTCTGTTGCTTTGTTTTTTAGATGTTTCAGGAAACACCATACACTTCTCCAGAGTGGCTGTTGGCAATTTACATCACGCCCATCAGCATAACAAGGCTCCCAGTTCTCCATGGCCTGTCCTGCCTTTCTGGATTTTACACTTTTTTCAGATGGCCCTTTTGACCGGGGGGCAGTGAGACTTCATTGTAGTGCAGATTTCCTTTGCAAGCTTGCTTGGTTGGCCAAAAAGGGCGTATGCATTTTTTCCTGAATATATTCAGGAAAAAACGCATACGCCCTTTTTGGCCAAGTGCATCATTGTGGACGTTCTGCCTCTTTTCCTATGCTTTACATGCAATTCCAGTCTACCTCCTGAAATTGGTTTCCTGCAATTCTGCCCCGCTTTCAAGTCCTCTTGGCAGCCTTACTTCAATATATTTTTGGACGATAGCTGTCATTTAGAACTCTGCAGGTGTGTGAATTACAGGGCCCCTGAGCTCCTTTCTTCAACTCGCTTTCTTGTGAGCTGGCCACAACACCGCAGGATTGCTTCAGGCCTTAGTGTGGTTCCGGCATGGCTCGCTGAGCCTTTGGTTAATTCCTCTTCCTGGTGGGAAATGAGAGTTAAATTTGCCCGTCCAGACACCTACAGCTAGTCTCTCATTGGTTCTCCCTATTCCTGTTCCTTTTCTGCAGAAATTGCAAACTGGGCCAAACTGGAGGTTAAAGGCACTGACTCTCCAAGTGGGGAGAGTGTTAGTAAAGCGTCTGGAATGTTGCACCCGAGTACCAGGGGACGAAAACTGAGACACATTTGAACACGTTTCCCGATCACACGGTGGATTATACTCTGGGTTCCACATGCATGTTTTAGCTGAAGGAAGAATCCCTTAAACCTGGAGAGTTGAGAACCATGGAATGGGTACCATGCTATATGACTACAAACTGTCTTCATTTGCTCACCGAACCTCAGCAATCCTTTCACTGCTGCCTTTATGCCGCTGTACACATGCTTGATTCTCTTTCGGAGACATATAAATCCATAGGTTTTAAGATTCTTACTAGTCAGGTATATTCTTAGGCGTTTAATATGGGGTGTTGAGTCTGCTTCGTTGAGCAAGGAGTAGCTCTTGTCTATTACATATTTGTCTTATGGAAAGGTATCTGTGTTAATTTCAATCTCTGGTTTTCTGCAGCACCCCAACTCACCTTTCCCCTTAAGCAAGCATAAGTTGGTTTTCTACATTTGAGACCCTGTTCTGTTTTGTAATTCAGTTCCTGTGTAGCCAAGCTTACATTCCGTGTATTAGTGATATCTTATGATGTTTCTTTTTCTGTGTGACTTATTTCACTTAGAATCATCGTACCTGAATCCACTCATTATGCTGCTACAGGCCTGATGACATAGATTTCATTGTTGAGTGATATTGCATTGTACCAAAGTACCACAACTTCTTTATCCATTTTTCGCTTTCTGCGATATTGAACTTGTACTATAAACGAGCTTCTTGTAAACAGAGCCGTCCCAAACTTTGGGGTGGCTGTGTCTTTTTGATTTTAATTTCCCTAAGCTATAGGACCATAAGTGGAAATGCCCTAGGCTCTGTTGCTTTGTTTTTTAGATGTTTCAGGAAACACCATACACTTCTCCAGAGTGGCTGTTGGCAATTTACATCCCGCCCATCAGCATAAGAAGGCTCCCAGTTCTTCATGGCCTGTCCTGCCTTTCTGGATTTTACACTTTTTTCAGATGGCCCTTTTGACCGGGGGGCAGTGAGACTTCATTGTAGTGCAGATTTCCTTTGCAAGCTTGCTTGGTTGGCCAAAAAGGGCGTATGCGTTTTTTCCTGAATATATTCAGGAAAAAACGCATACGCCCTTTTTGGCCAAGTGCATCATTGTGGACGTTCTGCCTCTTTTCCTATGCTTTACATGCAATTCCAGTCTACCTCCTGAAATCGGTTTCCTGCAATTCTGCCCCGCTTTCAAGTCCTCTTGGCAGCCTTACTTCAATATATTTTTGGACGATAGCTGTCATTTACAACTCTGCAGGTGTGTGAATTACAGGGCCCCTGAGCTCCTTTCTTCAACTCGCTTTCTTGTGAGCTGGCCGCAACACCGCAGGATTGCTTCAGGCCCTAGTGTGGTTCCGGCATGGCTCGCTGAGCCTTTGGTTAATTCCTCTTCTTGGTTGGAAATGAGAGTTAAATTTACCCGTCCAGACACCTCCAGCTAGTCTCTCATTGGTTCTCCCTATTCCTGTTCATTTTCCGCAGAAATTGCAAACTGGGCCAAACAGGAGGTTAAAGGCACTGACTCTCCAAGTGGGGAGAGTGTTAGTAAAGCGTCTGGAATGTTGCACCCGAGTACCAGGGGACGAAAACTGAGACACATTTGAACACGTTTCCCGATCACACGGTGGATCATCCTCTGGGTTCCACATGCATGTTTTAGCTGAAGGAAGAATCCCTTAAACCTGGAGAGTTGAGACCCATGGAATGGGTACCATGCAATACGACTTCAAAGGGTCTGCATTTCCTCACCGAACCTCACCAATCCTATCACTGCTGCGTTTATGCCGCTGTACACATGCTTGATTCTCTTTCGGAGACATATAAATCCATAGGTTTTAAGATTCTTACTAGTCAGGTATATTCTTAGGCGTTTAATATGGGGTGTTGAGTCCACTTCGTTGAGCAAGCAGTAGCTCTTGTCTATTACATATTTGGCTTATGGAAAGGTATCTGTGCTAATTTCAATCTCTGGTTTTATGCAGCACCACAACTCACCTTTCCCCTTAAGCAAGCATAAGTTGGTTTTCTACATTTGAGACCCTATTCTGTTTTGTAATTCAGTTCCTGTGTAGCCAAGTTTACATTCCGTGTATTAGTGATATCTTATGATGTTTCTTTTTCTGTGTGACTTATTTCACTTAGAATCATCGTACCTGAATCCACTCATTATGCTGCTCCTGGCCTGATGACATAGATTTCATTGCTGAGTGATATTGCATTGTACGTAAGTACAACAGTTTCTTTATCCATTTTTCGATTTCTGTGATATTGAACTTGTACCGTAAACGAGGTTCTTGTAAACAGAGCCGTCCCAAACTTTGAGGTGGCTGTGTCTTTTTGATTTTAATTTCCCTAATCTATAGGACCATAAGTGGAAGTGCCCTAGGCTCTGTTGCTTTGTTTTTTAGATGTTTCAGGAAACACCATACACTTTTGCAGGTTGGCTGTTGGTAATTTACATCCCGCCCATCAGCATAAGAAGGCTCCCAGTTCTCCATGGCCTGTCCTGCCTTTCTGGATTTTACACTTTTTTCAGATGGCCCTTTTGACCGGGGGGCATTGAGACTTCATTGTAGTGCAGATTTCCTTTGCAAGCTTGCTTGGTTGGCCAAAAAGGGCGTATGCGTTTTTTCCTGAATATATTCAGGAAAAAACGCATACGCCCTTTTTGGCCAAGTGCATCATTGTGGACGTTCTGCCTCTTTTCCTATGCTTTACATGCAATTCCAGTCTACCTCCTGAAATCGTTTTCCTGCAATTCTGCCCCGCTTTCAAGTCCTCTTGGCAGCCTTACTTCAATATATTTTTGGACGATAGCTGTCATTTATAACTCTGCAGGTTTGTGAATTACAGGGGCCCTGAGCTCCTTTCTTCAACTCGCTTTCTTGTGAGCTGGCCGCAACACCGCAGGATTGCTTCAGGCCCTAGTGTGGTTCTGGCATGGCTCACTGAGCCTTTGGTTAATTCCTCTTCTTGGTGGGAAATGAGAGTTAAATTTACCCGTCCAGACATCTCCAGCTAGTCTCTCATTGGTTCTCCCTATTCCTGTTCATTTTCTGCAGAAATTGCAAACTGGGCCAAACAGGAGGTTAAAGGCACTGACTCTCCAAGTGGGGAGAGTGTTAGTAAAGCGTCTGGAATGTTGCACCCGAGTACCAGGGGACGAAAACTGAGACACATTTGAACACGTTTCCCGATCACACGGTGGATCATACTCTGGGTTCCACATGCATGTTTTAGCTGAAGGAAGAATCCCTTAAACCTGGAGAGTTGAGAACCATGGAATGGGTACCATGCAATATGACTTCAAAGGGTCTGCATTTGCTCACCGAACCTCACCAATCCTATCACTGTTGCATTTTTGCCGCTGTACACACGCTTGATTCTCTTTCGGAGACATATAAATCCATTGGTTTTAAGATTCTTACTAGTCAGGTATATTCTTAGGCGTTTAATATGGGGTGTTGAGTCCACTTCGTTGAGCAAGCAGTAGCTCTTGTCTATTACATATTTGGCTTATGGAAAGGTATCTGTGCTAATTTCAATCTCTGGTTTTATGCAGCACCCCAACTCACCTTTCCCCTTAAGAAAGCATAAGTTGGTTTTCTACATTTGAGACCCTATTCTGTTTTGTAATTCAGTTCCTGTGTAGCCAAGTTTACATTCCGTGTATTAGTGATATCTTATGATGTTTCTTTTTCTGTGCTACATATTTCACTTAGAATCATCGTACCTGAATCCACTCATTATGCTGCTATGGGCCTGATGACAGAGATGTCATTGCTGAGTGACATTGCAGTGTACGTTAGTACCACAACTTCCTTATCCATTTTTCGCTTTCTGCGATATTGAACTTGTACCGTAAACGAGGTTCTTGTAAACAGAGCCGTCCCAAACTTTGGGGTGGCTGTGTCTTTTTGATTTTAATTTCCCTAAGCTATAGGACCATAAGTGGAAGTGCCCTAGGCTCTGTTGCTTTGTTTTTTAGATGTTTCAGGAAACACCATACACTTCTCCAGAGTGGCTGTTGGCAATTTACATCCCGCCCCTCAGCATAACAAGGCTCCCAGTTCTCCATGGCCTGTCCTGCCTTTCAGGATTTTACACTTTTTTCAGATGGCCCTTTTGACCGGGGGGCAGTGAGACTTCATTGTAGTGCAGATATCCTTTGCAAGCTTGCTTGGTTGGCCAAAAAGGGCGTATGCGTTTTTTCCTGAATATATTCAGGAAAAAACGCATACGCCCTTTTTGGCCAAGTGCATCATTGTGGACGTTCTGCCTCTTTTCCTATGCTTTACATGCAATTCCAGTCTACCTCCTGAAATCGGTTTCCTGCAATTCTGCCCCGCTTTCAAGTCCTCTTGGCAGCCTTACTTCAATATATTTTTGGACTATAGCTGTCATTTAGAACTCTGCAGGTTTGTGAATTACAGGGCCCCTGAGCTCCTTTCTTCAACTCGCTTTATTGTGAGCTGGCCGCAACACCGCAGGATTGCTTCAGGCCCTAGTGTGGTTCCGGCATGGCTCGCTGAGCCTTTGGTTAATTCCTCTTCATGATGGGAAATGAGAGTTACATTTGCCCGTCCAGACACCTCCAGCTAGTCTCTCATTGGTTCTCCCTATTCCTGTTCATTTTCCGGAGAAATTGCCAACTGGGCCAAACAGGAGGTTAAAGGCACTGACTCTCCAAGTGGGGAGAGTGTTAGTAAAGCGTCTGGAATGTTGCACCCGAGTACCAGGGGACGAAAACTGAGACACATTTGAACACGTTTCCCGATCACACGGTGGATCATACTCTGGGTTCCACATGCATGTTTTAGCTGAAGGAAGAATCCCTTAAACCTGGAGAGTTGAGAACCATGGAATGGGTACCATGCAATATGACTTCAAAGGGTCTGCATTTGCTCACCGAACCTCACCAATCCTTTCTCTGCTGCGTTTATGCCGCTGTACACACGCTTGATTCTCTTTCGGAGACATATAAATCCATAGGTTTTTTAAAATTCTTACTAGTCAGGTATATTCTTAGGCGTTTAATATGGGGTGTTGAGTCCACTTCATTGAGCAAGCAGTAGCTCTTGTCTATTACATATTTAGCTTATGGAAAGGTATCTGTGCTAATTTCAATCTCTGGTATTATGCAGCACCCCAACTCACCTTTCCCCTTAAGCAAGCATATGTTGGTTTTCTACATTTGAGACCCTATTCTGTTTTGTAATTCAGTTCTTGTGTAGCCAAGTTTACATTCCGTGTATTAGTGATATCTTATGATGTTTCTTTTTCTGTGTGACTTATTTCACTTAGAATCATCGTACCTGAATCCACTCATTATGCTGCTACTGACCTGATGACATAGATTTAATTGCTGAGTGATATTGCATTGTACGTAAGTACAACAGTTTCTTTATCCATTTTTCGCTTTCTGCGATATTGAACTTGTACCGTAAACGAGGTTCTTGTAAACAGAGCCGTCCCAAACTTTGAGGTGGCTGTGTCTTTTTGATTTTAATTTCCCTAATCTATAGGACCATAAGTGGAAGTGCCCTAGGCTCTGTTGCTTTTTTTTTTTAGATGTTTCAGGAAACACCATACACTTTTGCAGGTTGGCTGTTGGTAATTTACATCCCGCCCATCAGCATAAGAAGGCTCCCAGTTCTCCATGGCCTGTCCTGCCTTTCTGGATTTTACACTTTTTTCAGATGGCCCTTTTGACCGGGGGGCATTGAGACTTCATTGTAGTGCAGATTTCCTTTGCAAGCTTGCTTGGTTGGCCAAAAAGGGCGTATGCGTTTTTTCCTGAATATATTCAGGAAAAAACGCATACGCCCTTTTTGGCCAAGTGCATCATTGTGGACGTTCTGCCTCTTTTCCTATGCTTTACATGCAATTCCAGTCTACCTCCTGAAATCGTTTTCCTGCAATTCTGCCCCGCTTTCAAGTCCTCTTGGCAGCCTTACTTCAATATATTTTTGGACGATAGCTGTCATTTATAACTCTGCAGGTTTGTGAATTACAGGGGCCCTGAGCTCCTTTCTTCAACTCGCTTTCTTGTGAGCTGGCCGCAACACCGCAGGATTGCTTCAGGCCCTAGTGTGGTTCCGGCATGGCTCACTGAGCCTTTGGTTAATTCCTCTTCTTGGTGGGAAATGAGAGTTAAATTTACCCGTCCAGACATCTCCAGCTAGTCTCTCATTGGTTCTCCCTATTCCTGTTCATTTTCCGCAGAAATTGCAAACTGGGCCAAACAGGAGGTTAAAGGCACTGACTCTCCAAGTGGGGAGAGTGTTAGTAAAGCATCTGGAATGTTGCACCCGAGTACCAGGGGACGAAAACTGAGACACATTTGAACACGTTTCCCGATCACACGGTGGATCATACTCTGGGTTCCACATGCATGTTTTAGCTGAAGGAAGAATCCCTTAAACCTGGAGAGTTGAGAACCATGGAATGGGTACCATGCAATATGACTTCAAAGGGTCTGCATTTGCTCACCGAACCTCACCAATCCTATCACTGTTGCATTTTTGCCGCTGTACACACGCTTGATTCTCTTTCGGAGACATATAAATCCATTGGTTTTAAGATTCTTACTAGTCAGGTATATTCTTAGGCGTTTAATATGGGGTGTTGAGTCCACTTCGTTGAGCAAGCAGTAGCTCTTGTCTATTACATATTTGGCTTATCGAAAGGTATCTGTGCTAATTTCAATCTCTGGTTTTATGCAGCACCCCAACTCACCTTTCCCCTTAAGAAAGCATAAGTTGGTTTTCTACATTTGAGACCCTATTCTGTTTTGTAATTCAGTTCCTGTGTAGCCAAGTTTACATTCCGTGTATTAGTGATATCTTATGATGTTTCTTTTTCTGTGCTACATATTTCACTTAGAATCATCGTACCTGAATCCACTCATTATGCTGCTATGGGCCTGATGACAGAGATGTCATTGCTGAGTGACATTGCAGTGTACGTTAGTACCACAACTTCCTTATCCATTTTTCGCTTTCTGCGATATTGAACTTGTACCGTAAACGAGTTTCTTGTAAACAGAGCCGTCCCAAACTTTGGGGTGGCTGTGTCTTTTTGATTTTAATTTCCCTAAGCTATAGGACCATAAGTGGAAGTGCCCTAGGCTCTGTTGCTTTGTTTTTTAGATGTTTCAGGAAACACCATACACTTCTCCAGAGTGGCTGTTGGCAATTTACATCCCGCCCATCAGCATAAGAAGGCTCCCAGTTCTCCATGGCCTGTCCTGCCTTTCTAGATTTTACACTTTTGTCAGAATGCCCTTTTGACCGGGGGGTAGTGAGACGTCATTGTAGTGCAGATTTCCTTTGCAAGCTTGCTTGGTTGGCCAAAAAGGGCGTATGCATTTTTTCCTGAATATATTCAGGAAAAAACGCATACGCCCTTTTTGGCCAAGTGCATCATTGTGGACGTTCTGCCTCTTTTCCTATGCTTTACATGCAATTCCAGTCTACCTCCTGAAATCGGTTTCCTGCAATTCTGCCCCGCTTTCAAGTCCTCTTGGCAGCCTTACTTCAATATATTTTTGGACGATAGCTGTCATTTAGAACTCTGCAGGTTTGTGAATTACAGGGCCCCTGAGCTCCTTTCTTCAACTCGCTTTCTTGTGAGCTGGCCGCAACTCCACAGGATTGCTTCAGGCCCTAGTGTGGTTCCGGCATGGCTCGCTGAGCCTTTGGTTAATTCCTCTTCCTGGTGGGAAATGAGAGTTAAATTTGCCCGTCCAGACACCTCCAGCTAGTCTCTCATTGTTTCTCCCTATTCCTGTTCATTTTCCGCAGAAATTGCAAACTGGGCCAAACAGGAGGTTAAAGGCACTGACTCTCCAAGTGGGGAGAGTGTTAGTAAAGCGTCTGGAATGTTGCACCCGAGTACGAGGGGACGAAAACTGAGACACATTTGAACACGTTTCCCGATTACACGGTGGATCATACTCTGGGTTCCACATGCATCTTTTAGCTGAAGGAAGAATCCCTTAAACCTGGAGAGTGGAGAACCATGGAATGGGTACCATGCAATATGACTTCAAAGGGTCTGCATTTGCTCACCGAACCTCATCAATCCTATCACTGCTGCATTTATGCCGCTGTACACACGCTTGATTCTCTTTCGGAGACATATAAATCCATAGGTTTTTTAAGATTCTTACTAGTCAGGTTTATTCTTAGGCGTTTAATATGGGGTGTTGAGTCCACTTCGTTGAGCAAGCAGTAGCTCTTGTCTATTACATATTTAGCTTATGGAAAGGTATCTGTGCTAATTTCAATCTCTGGTATTATGCAGCACCCCAACTCACCTTTCCCCTTAAGCAAGCAGAAGTTGGTTTTCTACATTTGAGACCCTATTCTGTTTTGTAATTCAGTTCCTGTGTAGCCAAGTTTACATTCCGTGTATTAGTGATATCTTATGATGTTTCTTTTTCTGTTTGACTTATTTCACTTAGAATCATCGTACCTGAATCCACTCATTATGCTGCTACTGGCCTGATGACATAGATTTCATTGCTGAGTGATATTGCATTGTACGTTAGTACCACAACTTCTTTATCCATTTTTCGCTTTCTGTGATATTGAACTTGTACCGTAAACGAGGTTCTTGTAAACAGAGCCGTCTCAAACTTTGGGGTGGCTGTGTCTTTTTGATTTTAATTTCCCTAAGCTATAGGACCATAAGTAGAAGTGCCCTAGGCTCTGTTGCTTTGTTTTTTAGATGTTTCAGGAAACACCATACACTTCTCCAGAGTGTTTGTTGGCAATTTACATCCCGCCCCTCAGCATAACAAGGCTCCCAGTTCTCCATGGCCTGTCCTGCCTTTCAGGATTTTACACTTTTTTCAGATGGCCCTTTTGACCGGGGGGCAGTGAGACTTCATTGTAGTGCAGATATCCTTTGCAAGCTTGCTTGGTTGGCCAAAAAGGGCGTATGCGTTTTTTCCTGAATATATTCAGGAAGAAACGCATACGCCCTTTTTGGCCAAGTGCATCATTGTGGACGTTCTGCCTCTTTTCCTATGCTTTACATGCAATTCCAGTCTACCTCCTGAAATCGGTTTCCTGCAATTCTGGCCCACTTTCAAGTCCTCTTGGCAGCCTTACTTCAATATATTTTTGGACTATAGCTGTCATTTAGAACTCTGCAGGTTTGTGAATTACAGGGCCCCTGAGATCCTTTCTTCAACTCGCTTTATTGTGAGCTGGCCGCAACACCGCAGGATTGCTTCAGGCCCTAGTGTGGTTCCGGCATGGCTCGCTGAGCCTTTGGTTAATTCCTCTTCATGATGGGAAATGAGAGTTACATTTGCCCGTCCAGACACCTCCAGCTAGTCTCTCATTGGTTCTCCCTATTCCTGTTCATTTTCCGGAGAAATTGCCAACTGGGCCAAACAGGAGGTTAAAGGCACTGACTCTCCAAGTGGGGAGAGTGTTAGTAAAGCGTCTGGAATGTTGCACCCGAGTACCAGGGGACGAAAACTGAGACACATTTGAACACGTTTCCCGATCACACGGTGGATCATACTCTGGGTTCCACATGCATGTTTTAGCTGAAGGAAGAATCCCTTAAACCTGGAGAGTTGAGAACCATGGAATGGGTACCATGCAATATGACTTCAAAGGGTCTGCATTTGCTCACCGAACCTCACCAATCCTTTCTCTGCTGCGTTTATGCCGCTGTACACACGCTTGATTCTCTTTCGGAGACATATAAATCCATAGGTTTTTTAAAATTCTTACTAGTCAGGTATATTCTTAGGCGTTTAATATGGGGTGTTGAGTCCACTTCGTTGAGCAAGCAGTAGTTCTTGTCTATTACATATTTAGCTTATGGAAAGGTATCTGTGCTAATTTCAATCTCTGGTATTATGCAGCACCCCAACTCACCTTTCCCCTTAAGCAAGCATATGTTGGTTTTCTACATTTGAGACCCTATTCTGTTTTGTAATTCAGTTCCTGTGTAGCCAAGTTTACATTCCGTGTATTAGTGATATCTTATGATGTTTCTTTTTCTGTGTGACTTATTTCACTTAGAATCATCGTACCTGAATCCACTCATTATGCTGCTACTGGCCTGATGACATAGATTTCATTGCTGAGTGATATTGCATTGTACGTGAGTACCACAACTTCTTTATCCATTTTTCGCTTTCTGCGATATTGAACTTGTACTGTAAAGGAGGTTCTTGTAAACAGAGCCTTCCCAAACATTGGGGTGGCTGTGTCTTTTTGATTTTAATTTCCCTAATCTATAGGACCATAAGTGGAAGTGCCTTAGGCTCTGTTGCTTTGTTTTTTAGATGTTTCAGGAAACACCATACGCTTTTGCAGGTTGGCTGTTCGTAATTTACATCCCGCCCATCAGCATAAGAAGGCTCCCAGTTCTCCATGGCCTGTCCTGCCTTTCTGGATTTTACACTTTTTTCAGATGGCCCTTTAGACCGGGGGGCAGTGAGACTTCATTGTAGTGCAGATTTCCTTTGCAAGCTTGCTTGGTTGGCCAAAAAGGGCGTATGCGTTTTTTCCTGAATATATTCAGGAAAAAACGCATACGCCCTTTTTGGCCAAGTGCATCATTGTGGACGTTCTGCCTCTTTTCCTATGCTTTACATGCAATTCCAGTCTACCTCCTGAAATCAGTTTCCTGCAATTCTGCCCCGCTTTCAAGTCCTCTTGGCAGCCTTACTTCAATATATTTTTGGACGATAGCTGTCATTTATAACTCTGCAGGTTTGTGAATTACAGTGCCCCTGAGCTCCTTTCTTCAACTCGCTTTCTTGTGAGCTGGCCGCAACTCTGCAGGATTGCTTCAGGCCCTAGTGTGGTTCTGGCATGGCTCGCTGAGCCTTTGGTTAATTCCTCTTCCTGGTGGGAAATGAGAGTTAAATTTGCCCGTCCAGACACCTCCAGCTAGTCTCTCATTGGTTCTCCCTATTCCTGTTCATTTTCCGCAGAAATTGCAAACTGGGCCCAACAGCAGGTTAAAGGCACTGACTCTCCAAGTGGGGAGAGTGTTAGTAAAGCGTCTGGAATGTTGCACCCGAGTACCAGGGGACGAAAACTGAGACACATTTGAACACGTTTCCCGATCACACAGTGGAACATACTCTGGGTTCCACATGCATGTTTTAGCTGAAGGAAGAATCCCTTAAACCTGGAGAGTTGAGACCCATGGAATGGGTACCATGCAATATGACTTCACAGGGTCTGCATTTGCTCACCGAACCTCACCAATCCTATCACTGCTGCGTTTATGCCACTGTACACACACTTGATTCTCTTTCGGAGACATATAAATCCATTGGTTTTAAGATTCTTACTAGTCAGTTATATTCTTAGGCGTTTAATATGGGGTGTTGAGTCCACTTCGTTGAGCAAGGAGTAGCTCTTGTCTATTACATATTTAGCTTATGGAAAGGTATCTGTGTTAATTTCAATCTCTGGTTTTATGCAGCACCCCAACTCACCTTTCCCCTTAAGCAAGCATAAGTTGGTTTTCTACATTTGAGACCCTATTCTGTTTTGTAATTCAGTTCCTGTGTAGCCAAGTTTACCTTCCGTGTATTAGTGATATCTTATGATGTTTCTTTTTCTGTGTGACTTATTTCACTTAGAATCATCGTACCTGAATCCACTCATTATGCTGCTACGGGCCTGATGACATAGATTTAATTGCTGAGTGATATTGCATTGTACGTAAGGACCACAACTTCTTTATCCATTTTTCGCTTTCTGCGATATTGAACTTGTACCGTAAACGAGGTTCTTGTAAACAGAGCCGTCCCAAACTTTGGGGTGGCTGTTTCTTTTTGATTTTAATTTCCCTAAGCTATAGGACCATAAGTAGAAGTGCCCTAGGCTCTGTTTCTTTGTTTTTTAGATGTTTCAGGAAACACCATACACTTCTCCAGAGTGGTTCTTGGCAATTTACATCCCGCCCCTCAGCATAACAAGGCTCCCAGTTCTCCATGGCCTGTCCTGCCTTTCAGGATTTTACACTTTTTTCAGATGCCCCTTTTGACAGGGGGGCAGTGAGACTTCATTGTAGTGCAGATATCCTTTGCAAGCTTGCTTGGTTGGCCAAAAAGGGCGTATGCGTTTTTTCCTGAATATATTCAGGAAAAAACGCATACGCCCTTTTTGGCCAAGTGCATCATTGTGGACGTTCTGCCTCTTTTCCTATGCTTTACATGCAATTCCAGTCTACCTCCTGAAATCGGTTTCCTGCAATTCTTCCCCGCTTTCAAGTCCTCTTGGCAGCCTTACTTCAATATATTTTTGGACGATAGCTGTAATTTATAACTCTGCAGGTTTGTGAATTACAGTGCCCCTGAGCTCCTTTCTTCAACTCGCTTTCTTGTGAGCTGGCCGCAACACCGCAGGATTGCTTCAGGCCCTAGTGTGGTTCCGGCATGGCTCGCTGAGCCTTTGGTTAATTCCTCTTCCTGGTGGGAAATGAGAGTTAAATTTGCCCGTCCACACACCTCCAGCTAGTCTCTCATTGGTTCTCCCTATTCCTGTTCATTTTCCGCAGAAATTGCAAACTGGGCCAAACAGGAGTTTAAAGGCACTGACTCTCCAAGTGGGGAGAGTGTTAGTAAAGCGTCTGGAATGTTGCACCCGAGTACCAGGGGACGAAAACTGAGACACATTTGAACACGTTTCCCGATCACACGGTGGATCATACTCTGGGTTCCACATGCATGTTTTAGCTGAAGGAAGAATCCCTTAAACCTGGAGAGTTGAGAACCATGGAATGGGTACCATGCAATATGACTTCAAAGGGTCTGCATTTGCTCACCGAACCTCACCAATCCTTTCTCTGCTGCGTTTATGCCGCTGTACACACGCTTGATTCTCTTTCGGAGACATATAAATCCATAGGTTTTTTAAAATTCTTACTAGTCAGGTATATTCTTAGGCGTTTAATATGGGGTGTTGAGTCCACTTCATTGAGCAAGCAGTAGCTCTTGTCTATTACATATTTAGCTTATGGAAAGGTATCTGTGCTAATTTCAATCTCTGGTATTATGCAGCACCCCAACTCACCTTTCCCCTTAAGCAAGCATATGTTGGTTTTCTACATTTGAGACCCTATTCTGTTTTGTAATTCAGTTCTTGTGTAGCCAAGTTTACATTCCGTGTATTAGTGATATCTTATGATGTTTCTTTTTCTGTGTGACTTATTTCACTTAGAATCATCGTACCTGAATCCACTCATTATGCTGCTACTGGCCTGATGACATAGATTTCATTGCTGAGTGATATTGCATTGTACGTAAGTACCACAACTTCTTTATCCATTTTTCGCTTTCTGCGATAGTGAACTTGTACCGTAAACGAGGTTCTTGTAAACAGAGCCTTCCCAAACATTGGGGTGGCTGTGTCTTTTTGATTTTAATTTCCCTAATCTATAGGACCATAAGTGGAAGTGCCTTAGGCTCTGTTGCTTTGTTTTTTAGATGTTTCAGGAAACACCATATGCTTTTGCAGGTTGGCTGTTGGTAATTTACATCCCGCCCATCAGCATAACAAGGCTCCCAGTTCTCCATGGCCTGTCCTGCCTTTCAGGATTTTACACTTTTTTCAGATGGCCCTTTTGACAGGGGGGCAGTGAGACTTCATTGTAGTGCAGATATCCTTTGCAAGCTTGCTTGGTTGGCCAAAAAGGGCGTATGCGTTTTTTCCCGAATATATTCAGGAAAAAACGCTACGCCCTTTTTGGCCAAGTGCATCATTGTGGACGTTCTGCCTCTTTTCCTATGCTTTACATGCAATTCCAGTCTACCTCCTGAAATCGGTTTCCTGCAATTCTGCACCGCTTTCAAGTCCTCTTGGCAGCCTTACTTCAATATATTTTTGGACGATAGCTGTCATGTATAACTCTGTAGGTTTGTGAATTACAGGGTCCCTGAGCTCCTTTCTTCAACTCGATTTCTTGTGAGCTGGCCGCAACACCGCAGGATTGCTTCAGGCCCTAGTGTGGTTCCGGCATGGCTCGCTGAGCCTTTGGTTAATTCCTCTTCTTGGTGGGAAATGAGAGTTAAATTTACCCGTCCAGACACCTCCAGCTAGTCTCTCATTGGTTCTCCCTATTCCTGTTCATTTTCCGCAGAAATTGCAAACTGGGCCAAACAGGAGGTTAAAGGCACTGACTTTCCAAGTGGGGAGAGTGTTAGTAAAGCGTCTGGAATGTTACACCCGAGTACCATGGGACGAAAACTGAGACACATTTGAACACGTTTCCCGATCACACGGTGGATCATACTCTGGGTTCCACATGCATGTTTTAGCTGAAGGAAGAATCCCTTAAACATGGAGAGTTGAGAACCATGGAATGGGTACCATGCAATATGACTTCAAAGGGTCTGCATTTGCTCACCGAACCTCACCAATCCTATCACTGCTGCGTTTATGCCGCTGTACACACACTTGATTCTCTTTCGGAGACATATAAATCAATAGGTTTTAAGATTCTTACTAGTCAGGTATATCCTTAGGCGTTTAATATGGGGTGTTGAGTCCACTTCGTTGAGCAAGCAGTAGCTCTTGTTTATTACATATTTGGCTTATGGAAAGGTATCTGTGCTAATTTCAATCTCTGGTTTTATGCAGCACCCCAACTCACCTTTCCCCTTAAGCAAGCATAAGTTGGTTTTCTACATTTGAGACCCTATTCTGTTTTGTAATTCAGTTCCTGTGTAGCCAAGTTTACATTCCGTGTATTAGTGATATCTTATGATGTTTCTTTTTCTGTGTGACATATTTCACTTAGAATCATCGTACCTGAATCCACTCATTATGCTGCTATGGGCCTGATGACATAGATTTAATTGCTGAGTGATATTGCATTGTACGTTAGTACCACAACTTCTTTATCCGTTTTTCGCTTTCTGTGATATTGAACTTGTACCGTAAATGAGGTTCCTGTAAACAGAGCCATCCTAAATTTTGGGGTGGCTGTGTCTTTTTGATTTTAATTTCCCTAAGCTATAGGACCATAAGTGGAAGTGCTCTAGGCTCTGTTGCTTTGTTTTTTAGATGTTTCAGGAAACACCATACACTTCTCCAGAGTGGCTGTTGGCAATTTACATCCCGCCCATCAGCCTAACTAGGCTCCCAGTTCTCCATGGCCTGTCCTGCCTTTCTGGGTTTTACACTTTTTTCAGATGGCCCTTCTGACCGGGGGGCAGTGAGAGTTCATTGTAGTGCAGATTTCCTTTGCAAGCTTGCTTGGTTGGCCAAAAAGGGCGTATGCGTTTTTTCCTGAATATATTCAGGAAAAAACGCATACGCGTTTTTTGGCCAAGTGCATCATTGTGGACGTTCTGCCTCTTATCCTATGCTTTACATGCAATTCCAGTCTACCTCCTGAAATCGCTTTCCTGCAATTCTGCCCCGCTTTCAAGTCCTTTGGCAGCCTTACTTCAATATATTTTTGGACGATAGCTGTCATTTATAACTCTGCAGGTTTGTGAATTACAGTGCCCCTGAGCTCCTTTCTTCAACTCGTTTTCTTGTGAGCTGGCCGCAACACTGCAGGATTGCTTCAGGCCCTAGTGTGGTACTGGCATGGCACGCTGAGCCTTTGGTTAATTCCTCTTCCTGGTGGGAAATGAGAGTTAAATTTGCCCGTCCAGACACCTCCAGCTAGTCTCTCATTGGTTCTCCCTATTCCTGTTCATTTTCTGCAGAAATTGCAAACTGGGCCAAACAGGAGGTTAAAGGCACTGACTCTCCAAGTGGGGAGAGTGTTAGTAAAGCGTCTGGAATGTTGCACCCGAGTACCAGGGGACGAAAACTGAGACACATTTGAACACGTTTCCCGATCACACGTTGGATCATACTCTGGGTTCCACATGCATGTTTTAGCTGAAGGAAGAATCCCTTAAACCTGGAGAGTTGAGAACCGTGGAATGGGTACCATGCAATATGACTTCAAAGGGTCTTCATTTGCTCACCGAACCTCACCAATCTTTTCACTGCTGCGTTTATGCCGTTGTACACACGCTTGATTCTCTTTCGGAGACATATAAATCCATAGGTTTTAAGATTCTTACTAATCAGGTATATTCTTAGGCGTTTAATATGGGGTGTTGAGTCCACTTCGTTGAGCAAGCAGTAGCTCTTGTCTATTACATATTTGGCTTATGGAAAGGTATCTGTGCTAATTTCAATCTCTGGTTTTATGCAGCACCCCAACTCACCTTACCCCTTAAGCAAGCATAAGTTGGTTTTCTACATTTGAGACCCTATTCTGTTTTGTAATTCAGTTCCTGTGTAGCCAAGTTTACATTCCATGTATTAGTGATATCTTATGATGTTTCATTTTCAGTGTGACATATTTCACTTAGAATCGTCGTACCTGAATCCACTCATTATGCTGCTATGGGCCTGATGACATAGATTTCATTGCTGAGTGATATTTCATTGTACCAAAGTACCACAACTTCTTTATCCATTTTTCGCTTTCTGTGATATTGAACTTGTACCGTAAACGAGGTTCTTGTAAACAGAGCTGTCCCAAACTTTGGGGTGGCTGTGTCTTTTTTATTTTAATTTCCCTAAGCTATAGGACCATAAGTGGAAGTGCCCTAGGCTCTGTTGCTTTGTTTTTTAGATGTTTCAGGAAACACCATACACTTCTGCAGAGTGGCTGTTGGCAATTTACATCCCGCCCATCAGCATAACAAGGCTCCCAGTGCTCCATGGACTGTCCTGCCTTTCTGGATTTTACACTTTTTTCAGATGGCCCTTTTGACCGGGGGGCAGTGAGACTTCATTGTAGTGCAGATTTCCTTTGCAAGCTTGCTTGGTTGGCCAAAAAGTTCGTATGCGTTTTTTCCTGAATATATTCAGGAAAAAACGCATACGCCCTTTTTGGCCAAGTGCATCATTGTGGACGTTCTGCCTCTTTTCCTATGCTTTACATGCAATTCCAGTCTACCTCCTGAAATCGGTTTCCTGCAATTCTGCCCCACTTTCAAGTCCTCTTGGCAGCCTTACTTCAATATATTTTTGGACGATAGCTGTCATGTATAACTCTGCAGGTTTGTGAATTACAGGGCCCCTGAGCTCCTTTCTTCAACTCGCTTTCTTGTGAGCTGGCCGCAACACCGTAGGATTGCTTCAGGCCCTAGTGTGGTTCCGGCATGGCTCGCTGAGCCTTTGGTTAATTCCTCTTCCTGGTGGGAAATGAGAGTTAAATTTGCCCGTCCAGACACCTCCAGCTAGTCTCTCATTGGTTCTCCCTATTCCTGTTCATTTTCCGCAGAAATTGCAAACTGGGCCAAACAGGAGGTTAAAGGCACTGACTCTCCAAGTGGGGAGAGTGTTAGTAAAGCGTCTGGAATGTTGCACCCGAGTACCAGGGGACGAAAACTGAGACACATTTGAACATGTTTCCCGATCACATGGTGGATCATACTCTGGGTTCCACATGCATGTTTTAGCTGAAGGAAGAATCCCTTAAACCTGGAGAGTTGAGAACCATGGAATGGGTACCATGCAATATGACTTCAAAGGGTCTGCATTTGCTCACCGAACATCACCAATCCTATCACTGCTGCGTTTATGCCGCTGTACACACGCTAGATTCTCTTTCGGAGACATATAAATCCATAGGTTTTAAGATTCTTACTAGTCAGGTATATTCTTAGGCGTTTAATATGGGGTGTTGAGTCCACTTCGTTGAGCAAGCAGTAGCTCTTGTCTATTACATATTTGGCTTATGGAAAGGTATCTGTGCTAATTTCAATCTCTGGTTTTATGCAGCACCCCAACTCACCTTTCCCCTTAAGCAAGCATAAGTTGGTTTTCTACATTTGAGACCCTGTTCTGTTTTGTAATTCAGTTCCTGTGTAGCCAAGCTTACATTCCGTGTATTAGTGATATCTTATGATGTTTCTTTTTCTGTGTGACTTATTTCACTTAGAATCATCGTACCTGAATCCACTCATTATGCTGCTACTGGCCTGATGACATACATTTCATTGCTGAGTGATATTGCATTGTACGTAAGTACCACAACTTCTTTATCCATTTTTCGCTTTCTGCGATATTGAACTTGTACCGTAAATGAGGTTTTTGTAAACAGAGCCGTCCCAAACTTTGGGGTGGCTGTGTCTTTTTGATTTTAATTTCCCTAAGCTATAGGACCATAAGTGGAAGTGCCCTAGGCTCTGTTGCTTTGTTTTTTAGATGTTTCAGGAAACTCCATACACTTCTCCAGAGTGGCTGTTGGCAATTTACATCACGCCCATTGGCATAACAAAACTCCCTGTTCTCCATGGCCTGTCCTGCCTTTCTGGATTTTACACTTTTTTCAGATGGCCCTTTTGACCGGGGAGCTGTGAGACTTCATTGTAGTGCAGATTTCCTTTGCAAGCTTGCTTGGTTGGCCAAAAAGTGCATATGCGTTTTTTCCTGAATATATTCAGGAAAAAACGCATACGCCCTTTTTGGCCAAGTGCATCATTGTGGACGTTCTGCCTCTTTTCCTATGCTTTACATGCAATTCCAGTCTACCTCCTGAAATCGGTTTCCTGCAATTCTGCCCCACTTTCAAGTCCTCTTGGCAGCCTTACTTCAATATATTTTTGGACGATAGCTTTCATTTATAACTCTGCAGGTTTGTGAATTACAGGGTCCCTGAGCTCCTTTCTTCAACTCGCTTTCTTGTGAGCTGGCCGCAACACTGCAGGATTGCTTCAGGCCCTAGTGTGGTACCGGCATGGCACGCTGAGCCTTTGGTTAATTCCTCTTCCTTGTGGGAAATGAGAGTTAAATTTGCCCGTCCAGACACCTCCAGCTAGTCTCTCATTGGTTCTCCCTATTCCTGTTCATTTTCCGCAGAAATTGCAAACTGGGCCAAACAGGAGGTTAAAGGCACTGACTCTCCAAGTGGGGAGAGTGTTAGTAAAGCGTCTGGAATGTTGCACCCGAGTACAAGGGGAAGAAACCTGAGACACATTTGAACACGTTTCCCGATCACTCGGTGGATCATAGTCTGGGTTCCACATGCATGTTTTAGCTGAAGGAAGAATCCCTTAAACCTGGAGAGTTGAGAACCATGGAATGGGTACCATGCAATATGACTTCAAAGGGTCTGCATTTGCTCACCGAACCTCACCAATCTTATCACTGCTGCGTTTATGCCGCTGTACACACACTTGATTCTCTTTCGGAGACATATAAATCCATAGGTTTTAAGATTCTTACTAGTCAGGTATATTCTTAGGCGTTTAATATGGGGTGTTGAGTCCACTTCGTTGAGCAAGCAGTAGCTCTTGTCTATTACATATTTGGCTTATGGAAAGGTATCTGTGCTAATTTCAATCTCTGGTTTTATGCAGCACCCCAACTCACCTTTCCCCTTAAGCAAGCATAAGTTGGTTTTCTACATTTGAGACCCTATTCTGTTTTGTAATTCAGTTCCTGTGTAGCCAAGTTTACATTCCGTGTATTAGTGATATCTTATGATGTTTCTTTTTCTGTGTGACTTATTTCACTTAGAATCATCGTACCTGAATCCACTCATTATGCTGCTACTGGCCTGATGACATAGATTTCATTGCTGAGTGATATTGCATTGTACGTAAGTACCACAACTTCTTTATCCATTTTTCGCTTTCTGCGATATTGAACTTGTACCGTAAACGAGGTTCTTGTAAACCGAGCTGTCTCAAATTTTGGGGTGGCTGTGTCTTTTTGATTTTAATTTCCCTAAGCTATAGGACCATAAGTGGAAGTGCCCTAGGCTCTGTTGCTTTGTTTTTTAGATGTTTCAGGAAACACCATACACTTCTCCAGAGTGGCTGTTGGCAATTTACATCCCGCCCATCAGCATAAGAAGGCTCTCAGTTCTCCATGGCCTGTCTTGCCTTTCTGGATTTTACACTTTTTTCAGATGGCCCTTTTGACCGGGGGGCAGTGAGACTTCATTGTAGTGCAGATTTCCTTTGCAAGCTTGCTTGGGTGGCCAAAAAGTGCATATGCGTTTTTTCCTGAATATATTCAGGAAAAAACGCATACGCCCTTTTTGGCCAAGTGCATCATTGTGGACGTTCTGCCTCTTTTCCTATGCTTTACATGCAATTCCAGTCTACCTCCTGAAATCGGTTTCCTGCAATTCGGCCCCGCTTTCAAGTCCTCTTGGCAGCCTTACTTCAATATATTTTTGGATGATAGCTGTCATGTATAACTCTGCAGGTTTGTGAATTACAGGGCCCCTGAGCTCCTTTCTTCAACTCGCTTTCTTGTGAGCTGGCCGCAACACCGCAGGATTGCTTCAGGCCCTAGTGTGGTTCCGGCATGGCTCGCTGAGCCTTTGGTTAAGTCCTCTTCCTGGTGGGAAATGAGAGTTAAATTTGCCCGTCCAGACACCTCCAGCTAGTCTCTCATGTGTTCTCCCTATTCCTGTTCATTTTCCGCAGAAATTGCAAACTGGGCCAAACAGGAGGTTAAAGGCACTGACTCTCCAAGTGGGGAGAGTGTTAGTAAAGCGTCTGGAATGTTGCACCCGAGTACCAGGGGACGAAAACTGAGACACATTTGAACACGTTTCCCGATCACACGGTGGATCATACTCTGGGTTCCACATGCATGTTTTAGCTGAAGGAAGAATCCCTTAAACCTGGAGAGTTGAGAACCATGGAATGGGTACCATGCAATATGACTTCAAAGGGTCTGCATTTGCTCACCGAACCTCACCAATCCTTTCTCTGCTGCGTTTATGCCGCTGTACACACGCTTGATTCTCTTTCGGAGACATATAAATCCATAGGTTTTTTAAAATTCTTACTAGTCAGGTATATTCTTAGGCGTTTAATATGGGGTGTTGAGTCCACTTCGTTGAGCAAGCAGTAGTTCTTGTCTATTACATATTTAGCTTATGGAAAGGTATCTGTGCTAATTTCAATCTCTGGTATTATGCAGCACCCCAACTCACCTTTCCCCTTAAGCAAGCATATGTTGGTTTTCTACATTTGAGACCCTATTCTGTTTTGTAATTCAGTTCCTGTGTAGCCAAGTTTACATTCCGTGTATTAGTGATATCTTATGATGTTTCTTTTTCTGTGTGACTTATTTCACTTAGAATCATCGTACCTGAATCCACTCATTATGCTGCTACTGGCCTGATGACATAGATTTCATTGCTGAGTGATATTGCATTGTACGTAAGTACCACAACTTCTTTATCCATTTTTCGCTTTCTGCGATATTGAACTTGTACTGTAAAGGAGGTTCTTGTAAACAGAGCCTTCCCAAACATTGGGGTGGCTGTGTCTTTTTGATTTTAATTTCCCTAATCTATAGGACCATAAGTGGAAGTGCCTTAGGCTCTGATGCTTTGTTTTTTAGATGTTTCAGGAAACACCATATGCTTTTGCAGGTTGGCTGTTCGTAATTTACATCCCGCCCATCAGCATAAGAAGGCTCCCAGTTCTCCATGGCCTGTCCTGCCTTTCTGGATTTTACACTTTTTTCAGATGGCCCTTTAGACCGGGGGGCAGTGAGACTTCATTGTAGTGCAGATTTCCTTTGCAAGCTTGCTTGGTTGGCCAAAAAGGGTGTATGCGTTTTTTCCTGAATATATTCAGGAAAAAAACGCATACGCCCTTTTTGGCCAAGTGCATCATTTTGGACGTTCTGCCTCTTTTCCTATGCTTTACATGCAATTCCAGTCTACCTCCTGAAATCGGTTTCCTGCAATTCTGCCCCGCTTTCAAGTCCTCTTGGCAGCCTTACTTCAATATATTTTTGGACGATAGCTGTCATTTATAACTCTGCAGGTTTGTGAATTACAGTGCCCCTGAGCTCCTATCTTCAACTCGCTTTCTTGTGAGCTGGCCGCAACTCTGCAGGATTGCTTCAGGCCCTAGTGTGGTTCTGGCATGGCTCGCTGAGCCTTTGGTTAATTCCTCTTCCTGGTGGGAAATGAGAGTTAAATTTGCCCGTCCAGACACCTCCAGCTAGTCTCTCATTGGTTCTCCCTATTCCTGTTCATTTTCCGCAGAAATTGCAAACTGGGCCCAACAGCAGGTTAAAGGCACTGACTCTCCAAGTGGGGAGAGTGTTAGTAAAGCGTCTGGAATGTTGCACCCGAGTACCAGGGGACGAAAACTGAGACACATTTGAACACGTTTCCCGATCACACAGTGGAACATACTCTGGGTTCCACATGCATGTTTTAGCTGAAGGAAGAATCCCTTAAACCTGGAGAGTTGAGACCCATGGAATGGGTACCATGCAATATGACTTCACAGGGTCTGCATTTGCTCACCGAACCTCACCAATCCTATCACTGCTGCGTTTATGCCACTGTACACACACTTGATTCTCTTTCGGAGACATATAAATCCATTGGTTTTAAGATTCTTACTAGTCAGGTATATTCTTAGGCGTTTAATATGGGGTGTTGAGTCCACATCGTTGAGCAAGGAGTAGCTCTTGTCTATTACATATTTAGCTTATGGAAAGGTATCTGTGTTAATTTCAATCTCTGGTTTTATGCAGCACCCCAACTCACCTTTCCCCTTAAGCAAGCATAAGTTGGTTTTCTACATTTGAGACCCTATTCTGTTTTGTAATTCAGTTCCTGTGTAGCCAAGTTTACCTTCCGTGTATTAGTGATATCTTATGATGTTTCTTTTTCTGTGTGACTTATTTCACTTAGAATCATCGTACCTGAATCCACTCATTATGCTGCTACGGGCCTGATGACATAGATTTAATTGCTGAGTGATATTGCATTGTACGTAAGGACCACAACTTCTTTATCCATTTTTCGCTTTCTGCGATATTGAACTTGTACCGTAAACGAGGTTCTTGTAAACAGAGCCGTCCCAAACTTTGGGGTGGCTGTGTCTTTTTGATTTTAATTTCCCTAAGCTATAGGACCATAAGTAGAAGTGCCCTAGGCTCTGTTTCTTTGTTTTTTAGATGTTTCAGGAAACACCATACACTTCTCCAGAGTGGTTCTTGGCAATTTACATCCCGCCCCTCAGCATAACAAGGCTCCCAGTTCTCCATGGCCTGTCCTGCCTTTCAGGATTTTACACTTTTTTCAGATGCCCCTTTTGACAGGGGGGCAGTGAGACTTCATTGTAGTGCAGATATCCTTTGCAAGCTTGCTTGGTTGGCCAAAAAGGGCGTATGCGTTTTTTCCTGAATATATTCAGGAAAAAACGCATACGCCCTTTTTGGCCAAGTGCATCATTGTGGACGTTCTGCCTCTTTTCCTATGCTTTACATGCAATTCCAGTCTACCTCCTGAAATCGGTTTCCTGCAATTCTTCCCCGCTTTCAAGTCCTCTTGGCAGCCTTACTTCAATATATTTTTGGACGATAGCTGTCATTTATAACTCTGCAGGTTTGTGAATTACAGTGCCCCTGAGCTCCTTTCTTCAACTCGCTTTCTTGTGAGCTGGCCGCAACACCGAAAGGATTGCTTCAGGCCCTAGTGTGGTTCCGGCATGGCTCGCTGAGCCTTTGGTTAATTCCTCTTCCTGGTGGGAAATGAGAGTTAAATTTGCCCGTCCAGACACCTCCAGCTAGTCTCTCATTGGTTCTCCCTATTCCTGTTCATTTTCCGCAGAAATTGCAAACTGGGCCAAACAGGAGGTTAAAGGCACTGACTCTCCAAGTGGGGAGAGTGTTAGTAAAGCGTCTGGAATGTTGCACCCGAGTACCAGGGGACGAAAACTGAGACACATTTGAACACGTTTCCCGATCACACAGTGGAACATACTCTGGGTTCCACATGCATGTTTTAGCTGAAGGAAGAATCCCTTAAACCTGGAGAGTTGAGACCCATGGAATGGGTACCATGCAATATAACTTCACAGGGTCTGCATTTGCTCACCGAACCTCACCAATCCTATCACTGCTGCGTTTATGCCACTGTACACACGCTTCATTCTCTTTCGGAGACATATAAATCCATTGGTTTTAAGATTCTTACTAGTCAGGTATATTCTTAGGCGTTTAATATGGGGTGTTGAGTCCACATCGTTGAGCAAGGAGTAGCTCTTGTCTATTACATATTTAGCTTATGGAAAGGTATCTGTGTTAATTTCAATCTCTGGTTTTATGCAGCACCCCAACTCACCTTTCCCCTTAAGCAAGCATAAGTTGGTTTTCTACATTTGAGACCCTATTCTGTTTTGTAATTCAGTTCCTGTGTAGCCAAGTTTACATTCCGTGTATTAGTGATATCTTATGATGTTTCTTTTTCTGTGTGACTTATTTCACTTAGAATCATCGTACCTGAATCCACTCATTATGCTGCTCCTGGCCTGATGACATAGATTTCATTGCTGAGTGATATTGCATTGTACGTAAGTACAACAGTTTCTTTATCCATTTTTCGCTTTCTGCGATATTGTACTTGTACCGTAAACGAGGTTCTTGTAAACAGAGCCGTCCCAAACTTTGGGGTGGCTGTGTCTTTTTGATTTTAATTTCCCTAATCTATAGGACCATAAGTGGAAGTGCCCTAGGCTCTGTTGCTTTGTTTTTTAGATGTTTCAGGAAACACCATACACTTTTGCAGGTTGGCTGTTGGTAATTTACATCCCGCCCATCAGCATAAGAAGGCTCCCAGTTCTCCATGGCCTGTCCTGCCTTTCTGGATTTTACACTTTTTTCAGATGGCCCTTTTGACCGGGGGGCATTGAGACTTCATTGTAGTGCAGATTTCCTTTGCAAGCTTGCTTGGTTGGCCAAAAAGGGCGTATGCGTTTTTTCCTGAATATATTCAGGAAAAAACGCATACGCCCTTTTTGGCCAAGTGCATCATTGTGGACGTTCTGCCTCTTTTCCTATGCTTTACATGCAATTCCAGTCTACCTCCTGAAATCGTTTTCCTGCAATTCTGCCCCGCTTTCAAGTCCTCTTGGCAGCCTTACTTCAATATATTTTTGGACGATAGCTGTCATTTATAACTCTGCAGGTTTGTGAATTACAGGGGCCCTGAGCTCCTTTCTTCAACTCGCTTTCTTGTGAGCTGGCCGCAACACCGCAGGATTGCTTCAGGCCCTAGTGTGTTTCCGGCATGGCTCACTGAGCCTTTGGTTAATTCCTCTTCTTGGTGGGAAATGAGAGTTAAATTTACCCGTCCAGACATCTCCAGCTAGTCTCTCATTGGTTCTCCCTATTCCTGTTCATTTTCCGCAGAAATTGCAAACTGGGCCAAACAGGAGGTTAAAGGCACTGACTCTCCAAGTGGGGAGAGTGTTAGTAAAGCATCTGGAATGTTGCACCCGAGTACCAGGGGACGAAAACTGAGACACATTTGAACACGTTTCCCGATCACACGGTGGATCATACTCTGGGTTCCACATGCATGTTTTAGCTGAAGGAAGAATCCCTTAAACCTGGAGAGTTGAGAACCATGGAATGGGTACCATGCAATATGACTTCAAAGGGTCTGCATTTGCTCACCGAACCTCACCAATCCTATCACTGTTGCATTTTTGCCGCTGTACACACGCTTGATTCTCTTTCGGAGACATATAAATCCATTGGTTTTAAGATTCTTACTAGTCAGGTATATTCTTAGGCGTTTAATATGGGGTGTTGAGTCCACTTCGTTGAGCAAGCAGTAGCTCTTGTCTATTACATATTTGGCTTATCGAAAGGTATCTGTGCTAATTTCAATCTCTGGTTTTATGCAGCACCCCAACTCACCTTTCCCCTTAAGAAAGCATAAGTTGGTTTTCTACATTTGAGACCCTATTCTGTTTTGTAATTCAGTTCCTGTGTAGCCAAGTTTACATTCCGTGTATTAGTGATATCTTATGATGTTTCTTTTTCTGTGCTACATATTTCACTTAGAATCATCGTACCTGAATCCACTCATTATGCTGCTATGGGCCTGATGACAGAGATGTCATTGCTGAGTGACATTGCAGTGTACGTTAGTACCACAACTTCCTTATCCATTTTTCGCTTTCTGCGATATTGAACTTGTACCGTAAACGAGGTTCTTGTAAACAGAGCCGTCCCAAACTTTGGGGTGGCTGTGTCTTTTTGATTTTAATTTCCCTAAGCTATAGGACCATAAGTGGAAGTGCCCTAGGCTCTGTTGCTTTGTTTTTTAGATGTTTCAGGAAACACCATACACTTCTCCAGAGTGGCTGTTGGCAATTTACATCCCGCCCATCAGCATAAGAAGGCTCCCAGTTCTCCATGGCCTGTCCTGCCTTTCTAGATTTTACACTTTTGTCAGAATGCCCTTTTGACCGGGGGGTAGTGAGACGTCATTGTAGTGCAGATTTCCTTTGCAAGCTTGCTTGGTTGGCCAAAAAGGGCGTATGCGTTTTTTCCTGAATATATTCAGGAAAAAACGCATACGCCCTTTTTGGCCAAGTGCATCATTGTGGACGTTCTGCCTCTTTTCCTATGCTTTACATGCAATTCCAGTCTACCTCCTGAAATCGGTTTCCTGCAATTCTGCCCCGCTTTCAAGTCCTCTTGGCAGCCTTACTTCAATATATTTTTGGACGATAGCTGTCATTTATAACTCTGCAGGTTTGTGAATTACAGGGCCCCTGAGCTCCTTTCTTCAACTCGCTTTCTTGTGAGCTGGCCGCAACTCCACAGGATTGCTTCAGGCCCTAGTGTGGTTCCGGCATGGCTCGCTGAGCCTTTGGTTAATTCCTCTTCCTGGTGGGAAATGAGAGTTAAATTTGCCCGTCCAGACACCTCCAGCTAGTCTCTCATTGTTTCTCCCTATTCCTGTTCATTTTCCGCAGAAATTGCAAACTGGGCCAAACAGGAGGTTAAAGGCACTGACTCTCCAAGTGGGGAGAGTGTTAGTAAAGCGTCTGGAATGTTGCACCCGAGTACCAGGGGACGAAAACTGAGACACATTTGAACACGTTTCCCGATTACACGGTGGATCATACTCTGGGTTCCACATGTATCTTTTAGCTGAAGGAAGAATCCCTTAAACCTGGAGAGTTGAGAACCATGGAATGGGTACCATGCAATATGACTTCAAAGGGTCTGCATTTGCTCACCGAACCTCACCAATCCTATCACTTCTGCATTTATGCCGCTGTACACACGCTTGATTCTCTTTCGGAGACATATAAATCCATAGGTTTTTTAAGATTCTTACTAGTCAGGTATATTCTTAGGCGTTTAATATGGGGTGTTGAGTCCACTTCGTTGAGCAAGCAGTAGCTCTTGTCTATTACATATTTAGCTTATGGAAAGGTATCTGTGCTAATTTCAATCTCTGGTATTATGCAGCACCCCAACTCACCTTTCCCCTTAAGCAAGCAGAAGTTGGTTTCCTACATTTGAGACCCTATTCTGTTTTGTAATTCAGTTCCTGTGTAGCCAAGTTTACATTCCGTGTATTAGTGATATCTTATGATGTTTCTTTTTCTGTTTGACTTATTTCACTTAGAATCATCGTACCTGAATCCACTCATTATGCTGCTACTGGCCTGATGACATAGATTTCATTGCTGAGTGATATTGCATTGTACATTAGTACCACAACTTCTTTATCCATTTTTCGCTTTCTGTGATATTGAACTTGTACCGTAAACGAGGTTCTTGTAAACAGAGCCGTCTCAAACTTTTGGGTGGCTGTGTCTTTTTGATTTTAATTTCCCTAAGCTATAGGACCATAAGTAGAAGTGCCCTAGGCTCTGTTGCTTTGTTTTTTAGATGTTTCAGGAAACACCATACACTTCTCCAGAGTGTTTGTTGGCAATTTACATCCCGCCCCTCAGCATAACAAGGCTCCCAGTTCTCCATGGCCTGTCCTGCCTTTCAGGATTTTACACTTTTTTCAGATGGCCCTTTTGACCGGGGGGCAGTGAGACTTCATTGTAGTGCAGATATCCTTTGCAAGCTTGCTTGGTTGGCCAAAAAGGGCGTATGCGTTTTTTCCTGAATATATTCAGGAAGAAACGCATACGCCCTTTTTGGCCAAGTGCATCATTGTGGACGTTCTGCCTCTTTTCCTATGCTTTACATGCAATTCCAGTCTACCTCCTGAAATCGGCTTCCTGCAATTCTGGCCCACTTTCAAGTCCTCTTGGCAGCCTTACTTCAATATATTTTTGGACTATAGCTGTCATTTAGAACTCTGCAGGTTTGTGAATTACAGGGCCCCTGAGCTCCTTTCTTCAACTCGCTTTATTGTGAGCTGGCCGCAACACCGCAGGATTGCTTCAGGCCCTAGTGTGGTTCTGGCATGGCTCGCTGAGCCTTTGGTTAATTCCTCTTCATGATGGGAAATGAGAGTTACATTTGCCCGTCCAGACTCCTCCAGCTAGTCTCTCATTGGTTCTCCCTATTCCTGTTCATTTTACGCAGAAATTGCAAACTGGGCCAAACAGGAGGTTAAAGGCACTGACTCTCCAAGTGGGGAGAGTGTTAGTAAAGCGTCTGGAATGTTGCACCCGAGTACCAGGGGACGAAAACTGAGACACATTTGAACACGTTTCCCGATCACACGGTGGATCATCCTCTGGGTTCCACATGCATGTTTTAGCTGAAGGAAGAATCCCTTAAACCTGGAGAGTTGAGAACCATGGAATGGGTACCATGCAATATGACTTCAAAGGGTCTGCATTTGCTCACCGAACCTCACCAATCCTTTCTCTGCTGCGTTTATGCCGCTGTACACACGCTTGATTCTCTTTCGGAGACATATAAATCCATAGGTTTTTTAAAATTCTTACTAGTCAGGTATATTCTTAGGCGTTTAATATGGGGTGTTGAGTCCACTTCGTTGAGCAAGCAGTAGTTCTTGTCTATTACATATTTAGCTTATGGAAAGGTATCTGTGCTAATTTCAATCTCTGGTATTATGCAGCACCCCAACTCACCTTTCCCCTTAAGCAAGCATATGTTGGTTTTCTACATTTGAGACCCTATTCTGTTTTGTAATTCAGTTCCTGTGTAGCCAAGTTTACATTCCGTGTATTAGTGATATCTTATGATGTTTCTTTTTCTGTGTGACTTATTTCACTTAGAATCATCGTACCTGAATCCACTCATTATGTTGCTACTGGCCTGATGACATAGATTTCATTGCTGAGTGATATTGCATTGTACGTAAGTACCACAACTTCTTTATCCATTTTTCACTTTCTGTGATATTGAACTTGTACTGTAAAGGAGGTTCTTGTAAACAGAGCCTTCCCAAACATTGGGGTGGCTGTGTCTTTTTGATTTTAATTTCCCTAAGCTATAGGACCATAAGTGGAAGTGCCTTAGGCTCTGTTGCTTTGTTTTTTAGATGTTTCAGGAAACACCATACGCTTTTGCAGGTTGGCTGTTCGTAATTTACATCCCGCCCATCAGCATAAGAAGGCTCCCAGTTCTCCATGGCCTGTCCTGCCTTTCTGGATTTTACACTTTTTTCAGATGGCCCTTTAGACCCGGGGGCAGTGAGACTTCATTGTAGTGCAGATTTCCTTTGCAAGCTTGCTTGGTTGGCCAAAAAGGGCGTATGCGTTTTTTCCTGAATATATTCAGGAAAAAACGCATACGCCCTTTTTGGCCAAGTGCATCATTGTGGACGTTCTGCCTCTTTTCCTATGCTTTACATGCAATTCCAGTCTACCTCCTGAAATCGGTTTCCTGCAATTCTGCCCCGCTTTCAAGTCCTCTTGGCAGCCTTACTTCAATATATTTTTGGACGATAGCTGTCATTTATAACTCTGCAGGTTTGTGAATTACAGTGCCCCTGAGCTCCTTTCTTCAACTCGCTTTCTTGTGAGCTGGCCGCAACTCTGCAGGATTGCTTCAGGCCCTAGTGTGGTTCTGGCATGGCTCGCTGAGCCTTTGGTTAATTCCTCTTCCTGGTGGGAAATGAGAGTTAAATTTGCCCGTCCAGACACCTCCAGCTAGTCTCTCATTGGTTCTCCCTATTCCTGTTCATTTTCCGCAGAAATTGCAAACTGGGCCCAACAGCAGGTTAAAGGCACTGACTCTCCAAGTGGGGAGAGTGTTAGTAAAGCGTCTGGAATGTTGCACCCGAGTACCAGGGGACGAAAACTGAGACACATTTGAACACGTTTCCCGATCACACAGTGGAACATACTCTGGGTTCCACATGCATGTTTTAGCTGAAGGAAGAATCCCTTAAACCTGGAGAGTTGAGACCCATGGAATGGGTACCATGCAATATGACTTCACAGGGTCTGCATTTGCTCACCGAACCTCACCAATCCTATCACTGCTGCGTTTATGCCACTGTACACACACTTGATTCTCTTTCGGAGACATATAAATCCATTGGTTTTAAGATTCTTACTAGTCAGGTATATTCTTAGGCGTTTAATATGGGGTGTTGAGTCCACTTCGTTGAGCAAGGAGTAGCTCTTGTCTATTACATATTTAGCTTATGGAAAGGTATCTGTGTTAATTTCAATCTCTGGTTTTATGCAGCACCCCAACTCACCTTTCCCCTTAAGCAAGCATAAGTTGGTTTTCTACATTTGAGACCCTATTCTGTTTTGTAATTCAGTTCCTGTGTAGCCAAGTTTACCTTCCGTGTATTAGTGATATCTTATGATGTTTCTTTTTCTGTGTGACTTATTTCACTTAGAATCATCGTACCTGAATCCACTCATTATGCTGCTACGGGCCTGATGACATAGATTTAATTGCTGAGTGATATTGCATTGTACGTAAGGACCACAACTTCTTTATCCATTTTTCGCTTTCTGCGATATTGAACTTGTACCGTAAACGAGGTTCTTGTAAACAGAGCCGTCCCAAACTTTGGGGTGGCTGTTTCTTTTTGATTTTAATTTCCCTAAGCTATAGGACCATAAGTAGAAGTGCCCTAGGCTCTGTTTCTTTGTTTTTTAGATGTTTCAGGAAACACCATACACTTCTCCAGAGTGGTTCTTGGCAATTTACATCCCGCCCCTCAGCATAACAAGGCTCCCAGTTCTCCATGGCCTGTCCTGCCTTTCAGGATTTTACACTTTTTTCAGATGCCCCTTTTGACAGGGGGGCAGTGAGACTTCATTGTAGTGCAGATATCCTTTGCAAGCTTGCTTGGTTGGCCAAAAAGGGCGTATGCGTTTTTTCCTGAATATATTCAGGAAAAAACGCATACGCCCTTTTTGGCCAAGTGCATCATTGTGGACGTTCTGCCTCTTTTCCTATGCTTTACATGCAATTCCAGTCTACCTCCTGAAATCGGTTTCCTGCAATTCTTCCCCGCTTTCAAGTCCTCTTGGCAGCCTTACTTCAATATATTTTTGGACGATAGCTGTCATTTATAACTCTGCAGGTTTGTGAATTACAGTGCCCCTGAGCTCCTTTCTTCAACTCGCTTTCTTGTGAGCTGGCCGCAACACCGCAGGATTGCTTCAGGCCCTAGTGTGGTTCCGGCATGGCTCGCTGAGCCTTTGGTTAATTCCTCTTCCTGGTGGGAAATGAGAGTTAAATTTGCCCGTCCAGACACCTCCAGCTAGTCTCTCATTGGTTCTCCCTATTCCTGTTCATTTTCCGCAGAAATTGCAAACTGGGCCAAACAGGAGGTTAAAGGCACTGACTCTCCAAGTGGGGAGAGTGTTAGTAAAGCGTCTGGAATGTTGCACCCGAGTACCAGGGGACGAAAACTGAGACACATTTGAACACGTTTCCCGATCACACGGTGGATCATACTCTGGGTTCCACATGCATGTTTTAGCTGAAGGAAGAATCCCTTAAACCTGGAGAGTTGAGAACCATGGAATGGGTACCATGCAATATGACTTCAAAGGGTCTGCATTTGCTCACCGAACCTCACCAATCCTTTCTCTGCTGCGTTTATGCCGCTGTACACACGCTTGATTCTCTTTCGGAGACATATAAATACATAGGTTTTTTAAAATTCTTACTAGTCAGGTATATTCTTAGGCGTTTAATATGGGGTGTTGAGTCCACTTCATTGAGCAAGCAGTAGCTCTTGTCTATTACATATTTAGCTTATGGAAAGGTATCTGTGCTAATTTCAATCTCTGGTATTATGCAGCACCCCAACTCACCTTTCCCCTTAAGCAAGCATATGTTGGTTTTCTACATTTGAGACCCTATTCTGTTTTGTAATTCAGTTCTTGTGTAGCCAAGTTTACATTCCGTGTATTAGTGATATCTTATGATGTTTCTTTTTCTGTGTGACTTATTTCACTTAGAATCATCGTACCTGAATCCACTCATTATGCTGCTACTGGCCTGATGACATAGATTTCATTGCTGAGTGATATTGCATTGTACGTAAGTACCACAACTTCTTTATCCATTTTTCGCTTTCTGCGATATTGAACTTGTACCGTAAACGAGGTTCTTGTAAACAGAGCCTTCCCAAACATTGGGGTGGCTGTGTCTTTTTGATTTTAATTTCCCTAATCTATAGGACCATAAGTGGAAGTGCCTTAGGCTCTGTTGCTTTGTTTTTTAGATGTTTCAGGAAACACCATACGCTTTTGCAGGTTGGCTGTTGGTAATTTACATCCCGCCCATCAGCATAAGAAGGCTCCCATTTCTCCATGGCCTGTCCTGCCTTTCTGGGTTTTACACTTTTTTCAGATGGCCCTTTAGACAGGGGGGCAGTGAGACTTCATTGTAGTGCAGATTTCCTTTGCAAGCTTGCTTGGTTGGCCAAAAAGGGCGTATGCGTTTTTTCCTGAATATATTCAGGAAAAAACGCATACGCCCTTTTTGGCCAAGTGCATCATTGTGGACGTTCTGCCTCTTTTCCTATGCTTTACATGCAATTCCAGTCTACCTCCTGAAATCGGTTTCCTGCAATTCTGCCCCGCTTTCAAGTCCTCTTGGCAGCCTTACTTCAATATATTTTTGGACGATAGCTGTCATTTATAACTCTGCAGGTTTGTGAATTACAGGGCCCCTGAGCTCCTTTCTTCAACTCGCTTTCTTGTGAGCTGGCCGCAACTCCGCAGGATTGCTTCAGGCCCTAGTGTGGTTCTGGCATGGCTCGCTGAGCCTTTGGTTAATTCCTCTTCCTGGTGGGAAATGAGAGTTAAATTTGCCCGTCCAGACACCTCCAGCTAGTCTCTCATTGGTTCTCCCTATTCCTGTTCATTTTCCGCAGAAATTGCAAACTGGGCCCAACAGCAGGTTAAAGGCACTGACTCTCCAATTGGGGAGAGTGTTAGTAAAGCGTCTGGAATGTTGCACCCGAGTACCAGGGGACGAAAACTGAGACACATTTGAACACGTTTCCCGATCACACGGTGGATCATCCTCTGGGTTCCACATGCATGTTTTAGCTGAAGGAAGAATCCCTTAAACCTGGAGAGTTGAGACCCATGGAATGGGTACCATGCAATATAACTTCACAGGGTCTGCATTTGCTCACCGAACCTCACCAATCCTATCACTGCTGCGTTTATGCCACTGTACACACGCTTCATTCTCTTTCGGAGACATATAAATCCATTGGTTTTAAGATTCTTACTAGTCAGGTATATTCTTAGGCGTTTAATATGGGGTGTTGAGTCCACATCGTTGAGCAAGGAGTAGCTCTTGTCTATTACATATTTAGCTTATGGAAAGGTATCTGTGTTAATTTCAATCTCTGGTTTTATGCAGCACCCCAACTCACCTTTCCCCTTAAGCAAGCATAAGTTGGTTTTCTACATTTGAGACCCTATTCTGTTTTGTAATTCAGTTCCTGTGTAGCCAAGTTTACCTTCCGTGTATTAGTGATATCTTATGATGTTTCTTTTTCTCTGTGACTTATTTCACTTAGAATCATCGTACCTGAATCCACTCATTATGCTGCTACTGGCCTGATGACATACATTTCATTGCTGAGTGATATTGCATTGTACGTAAGGACCACAACTTCTTTATCCATTTTTCGCTTTCTGCGATATTAAACTTGTACCGTAAACGAGGTTCTTGTAAACAGAGCCGTCCCAAACTTTGGGGTGGCTGTTTCTTTTTGATTTTAATTTCCCTAAGCTATAGGACCATAAGTAGAAGTGCCCTAGGCTCTGTTTCTTTGTTTTTTAGATGTTTCAGGAAACACCATACACTTCTCCAGAGTGGTTCTTGGCAATTTACATCCCGCCCCTCAGCATAACAAGGCTCCCAGTTCTCCATGGCCTGTCCTGCCTTTCAGGATTTTACACTTTTTTCAGATGGCCCTTTTGACAGGGGGGCAGTGAGACTTCATTGTAGTGCAGATATCCTTTGCAAGCTTGCTTGGTTGGCCAAAAAGGGCGTATGCGTTTTTTCCTGAATATATTCCGGAAAAAATGCATACGCCCTTTTTGGCCAAGTGCATCATTGTGAACGTTCTGCCTCTTTTCCTATGCTTTACATGCAATTCCAGTCTACCTCCTGAAATCGGTTTCCTGCAATTCTTCCCCGCTTTCAAGTCCTCTTGGCAGCCTTACTTCAATATATTTTTGGACGATAGCTGTCATTTATAACTCTGCAGGTTTGTGAATTACAGTGCCCCTGAGCTCGTTTCTTCAACTCGCTTTCTTGTGAGCTGGCCGCAACACCGCAGGATTGCTTCAGGCCCTAGTGTGGTTCCGGCATGGCTCGCTGAGCCTTTGGTTAATTCCTCTTCCTGGTGGGAAATGAGAGTTAAATTTGCCCGTCCAGACACCTCCAGCTAGTCTCTCATTGTTTCTCCCTATTCCTGTTCATTTTCTGCAGAAATTGCAAACTGGGCCAAACAGGAGGTTAAAGGCACTGACTCTCCAAGTGGGGAGAGTGTTAGTAAAGCGTCTGGAATGTTGCACCCAAGTACCAGGGGACGAAAACTGAGACACATTTGAACATGTTTCCCGATCACACGTTGGATCATACTCTGGGTTCCACATGCATGTTTTAGCTGAAGGAAGAATCCCTTAAACCTAGAGAGTTGAGAACCATGGAATGGGTACCATGCAATATGACTTCAAACGGTCTTCATTTGCTCACCGAACCTCACCAATCCTTTCTCTGCTGCCTTTATGCCGCTGTACACACGCTTGATTCTCTTTCAGAGACATATAAATCCATAGGTTTTAAGATTCTTACTAGTCAGGTATATTCTTAGGCGTTTAATATGGGGTGTTGAGTCCACTTCGTTGAGCAAGGAGTAGCTCTGGTCTATTACATATTTGTCTTATAGAAAGGTATCTGTGTTAATTTCAATCTCTGGTTTTATGCAGCACCCCAACTCACCTTTCCCCTTAAGCAAGCATAAGTTGGTTTTCTACATTTGAGACCCTGTTCTGTTTTGTAATTCAGTTCCTGTGTAGCCAAGCTTACATTCCGTGTATTAGTGATATCTTACGATGTTTCTTTTTCTGTGTGAATTATTTCACTTAGAATCATCGTACCTGAATCCACTCATTATGCTGCTACTGGCCTGATGACATAGATTTCATTGCTGAGTGATATTGCATTGTACGTAAGTACCACAACTTCTTTATCCATTTTTCGCTTTCTGCGATATTGAACTTGTACCGTAAACGAGGTTCATGTAAACAGAGCCCTCTCAAACTTTGGGGTGGCTGTGTCTTTTTGATTTTAATTTCCCTAAGCTATAGGACCATAAGTGGAAGTGCCCTAGGCTCTGGTGCTTTGTTTTTTAGATGTTTCAGGAAACACCATACACTACTCCAGAGTGGCTGTTGGCAATTTACATCACGCCCATCAGCATAACAAGGCTCCCAGTTCTCCATGGCCTGTCCTGCCTTTCTGGATTTTACACTTTCTTCAGATAGCCCTTTTGACCCGGGGGCAGAGAGACTTCATTGTAGTGCAGATTTCCTTTGCAATCTTGCTTGGTTGGCCAAAAAGGGCGTATGCGTTTTTTCCTGAATATATTCAGGAAAAAACGCATACGCCCTTTTTGGCCAAGTGCATCATTGTGGACGTTCTGCCTCTTTTCCTATGCTTTACATGCAATTCCAGTCTACCTCCTGAAATCGGTTTCCTGCAATTCTGCCCCGCTTTCAAGTCCTCTTGGCAGCCTTACTTCAATATATTTTTGGATGATAGCTGTCATTTATAACTCTGCAGGTGTGTGAATTACAGGGCCCCTGAGCTCCTTTCTTCAACTTGCTTTTTTGTGAGCTGGCCACAACACCGCAGGATTGCTTCAGGCCCTAGTGTGGTTCCGGCATGGCTCGCTGAGCCTTTGGTTAATTCCTCTTCCTGGTGGGAAATGAGAGTTAAATTTGCCCGTCCAGACTCCTCCAGCTAGTCTCTCATTGGTTCTCCCTATTCCTGTTCATTTTCCGCAGAAATTGCAAACTTGGCCAAACAGGAGGTTAAAGGCACTGACTCTCCAAGTGGGGAGAGTGTTAGTAAAGCGTCTGGAATGTTGCACCCGAGTACCAGGGGACGAAAACTGAGACACATTTGAACACGTTTCCCGATCACACGGTGGATCATACTCTGGGTTCCACATGCATGTTTTAGCTGAAGGAAGAATCCCTTAAACCTGGAGAGTTGAGAACCATGGAATGGGTACCATGCAATATGACTTCAAAGGGTCTGCATTTGCTCACCGAACCTCACCACACCTATCACTGCTGCATTTATGCCGCTGTACACACGCTTGATTCTCTTTCGGAGACATATAAATCCATAGGTTTTAAGATTCTTACTAGTCAGGTATATTCTTAGGCGTTTAATATGGGGTGTTGAGTCCACTTCGTTGAGCAAGCAGTAGCTCTTGTCTATTACATATTTGGCTTATGGAAAGGTATCTGTGTTAATTTCAATCTCTGGTTTTATGCAGCACCCCAACTCACCTTTCCCCTTAAGCAAGTATAAGTTGGTTTTCTACATTTGAGACCCTATTCTGTTTTGTAATTCAGTTCCTGTGTAGCCAAGTTTACATTCCGTGTATTAGTGATATCTTATGATGTTTCTTTTTCTGTGTGACTTATTTCACTTAGAATCATCGTACCTGAATCCACTCATTATGCTGCTACTGGCCTGATGACATAGATTTCATTGCTGAGTGATATTGCATTGTACGTAAGTACCACAACTTCTTTATCCATTTTTCGCTTTCTGCGATATTGAACTTGTACCGTAAACTAGGTTCTTGTAAACAGAGCCGTCCCAAACTTTGGGGTGGCTGTGTCTTTTTGATTTTAATTTCCCTAAGCTATAGGACCATAAGTGGAAGTGCCCTAGGCTCTGTTGCTTTCTTTTTTAGATGTTTCAGGAAACACCATACACTTCTCCAGAGTGGCTGTTGGCAATTTACATCCCGCCCATCAGCATAACAAGGCTCCCAGTTCTCCATGGCCTGTCCTGCCTTTCTGGGTTTTACACTTTTTTCAGATGGCCCTTCTGACCGGGGGGCAGTGAGACTTCATTGTAGTGCAGATTTCCTTTGCAAGCTTGCTTGGTTGGCCAAAAAGGGCGTATGCGTTTTTTCCTGAATATATTCAGGAAAAAACGCTACGCCCTTTTTGGCCAAGTGCATCATTGTGGACGTTCTGCCTCTTTTCCTATGCTTTACATGCAATTCCAGTCTACCTCCTGAAATCGGTTTCCTGCAATTCTGCCCCGCTTTCAAGTCCTCTTGGCAGCCTTACTTCAATATATTTTTGGACGATAGCTGTCATGTATAACTCTGTAGGTTTGTGAATTACAGGGTCCCTGAGCTCCTTGCTTCAACTCAATTTCTTGTGAGCTGGCCGCAACACCGCAGGATTGCTTCAGGCCCTAGTGTGGTTCCGGCATGGCTCGCTGAGCCTTTGGTTAATTCCTCTTCTTGGTGGGAAATGAGAGTTAAATTTACCCGTCCAGACACCTCCAGTTAGTCTCTCATTTGTTCTCCCTATTCCTGTTCATTTTCCGAAGAAATTGCAAACTGGGTCTAACAGGAGGTTAAAGGCACTGACTTTCCAAGTGGGGAGAGTGTTAGTAAAGCGTCTGGAATGTTACACCCGAGTACCATGGGACGAAAACTGAGACACATTTGAACACGTTTCCCGATCACACGGTGGATCATACTCTGGGTTCCACATGCATGTTTTAGCTGAAGGAAGAATCCCTTAAACATGGAGAGTTGAGAACCATGGAATGGGTACCATGCAATATGACTTCAAAGGGTCTGCATTTGCTCACCGAACCTCACCAATCCTATCACTGCTGCGTTTATGCCGCTGTACACACACTTGATTCTCTTTCGGAGACATATAAATCAATAGGTTTTAAGATTCTTACTAGTCAGGTATATCCTTAGGCGTTTAATATGGGGTGTTGAGTCCACTTCGTTGAGCAAGCAGTAGCTCTTGTCTATTACATATTTGGCTTATGGAAAGGTATCTGTGCTAATTTCAATCTCTGGTTTTATGCAGCACCCCAACTCACCTTTCCCCTTAAGCAAGCATAAGTTGGTTTTCTACATTTGAGACCCTATTCTGTTTTGTAATTCAGTTCCTGTGTAGCCAAGTTTACATTCCGTGTATTAGTGATATCTTATGATGTTTCTTTTTCTGTGTGACATATTTCACTTAGAATCATCGTACCTGAATCCACTCATTATGCTGCTATGGGCCTGATGACATAGATTTAATTGCTGAGTGATATTGCATTGTACGTTAGTACCACAACTTCTTTATCCATTTTTCGCTTTCTGTGATATTGAACTTGTACTGTAAATGAGGTTCCTGTAAACAGAGCCGTCCCAAATTTTGGGGTGGCTGTGTCTTTTTGATTTTAATTTCCCTAAGCTATAGGACCATAAGTGGAAGTGCTCTAGGCTCTGTTGCTTTGTTTTTTAGATGTTTCAGGAAACACCATACACTTCTCCAGAGTGGCTGTTGGCAATTTACATCCCGCCCATCAGCCTAACTAGGCTCCCAGTTCTCCATGGCCTGTCCTGCCTTTCTGGGTTTTACACTTTTTTCAGATGGCCCTTCTGACCGGGGGGCAGTGAGACTTCATTGTAGTGCAGATTTCCTTTGCAAGCTTGCTTGGTTGGCCAAAAAGGGCGTATGCGTTTTTTCCTGAATATATTCAGGAAAAAACGCATACGCCCTTTTTGGCCAAGTGCATCATTGTGGACGTTCTGCCTCTTTTCCTATGCTTTACATGCAATTCCAGTCTACCTCCTGAAATCGGTTTCCTGCAATTCTGCCCCGCTTTCAAGTCCTCTTGGCAGCCTTACTTCAATATATTTTTGGACGATAGCTGTCATTTATAACTCTGCAGGTTTGTGAATTACAGTGCCCCTGAGCTCCTTTCTTCAACTCGCTTTCTTGTGAGCTGGCCGCAACACTGCAGGATTGCTTCAGGCCCTAGTGTGGTACTGGCATGGCACGCTGAGCCTTTGGTTAATTCCTCTTCCTGGTGGGAAATGAGAGTTAAATTTGCCCGTCCAGACACCTCCAGCTAGTCTCTCATTGGTTCTCCCTATTCCTGTTCATTTTCTGCAGAAATTGCAAACTGGGCCAAACAGGAGGTTAAAGGCACTGACTCTCCAAGTGGGGAGAGTGTTAGTAAAGCGTCTGGAATGTTGCACCCGAGTACCAGGGGACGAAAACTGAGATACATTTGAACACGTTTCCCGATCACACGTTGGATCATACTCTGGGTTCCACATGCATGTTTTAGCTGAAGGAAGAATCCCTTAAACCTGGAGAGTTGAGAACCGTGGAATGGGTACCATGCAATATGACTTCAAAGGGTCTTCATTTGCTCACCGAACCTCACCAATCCTTTCACTGCTGCGTTTATGCCGCTGTACACACGCTTGATTCTCTTTCGGAGACATATGAATCCATAGGTTTTAAGATTCTTACTAATCAGGTATATTCTTAGGCGTTTAATATGGGGTGTTGAGTCCACTTCGTTGAGCAAGCAGTAGCTCTTGTCTATTACATATTTGTCTTATGGAAAGGTATCTGTGCTAATTTCAATCTCTGGTTTTATGCAGCACCCCAACTCACCTTACCCCTTAAGCAAGCATAAGTTGGTTTTCTACATTTGAGACCCTATTCTGTTTTGTAATTCAGTTCCTGTGTAGCCAAGTTTACATTCCATGTATTAGTGATATCTTATGATGTTTCATTTTCTGTGTGACATATTTCACTTAGAATCGTCATACCTGAATCCACTCATTATGCTGCTATGGGCCTGATGACATAGATTTCATTGCTGAGTGATATTGCATTGTACAAAAGTACCACAACTTCTTTATCCATTTTTCGCTTTCTGTGATATTGAACTTGTACCGTAAACGAGGTTCTTGTAAACAGAGCTGTCCCAAACTTTGGGGTGGCTGTGTCTTTTTGATTTTAATTTCCCTAAGCTATAGGACCATAAGTGGAAGTGCCCTAGGCTCTGTTGCTTTGTTTTTTAGATGTTTCAGGAAACACCATACACTTCTGCAGAGTGGCTGTTGGCAATTTACATCCCGCCCATCAGCATAACAAGGCTCCCAGTTCTCCATGGACTGTCCTGCCTTTCTGGATTTTACACTTTTTTCAGATGGCCCTTTTGACCGGGGGGCAGTGAGACTTCATTGTAGTGCAGATTTCCTTTGCAAGCTTGTTTGGTTGGCCAAAAAGTTCGTATGCGTTTTTTCCTGAATATATTCAGGAAAAAACGCATACGCCCTTTTTGGCCAAGTGCATCATTGTGGACGTTCTGCCTCTTTTCCTATGCTTTACATGCAATTCCAGTCTACCTCCTGAAATCGGTTTCCTGCAATTCTGCCCCGCTTTCAAGTCCTCTTGGCAGCCTTACTTCAATATATTTTTGGACGATAGCTGTCATGTATAACTCTGCAGGTTTGTGAATTACAGGGCCCCTGAGCTCCTTTCTTCAACTCGCTTTCTTGTGAGCTGGCCGCAACACCGTAGGATTGCTTCAGGCCCTAGTGTGGTTCCGGCATGGCTCGCTGAGCCTTTGGTTAATTCCTCTTCCTGGTGGGAAATGAGAGTTAAATTTGCCCGTCCAGACACCTCCAGCTAGTCTCTCATTGGTTCTCCCTATTCCTGTTCATTTTCTGCAGAAATTGCAAACTGGGCCAAACAGGAGGTTAAAGGCACTGACTCTCCAAGTGGGGAGAGTGTTAGTAAAGCGTCTGGAATGTTGCACCCGAGTACCAGGGGACGAAAACTGGGACACATTTGAACATGTTTCCCGATCACATGGTGGATCATACTCTGGGTTCCACATGCATGTTTTAGCTGAAGGAAGAATCCCTTAAACCTGGAGAGTTGAGAACCATGGAATGGGTACCATGCAATATGACTACAAAGGGTCTGCATTTGCTCACCGAACATCACCAATCCTTTCACTGCTACGTTTATGCCACTGTACACATGCTTGATTCTCTTTCGGAGACATATAAATCCATAGGTTTTAAGATTCTTACTAGTCAGGTATATTCGTAGGCGTTTAATATGGGGTGTTGAGTCCACTTCGTTGAGCAAGGAGTAGCTCTTGTCTATTACATATTTGGCTTATGGAAAGGTATCTGTGTTAATTTCAATCTCTGGTTTTATGCAGCACCCCAACTCACCTTTCCCCTTAAGCAAGCATAAGTTGGTTTTCTACATTTGAGACACTATTCTGTTTTGTAATTCAGTTCCTGTGTAGCCAAGTTTACATTCCATGTATTAGTGATATCTTATGATGTTTCTTTTTCTGTGTGACTTATTTCACTTAGAATCATCGTACCTGAATCCACTCATTATGCTGCTACTGGCCTGATGACATACATTTCATTGCTGAGTGATATTGCATTGTACGTAAGTACCACAACTTCTTTATCCATTTTTCGCTTTCTGCGATATTGAACTTGTACCGTAAAAGAGCTTCTTGTAAACAGAGCCGTCCCAAACTTTGGGGTGGCTGTGTCTTTTTGATTTTAATTTCCCTAAGCTATAGGACCATAAGTGGAAGTGCCCTAGGCTCTGTTGCTTTGTTTTTTAGATGTTTCAGGAAACACCATACACTTCTCCAGAGTGGCTGTTGGCAATTTACATCCCGCCCATCAGCATAACAAGGCTCCCAGTTCTCCATGGCCTGTCCTGCCTTTCTGGGTTTTACACTTTTTTCAGATGGCCCTTCTGACCGGGGGGCAGTGAGACTTCATTGTAGTGCAGATTTCCTTTGCAAGCTTGCTTGGTTGGCCAAAAAGGGCGTATGCGTTTTTTCCCGAATATATTCAGGAAAAAACGCTACGCCCTTTTTGGCCAAGTGCATCATTGTGGACGTTCTGCCTCTTTTCCTATGCTTTACATGCAATTCCAGTCTACCTCCTGAAATCGGTTTCCTGCAATTCTGCACCGTTTTCAAGTCCTCTTGGCAGCCTTACTTCAATATATTTTTGGACGATAGCTGTCTTGTATAACTCTGTAGGTTTGTGAATTACAGGGTCCCTGAGCTCCTTTCTTCAACTCGATTTCTTGTGAGCTGGCCGCAACACCGCAGGATTGCTTCAGGCCCTAGTGTGGTTCCGGCATGGCTCGCTGAGCCTTTGGTTAATTCCTCTTCTTGGTGGGAAATGAGAGTTAAATTTACCCGTCCAGACACCTCCAGTTAGTCTCTCATTGGTTCTCCCTATTCCTGTTCATTTTCCGCAGAAATTGCAAACTGGGCCAAACAGGAGGTTAAAGGCACTGACTTTCCAAGTGGGGAGAGTGTTAGTAAAGCGTCTGGAATGTTACACCCGAGTACCATGGGACAAAAACTGAGACACATTTGAACACGTTTCCCGATCACACGGTGGATCATACTCTGGGTTCCACATGCATGTTTTAGCTGAAGGAAGAATCCCTTAAACATGGAGAGTTGAGAACCATGGAATGGGTACCATGCAATATGACTTCAAAGGGTCTGCATTTGCTCACCGAACCTCACCAATCCTATCACTGCTGCGTTTATGCCGCTGTACACACACTTGATTCTCTTTCGGAGACATATAAATCAATAGGTTTTAAGATTCTTACTAGTCAGGTATATCCTTAGGCGTTTAATATGGGGTGTTGAGTCCAGTTCGTTGAGCAAGCAGTAGCTCTTGTTTATTACATATTTGGCTTATGGAAAGGTATCTGTGCTAATTTCAATCTCTGGTTTTATGCAGCACCCCAACTCACCTTTCCCCTTAAGCAAGCATAAGTTGGTTTTCTACATTTGAGACCCTATTCTGTTTTGTAATTCAGTTCCTGTGTAGCCAAGTTTACATTCCGTGTATTAGTGATATCTTATGATGTTTCTTTTTCTGTGTGACATATTTCACTTAGAATCATCGTACCTGAATCCACTCATTATGCTGCTATGGGCCTGATGACATAGATTTAATTGCTGAGTGATATTGCATTGTACGTTAGTACCACAACTTCTTTATCCGTTTTTCGCTTTCTGTGATATTGAACTTGTACCGTAAATGAGGTTCCTGTAAACAGAGCCATCCTAAATTTTGGGGTGGCTGTGTCTTTTTGATTTTAATTTCCCTAAGCTATAGGACCATAAGTGGAAGTGCTCTAGGCTCTGTTGCTTTGTTTTTTAGATGTTTCAGGAAACACCATACACTTCTCCAGAGTGGCTGTTGGCAATTTACATCCCGCCCATCAGCCTAACTAGGCTCCCAGTTCTCCATGGCCTGTCCTGCCTTTCTGGGTTTTACACTTTTTTCAGATGGCCCTTCTGACCGGGGGGCAGTGAGAGTTCATTGTAGTGCAGATTTCCTTTGCAAGCTTGCTTGGTTGGCCAAAAAGGGCGTATGCGTTTTTTCCTGAATATATTCAGGAAAAAACGCATACGCGCTTTTTGGCCAAGTGCATCATTGTGGACGTTCTGCCTCTTATCCTATGCTTTACATGCAATTCCAGTCTACCTCCTGAAATCGGTTTCCTGCAATTCTGCCCCGCTTTCAAGTCCTCTTGGCAGCCTTACTTCAATATATTTTTGGACGATAGCTGTCATTTATAACTCTGCAGGTTTGTGATTTACAGTGCCCCTGAGCTCCTTTCTTCAACTCGTTTTCTTGTGAGCTGGCCGCAACACTGCAGGATTGCTTCAGGCCCTAGTGTGGTACTGGCATGGCACGCTGAGCCTTTGGTTAATTCCTCTTCCTGGTGGGAAATGAGAGTTAAATTTGCCCGTCCAGACACCTCCAGCTAGTCTCTCATTGGTTCTCCCTATTCCTGTTCATTTTCTGCAGAAATTGCAAACTGGGCCAAACAGGAGGTTAAAGGCACTGACTCTCCAAGTGGGGAGAGTGTTAGTAAAGCGTCTGGAATGTTGCACCCGAGTACCAGGGGACGAAAACTGAGACACATTTGAACACGTTTCCCGATCACACGTTGGATCATACTCTGGGTTCCACATGCATGTTTTAGCTGAAGGAAGAATCCCTTAAACCTGGAGAGTTGAGAACCGTGGAATGGTTACCATGCAATATGACTTCAAAGGGTCTTCATTTGCTCACCGAACCTCACCAATCCTTTCACTGCTGCGTTTATGCCGTTGTACACACGCTTGATTCTCTTTCGGAGACATATAAATCCATAGGTTTTAAGATTCTTACTAATCAGGTATATTCTTAGGCGTTTAATATGGGGTGTTGAGTCCACTTCGTTGAGCAAGCAGTAGCTCTTGTCTATTACATATTTGGCTTATGGAAAGGTATCTGTGCTAATTTCAATCTCTGGTTTTATGCAGCACCCCAACTCACCTTAACCCTTAAGCAAGCATAAGTTGGTTTTCTACATTTGAGACCCTATTCTGTTTTGTAATTCAGTTCCTGTGTAGCCAAGTTTACATTCCATGTATTAGTGATATCTTATGATGTTTCATTTTCAGTGTGACATATTTCACTTAGAATCGTCGTACCTGAATCCACTCATTATGCTGCTATGGGCCTGATGACATAGATTTCATTGCTGAGTGATATTTCATTGTACCAAAGTACCACAACTTCTTTATCCATTTTTCGCTTTCTGTGATATTGAACTTGTACCGTAAACGAGGTTCTTGTAAACAGAGCTGTCCCAAACTTTGGGGTGGCTGTGTCTTTTTTATTTTAATTTCCCTAAGCTATAGGACCATAAGTGGAAGTGCCCTAGGCTCTGTTGCTTTGTTTTTTAGATGTTTCAGGAAACACCATACACTTCTGCAGAGTGGCTGTTGGCAATTTACATCCCGCCCATCAGCATAACAAGGCTCCCAGTGCTCCATGGACTGTCCTGCCTTTCTGGATTTTACACTTTTTTCAGATGGCCCTTTTGACAGGGGGGCAGTGAGACTTCATTGTAGTGCAGATTTCATTTGCAAGCTTGCTTGGTTGGCCAAAAAGTGCGTATGCGTTTTTTCCTGAATATATTCAGGAAAAAACGCATACGCACTTTTTGGCCAAGTGCATCATTGTGGACGTTCTGCCTCTTTTCCTATGCTTTACATGCAATTCCAGTCTACCTCCTGAAATCGGTTTCCTGCAATTCTGCCCCACTTTCAAGTCCTCTTGGCAGCCTTACTTCAATATATTTTTGGACGATAGCTGTCATGTATAACTCTGCAGGTTTGTGAATTACAGGGCCCCTGAGCTCCTTTCTTCAACTCGCTTTCTTGTGAGCTGGCCGCAACACCGTAGGATTGCTTCAGGCCCTAGTGTGGTTCCGGCATGGCTCGCTGAGCCTTTGGTTAATTCCTCTTCCTGGTGGGAAATGAGAGTTAAATTTGCCCGTCCAGACACCTCCAGCTAGTCTCTCATTGGTTCTCCCTATTCCTGTTCATTTTCTGCAGAAATTGCAAACTGGGCCAAACAGGAGGTTAAAGGCACTGACTCTCCAAGTGGGGAGAGTGTTAGTAAAGCGTCTGGAATGTTGCACCCGAGTACCAGGGGACGAAAACTGAGACACATTTGAACATGTTTCCCGATCACATGGTGGATCATACTCTGGGTTCCACATGCATGTTTTAGCTGAAGGAAGAATCCCTTAAACCTGGAGAGTTGAGAACCATGGAATGGGTACCATGCAATATGACTTCAAAGGGTCTGCATTTGCTCACCGAACATCACCAATCCTATCACTGCTGCGTTTATGCCGCTGTACACACGCTAGATTCTCTTTCGGAGACATATAAATCCATAGGTTTTAAGATTCTTACTAGTCAGGTATATTCTTAGGCGTTTAATATGGGGTGTTGAGTCCACTTCGTTGAGCAAGCAGTAGCTCTTGTCTATTACATATTTGGCTTATGGAAAGGTATCTGTGCTAATTTCAATCTCTGGTTTTATGCAGCACCCCAACTCACCTTAACCCTTAAGCAAGCATAAGTTGGTTTTCTACATTTGAGACCCTGTTCTGTTTTGTAATTCAGTTCCTGTGTAGCCAAGCTTACATTCCGTGTATTAGTGATATCTTATGATGTTGCTTTTTCTGTGTGACTTGTTTCACTTAGAATCATCGTACCTGAATCCACTCATTATGCTGCTACTGGCCTGATGACATACATTTCATTGCTGAGTGATATTGCATTGTAAGTAAGTACCACAACTTCTTTATCCATTTTTCGCTTTCTGCGATATTGAACTTGTACCGTAAAAGAGCTTCTTGTAAACAGAGCCGTCCCAAACTTTGGGGTGGCTGTTTCTTTTTGATTTTAATTTCCCTAAGCTATAGGACCATAAGTGGAAGTGCCCTAGGCTCTGTTGCTTTGTTTTTTAGATGTTTCAGGAAACACCATACACTTCTCCAGAGTGGCTGTTGGCAATTTACATCCCGCCCATCAGCATAACAAGGCTCCCAGTTCTCCATGGACTGTCCTGCCTTTCTGGATTTTACACTTTTTTCAGATGGCCCTTTTGACCGGGGGGCAGTGAGACTTCATTGTAGTGCAGATTTCCTTTGCAAGCTTGCTTGGGTGGCCAAAAAGGGCATATGCGTTTTTTCCTGAATATATTCAGGAAAAAACGCATATGCCCTTTTTGGCCAAGTGCATCATTGTGGACGTTCTGCCTCTTTTCCTATGCTTTACATGCAATTCCAGTCTACCTCCTGAATTCGGTTTCCTGCAATTCTGCCCCGCTTTCAAGTCCTCTTGGCAGCCTTACTTCAATATATTTTTGGACGATAGCTGCCATGTATAACTCTGCAGGTTTGTGAATTACAGGGTCCCTGAGCTCCTTTCTTCAACTCGATTTCTTGTGAGCTGGCCGCAACACCGCAGGATTGCTTCAGGCCCTAGTGTGGTTCCGGCATGGCTCGCTGAGCCTTTGGTTAATTCCTCTTCCTGGTGGGAAATGAGAGTTAAATTTGCCCGTCCAGACACCTCCAGCTAGTCTCTCATTGGTTCTCCCTATTCCTGTTCATTTTCCGCAGAAATTGCAAACTGGGCCCAACAGCAGGTTAAAGGCACTGACTCTCCAAGTGGGGAGAGTGTTAGTAAAGCGTCTGGAATGTTGCACCCGAGTACCAGGGGACGAAAACTGAGACACATTTGAACACGTTTCCTGATCACACGTTGGATCATACTCTGGGTTCCTCATGCATGTTTTACCTGAAGGAAGAATCCCTTAAACCTGGAGAGTTGAGAACCATGGAATGGGTACCATGCAATATGACTTCAAAGGGTCTTCATTTGCTCACCGAACCTCAGCAATCCTATCACTGATGCATTTATGCTGCTGTACACACGCTTGATTCTCTTTTGGAGACATATATATCCATAGGTTTTAAGATTCTTACTAGTCAGGTATATTCTTAGGCGTTTAATATGGGGTGTTGAGTCCACTTCGTTGAGCAAGCAGTAGCTCTTGTCTATTACATATTTGGCTTATGGAAAGGTATCTTTGTTAATTTCAACCTCTGGTTTTATGCAGCACCCCAACTCACCTTTCCCCTTAAGCAAGCATAAGTTGGTTTTCTACATTTGAGACCCTATTCTGTTTTGTAATTCAGTTCCTATGTAGACAAGTTTACATTCTGTGTATTAGTGATATCTTATGATGTTTCTTTTTCTGTGTGACTTATTTCACTTAGAATCATCGTACCTGAATCCACTCATTATGCTGCTACTGGCCTGATGACATAGATTTCATTGCTGAGTGATATTGCATTGTACGTAAGTACCACAACTTCTTTATCCATTTTTCGCTTTCTGCGATATTGAACTTGTACCGTAAATGAGGTTTTTGTAAACAGAGCCATCCCAAAGTTTGGGGTGGCTGTGTCTTTTTGATTTTAATTTCCCTAAGCTATAGGACCATAAGTGGAAGTGCCCTAGGCTCCGTTGCTTTGTTTTTTAGATGTTTCAGGAAACACCATACACTTCTCCAGAGTGGCTGTTGGCAATTTACATCACGCCCATTGGCATAACAAAACTCCCAGTTCTCCATGGCCTGTCCTGCCTTTCTGGATTTTACACTTTTTTCAGATTGCCCTTTTGACCGGGGAGCTGTGAGACTTCATTGTAGTGCAGATTTCCTTTGCAAGCTTGCTTGGTTGGCCAAAAAGTGCATATGCGTTTTTTCCTGAATATATTCAGGAAAAAACGCATACGCCCTTTTTGGCCAAGTGCATCATTGTGGACGTTCTGCCTCTTTTCCTATGCTTTACATGCAATTCCAGTCTACCTCCTGAAATCGGTTTCCTGCAATTCTGCCCCACTTTCAAGTCCTCTTGGCAGCCTTACTTCAATATATTTTTGGATGATAGCTTTCATTTATAACTCTGCAGGTTTGTGAATTACAGGGCCCCTGAGCTCCTTTCTTCAACTCGCTTTCTTGTGAGCTGGCCGCAACACTGCAGGATTGCTTCAGGCCCTAGTGTGGTACCGGCATGGCACGCTGAGCCTTTGGTTAATTCCTCTTCCTGGTGGGAAATGAGAGTTAAATTTGCCCGTCCAGACACCTCCAGCTAGTCTCTCATTGGTTCTCCCTATTCCTGTTCATTTTCCACAGAAATTGCAAACGGGGCCAAACAGGAGGTTAAAGGCACTGACTCTCCAAGTGGGGAGAGTGTTAGTAAAGCGTCTGGAATGTTGCACCCGAGTACAAGGGGAAGAAACCTGAGAAACATTTGAACACGTTTCCCGATCACTCGGTGGATCATAGTCTGGGTTCCACATGCATGTTTTAGCTGAAGGAACAATCCCTTAAACCTGGAGAGTTGAGAACCATGGAATGGGTACCATGCAATATGACTTCAAAGGGTCTGCATTTGCTCACCGAACCTCACCAATCTTATCACTGCTGCGTTTATGCCGCTGTACACACGCTTGATTCTCTTTCGGAGACATATAAATCAATAGGTTTTAAGATTCTTACTAGTCAGGTATATTCTTAGGCGTTTAATATGGGGTGTTGAGTCCACTTCGTTGAGCAAGCAGTAGCTCTTGTCTATTACATATTTGGCTTATGGAAAGGTATCTGTGCTAATTTCAATCTCTGGTTTTATGCAGCACCCCAACTCACCTTTCCCCTTAAGCAAGCATAAGTTGGTTTTCTACATTTGAGACCCTATTCTGTTTTGTAATTCAGTTCCTGTGTAGCCAAGTTTACATTCCGTGTATTAGTGATATCTTATGATATTTGTTTTTGTGTGTGACTTATTTCACTTAGAATCTTCATACCTGAATCCACTCATTATGCTGCTACTGGCCTGATGACATAGATTTCATTGCTGAGTGATATTGCATTGTACGTAAGTACCACAACTTCTTTATCCATTTTTCGCTTTCTGCGATATTGAACTTGTACCGTAAACGAGGTTCTTGTAAACCGAGCTGTCCCAAAGTTTGGGGTGGCTGTGTCTTTTTGATTTTAATTTCCCTAATCTATAGGACCATAAGTGGAAGTGCCCTAGGCTCTGTTGCTTTGTTTTTTAGATGTTTCAGGAAACACCATACACTTCTCCAGAGTGGCTGTTGGCAATTTACATCCCGCCCATCAGCATAAGAAGGCTCCCAGTTCTCCATGGCCTGTCTTGCCTTTCTGGATTTTACACTTTTTTCAGATGGCCCTTTTGACCGGGGGGAAGTGAGACTTCATTGTAGTGCAGATTTCCTTTGCAAGCTTGCTTGGGTGGCCAAAAAGGGCATATGCGTTTTTTCCTGAATATATTCAGGAAAAAACGCATACGCGCTTTCTGGCCAAGTGCATCATTGTGGACGTTCTGCCTCTTTTCCTATGCTTTACATGCAATTCCAGTCTACCTCCTGAAATCGGTTTCCTGCAATTCTGCCCCGCTTTCAAGTCCTCTTGGCAGCCTTACTTCAATATATTTTTGGATGATAGCTGTCATGTATAACTCTGCAGGTTTGTGAATTACAGGGCCCCTGAGCTCCTTTCTTCAACTCGCTTTCTTGTGAGCTGGCCGCAACACCGCAGGATTGCTTCAGGCCCTAGTGTGGTTCCGGCATGGCTCGCTGAGCCTTTGGTTAATTCCTCTTCCTGGTGGGAAATGAGAGTTAAATTTGCCCGTCCAGACACCTCCAGCTAGTCTCTCATTGGTTCTCCCTATTCCTGTTCATTTTCCGCAGAAATTGCAAACTGGGCCAAACAGGAGTTTAAAGGCACTGACTCTCCAAGTGGGGAGAGTGTTAGTAAAGCTTCTGGAATGTTGCACCCCAGTACCAGGGGACGAAAACTGAGACATATTTGAACATGTTTCCCGATCACACGGTGGATCATACTCTGGGTTCCACATGCATGTTTTAGCTGAAGGAAGAATCCCTTAAACCTGGAGAGTTGAGAACCATGGAATGGGTACCATGCAATATGACTTCAAAGGGTCTGCATTTGCTCACCGAACCTCACCAATCCTATCACTGCTGCGTTTATGCCGCTGTACACACACTTGATTCTCTTTCGGAGACATATGAATCCATAGGTTTTAAGATTCTTACTAATCAGGTATATTCTTAGGCGTTTAATATGGGGTGTTGAGTCCACTTCGTTGAGCAAGCAGTAGCTCTTGTCTATTACATATTTGTATTATGGAAATGTATCTGTGCTAATTTCAATCTCTGGTTTTATGCAGCACCCCAACTCACCTTTCCCCTTAAGCAAGCATAAGTTGGTTTTCTACATTTGAGACCCTATTCTGTTTTGTAATTCAGTTCCTGTGTAGCCAAGTTTACATTCCGTGTATTAGTGATATCTTATGATGTTTCTTTTTCTGTGTGACATATTTCACTTACAATCATCGTACCTGAATCCACTCATTATGCTGCTATGGGCCTGATGACATAGATTTAATTGCTGAGTGATATTGCATTGTACGTTAGTACCACAACTTCTTTATCCATTTTTCGCTTTCTGTGATATTGAACTTGTACCGTAAATGAGGTTCCTGTAAACAGAGCCATCCCAAATTTTTGGGTGGCTGTGTCTTTTTGATTTTAATTTCCCTAAGCTATAGGACCATAAGTGGAAGTGCCCTAGGCTCTGTTGCTTTGTTTTTTAGATGTTTCAGGAAACACCATACACTTCTGCAGAGTGGCTGTTGGCAATTTACATCCCGCCCATCAGCCTAACTAGTCTCCCAGTTCTCCATGGCCTGTCCTGCCTTTCTGGGTTTTACACTTTTTTCAGATGGCCCTTCTGACCGGGGGGCAGTGAGACTTCATTGTAGTGCAGATTTCATTTGCAAGCTTGCTTCGTTGGCCAAAATGGGCGTATGCGTTTTTTCCTGAATATATTCAGGAAAAAACGCATACGCCCTTTTTGTCCAAGTGCATCATTGTGGACGTTCTGCCTCTTTTCCTATGCTTTACATGCAATTCCAGTCTACCTCCTGAAATCGGTTTCCTGCAATTCTGCCCCGCATTCAAGTCCTCTTGGCAGCCTTACTTCAATATATTTTTGGATGATAGCTGTCATTTATAACTCTGCAGGTTTGTGAATTACAGTGCCCCTGAGCTCCTTTCTTCAACTCGCTTTCTTGTGAGCTGGCCACAACACTGCAGGATTGCTTCAGGCCATAGTGTGGTAGTGGCATGGCACACTGAGCCTTTGGTTAATTCCTCTTCCTGGTGGGAAATGAGAGTTAAATTTGCCCGTCCAGACACCTCCAGCTAGTCTCTCATTGGTTCTCCCTATTCCTGTTCATTTTCTGCAGAAATTGCAAACTGGGCCAAACAGGAGGTTAAAGGCACTGACTCTCCAAGTGGGGAGAGTGTTAGTAAAGCGTCTGGAATGTTGCACCCGAGTACCAGGGGACGAAAACTGAGACACATTTGAACACGTTTCCCGATCACACGTTGGATCATACTCTGGGTTCCACATGCATGTTTTAGCTGAAGGAAGAATCCCTTAAACCTGGAGAGTTGAGAACCGTGGAATGGGTACCATGCAATATGACTTCAAAGGGTCTTCATTTGCTCACCGAACCTCACCAATCCTTTCACTGCTACGTTTATGCCACTGTACACACGCTTGATTCTCTTTCGGAGACATATAAATCCATAGGTTTTAAGATTCTTACTAGTCAGGTATATTCGTCGGCGTTTAATATGGGGTGTTGAGTCCACTTCGTTGAGCAAGGAGTAGCTCTTGTCTATTACATATTTGGCTTATGGAAAGGTATCTGTGTTAATTTCAATCTCTGGTTTTATGCAGCACCCCAACTCACCTTTCCCCTTAAGCAAGCATAAGTTGGTTTTCTACATTTGAGACACTATTCTGTTTTGTAATTCAGTTCCTGTGTAGCCAAGTTTACATTCCATGTATTAGTGATATCTTATGATGTTTCTTTTTCTGTGTGACTTATTTCACTTAGAATCATCGTACCTGAATCCACTCATTATGCTGCTACTGGCCTGATGACATACATTTCATTGCTGAGTGATATTGCATTGTACGTAAGTACCACAACTTCTTTATCCATTTTTCGCTTTCTGCGATATTGAACTTGTACCGGAAATGAGGTTCTTGTAAACAGAGCCGTCCCAAACTTTGGGGTGGGTGTGTCTTTTTGATTTTAATTTCCCTAAGCTATAGGACCATAAGTGGAAGTGCCCTAGGCTCTGTTGCTTTCTTTTTTAGATGTTTCAGGAAACACCATACACTTCTCCAGAGTGGCTGTTGGCAATTTACATCCCGCCCATCAGCATAACAAGGCTCCCAGTTCTCCATGGCCTGTCCTGCCTTTCTGGGTTTTACACTTTTTTCAGATGGCCCTTCTGACCGGGGGGCAGTGAGACTTCATTGTAGTGCAGATTTCCTTTGCAAGCTTGCTTGGGTGGCCAAAAAGGGCATATGCGTTTTTTCCTGAATATATTCAGGAAAAAACGCATACGCCCTTTTTGGCCAAGTGCATCATTGTGGACGTTCTGCCTCTTTTCCTATGCTTTACATGCAATTCCAGTCTACCTCCTGAAATCGGTTTCCTGCAATTCGGCCCCGCTTTCAAGTCCTCTTGGCAGCCTTACTTCAATATATTTTTGGATGATAGCTGTCATGTATAACTCTGCAGGTTTGTGAATTACAGGGCCCCTGAGCTCCTTTCTTCAACTCGCTTTCTTGTGAGCTGGCCGCAACACCGCAGGATTGCTTCAGGCCCTAGTGTGGTTCCGGCATGGCTCGCTGAGCCTTTGGTTAATTCCTCTTCCTCGTGGGAAATGAGAGTTAAATTTGCCCGTCCAGACACCTCCAGCTAGTCTCTCATGTGTTCTCCCTATTCCTGTTCATTTTCCGCAGAAATTGCAAACTGGGCCAAACAGGAGGTTAAAGGCACTGACTCTCCAAGTGGGGAGAGTGTTAGTAAAGCGTCTGGAATGTTGCACCCGAGTACCAGGGGACGAAAACTGAGACACATTTGAACATGTTTCCCGATCACACGGTGGATCATACTCTGGGTTCCACATAAATGTTTTAGCTGAAAGAAGAATCCCTTAAACCTGGAGAGTTGAGACCCATGGAATGGGTACCATGCAATATGACTTCAAAGGGTCTGCATTTGCTCACCGAACCTCACCAATCCTATCACTGCTGCGTTTATGCCGCTGTACACACACTTGATTCTCTTTCGGAGACATATAAATCCATAGGTTTTAAGATTCTTACTAGTCAGGTATATTCTTAGGCGTTTAATATGGGGTGTTGAGTCCACTTCGTTGAGCAAGGAGTAGCTCTTGTCTATTACATATTTGGCTTATGGAAAGTTATCTGTGTTAATTTCAATCTCTGGTTTTATGCAGCACCCCAACTCACCTTTCCCCTTAAGCAAGCATAAGTTGGTTTTCTACATTTGAGACCCTATTCTGTTTTGTAATTCAGTTCCTGTGTAGCCAAGTTTACATTCCGTGTATTAGTGATATCTTATGATGTTGCTTTTTCTGTGTGACTTGTTTCACTTAGAATCATCGTACCTGAATCCACTCATTATGCTGCTACTGGCCTGATGACATACATTTCATTGCTGAGTGATATTGCATTGTACGTAAGTACCACAACTTCTTTATCCATTTTTCGCTTTCTGCGATATTGAACTTGTACCGTAAAAGAGCTTCTTGTAAACAGAGCCGTCCCAAACTTTGGGGTGGCTGTTTCTTTTTGATTTTAATTTCCCTAAGCTATAGGACCATAAGTGGAAGTGCCCTAGGCTCTGTTGCTTTGTTTTTTAGATGTTTCAGGAAACACCATACACTTCTCCAGAGTGGCTGTTGGCAATTTACATCCCGCCCATCAGCATAACAAGGCTCCCAGTTCTCCATGGACTGTCCTGCCTTTCTGGATTTTACACTTTTTTCAGATGGCCCTTTTGACCGGGGGGCAGTGAGACTTCATTGTAGTGCAGATTTCCTTTGCAAGCTTGCTTGGGTGGCCAAAAAGGGCATATGCGTTTTTTCCTGAATATATTCAGGAAAAAACGCATATGCCCTTTTTGGCCAAGTGCATCATTGTGGACGTTCTGCCTCTTTTCCTATGCTTTACATGCAATTCCAGTCTACCTCCTGAATTCGGTTTCCTGCAATTCTGCCCCGCTTTCAAGTCCTCTTGGCAGCCTTACTTCAATATATTTTTGGACGATAGCTGTCATGTATAACTCTGCAGGTTTGTGAATTACAGGGTCCCTGAGCTCCTTTCTTCAACTCGATTTCTTGTGAGCTGGCCGCAACACCGCAGGATTGTTTCAGGCCCTAGTGTGGTTCCGGCATGGCTCGCTCAGCCTTTGGTTAATTCCTCTTCCTGGTGGGAAATGAGAGTTAAATTTGCCCGTCCAGACACCTCCAGCTAGTCTCTCATTGGTTCTCCCTATTCCTGTTCATTTTCCGCAGAAATTGCAAACTGGGCCCAACAGCAGGTTAAAGGCACTGACTCTCCAAGTGGGGAGAGTGTTAGTAAAGCGTCTGGAATGTTGCACCCGAGTACCAGGGGACGAAAACTGAGACACATTTGAACACGTTTCCTGATCACACGTTGGATCATACTCTGGGTTCCTCATGCATGTTTTACCTGAAGGAAGAATCCCTTAAACCTGGAGAGTTGAGAACCATGGAATGGGTACCATGCAATATGACTTCAAAGGGTCTTCATTTGCTCACCGAACCTCAGCAATCCTATCACTGATGCGTTTATGCTGCTGTACACACGCTTGATTATCTTTTGGAGACATATATATCCATAGGTTTTAAGATTCTTACTAGTCAGGTATATTCTTAGGCGTTTAATATGGGGTGTTGAGTCCACTTCGTTGAGCAAGCAGTAGCTCTTGTCTATTACATATTTGTCTTATGGAAAGGTATCTTTGTTAATTTCAACCTCTGGTTTTATGCAGCACCCCAACTCACCTTTCCCCTTAAGCAAGCATAAGTTGGTTTTCTACATTTGAGACCCTATTCTGTTTTGTAATTCAGTTCCTATGTAGACAAGTTTACATTCTGTGTATTAGTGATATCTTATGATGTTTCTTTTTCTGTGTGACTTATTTCACTTAGAATCATCGTACCTGAATCCACTCATTATGCTGCTACTGGCCTGATGACATAGATTTCATTGCTGAGTGATATTGCATTGTACGTAAGTACCACAACTTCTTTATCCATTTTTCGCTTTCTGCGATATTGAACTTGTACCGTAAATGAGGTTTTTGTAAACAGAGCCATCCCAAAGTTTGGGGTGGCTGTGTCTTTTTGATTTTAATTTCCCTAAGCTATAGGACCATAAGTGGAAGTGCCCTAGGCTCCGTTGCTTTGTTTTTTAGATGTTTCAGGAAACACCATACACTTCTCCAGAGTGGCTGTTGGCAATTTACATCACGCCCATTGGCATAACAAAACTCCCAGTTCTCCATGGCCTGTCCTGCCTTTCTGGATTTTACACTTTTTTCAGATTGCCCTTTTGACCGGGGAGCTGTGAGACTTCATTGTAGTGCAGATTTCCTTTGCAAGCTTGCTTGGTTGGCCAAAAAGTGCATATGCGTTTTTTCCTGAATATATTCAGGAAAAAACGCATACGCCCTTTTTGGCCAAGTGCATCATTGTGGACGTTCTGCCTCTTTTCCTATGCTTTACATGCAATTCCAGTCTACCTCCTGAAATCGGTTTCCTGCAATTCTGCCCCACTTTCAAGTCCTCTTGGCAGCCTTACTTCAATATATTTTTGGATGATAGCTTTCATTTATAACTCTGCAGGTTTGTGAATTACAGGGCCCCTGAGCTCCTTTCTTCAACTCGCTTTCTTGTGAGCTGGCCGCAACACTGCAGGATTGCTTCAGGCCCTAGTGTGGTACCGGCATGGCACGCTGAGCCTTTGGTTAATTCCTCTTCCTGGTGGGAAATGAGAGTTAAATTTGCCCGTCCAGACACCTCCAGCTAGTCTCTCATTGGTTCTCCCTATTCCTGTTCATTTTCCACAGAAATTGCAAACGGGGCCAAACAGGAGGTTAAAGGCACTGACTCTCCAAGTGGGGAGAGTGTTAGTAAAGCGTCTGGAATGTTGCACCCGAGTACAAGGGGAAGAAACCTGAGAAACATTTGAACACGTTTCCCGATCACTCGGTGGATCATAGTCTGGGTTCCACATGCATGTTTTAGCTGAAGGAAGAATCCCTTAAACCTGGAGAGTTGAGAACCATGGAATGGGTACCATGCAATATGACTTCAAAGGGTCTGCATTTGCTCACCGAACCTCACCAATCTTATCACTGCTGCGTTTATGCCGCTGTACACACGCTTGATTCTCTTTCGGAGACATATAAATCAATAGGTTTTAAGATTCTTACTAGTCAGGTATATTCTTAGGCGTTTAATATGGGGTGTTGAGTCCACTTCGTTGAGCAAGCAGTAGCTCTTGTCTATTACATATTTGGCTTATGGAAAGGTATCTGTGCTAATTTCAATCTCTGGTTTTATGCAGCACCCCAACTCACCTTTCCCCTTAAGCAAGCATAAGTTGGTTTTCTACATTTGAGACCGTATTCTGTTTTGTAATTCAGTTCCTGTGTAGCCAAGTTTACATTCCGTGTATTAGTGATATCTTATGATATTTGTTTTTCTGTGTGACTTATTTCACTTAGAATCTTCATACCTGAATCCACTCATTATGCTGCTACTGGCCTGATGACATAGATTTCATTGCTGAGTGATATTGCATTGTACGTAAGTACCACAACTTCTTTATCCATTTTTCGCTTTCTGCGATATTGAACTTGTACCGTAAACGAGGTTCTTGTAAACCGAGCTGTCCCAAAGTTTGGGGTGGCTGTGTCTTTTTGATTTTAATTTCCCTAATCTATAGGACCATAAGTGGAAGTGCCCTAGGCTCTGTTGCTTTGTTTTTTAGATGTTTCAGGAAACACCATACACTTCTCCAGAGTGGCTGTTGGCAATTTACATCCCGCCCATCAGCATAAGAAGGCTCCCAGTTCTCCATGGCCTGTCTTGCCTTTCTGGATTTTACACTTTTTTCAGATGGCCCTTTTGACCGGGGGGAAGTGAGACTTCATTGTAGTGCAGATTTCCTTTGCAAGCTTGCTTGGGTGGCCAAAAAGGGCATATGCGTTTTTTCCTGAATATATTCAGGAAAAAACGCATACGCGCTTTCTGGCCAAGTGCATCATTGTGGACGTTCTGCCTCTTTTCCTATGCTTTACATGCAATTCCAGTCTACCTCCTGAAATCGGTTTCCTGCAATTCTGCCCCGCTTTCAAGTCCTCTTGGCAGCCTTACTTCAATATATTTTTGGATGATAGCTGTCATGTATAACTCTGCAGGTTTGTGAATTACAGGGCCCCTGAGCTCCTTTCTTCAACTCGCTTTCTTGTGAGCTGGCCGCAACACCGCAGGATTGCTTCAGGCCCTAGTGTGGTTCCGGCATGGCTCGCTGAGCCTTTGGTTAATTCCTCTTCCTGGTGGGAAATGAGAGTTAAATTTGCCCGTCCAGACACCTCCAGCTAGTCTCTCATTGGTTCTCCCTATTCCTGTTCATTTTCCGCAGAAATTGCAAACTGGGCCAAACAGGAGGTTAAAGGCACTGACTCTCCAAGTGGGGAGAGTGTTAGTAAAGCTTCTGGAATGTTGCACCCGAGTACCAGGGGACGAAAACTGAGACACATTTGAACATGTTTCCCGATCACACGGTGGATCATACTCTGGGTTCCACATGCATGTTTTAGCTGAAGGAAGAATCCCTTAAACCTGGAGAGTTGAGAACCATGGAATGGGTACCATGCAATATGACTTCAAAGGGTCTGCATTTGCTCACCGAACCTCACCAATCCTATCACTGCTGCGTTTATGCCGCTGTACACACACTTGATTCTCTTTCGGAGACATATGAATCCATAGGTTTTAAGATTCTTACTAATCAGGTATATTCTTAGGCGTTTAATATGGGGTGTTGAGTCCACTTCGTTGAGCAAGCAGTAGCTCTTGTCTATTACATATTTGTATTATGGAAATGTATCTGTGCTAATTTCAATCTCTGGTTTTATGCAGCACCCCAACTCACCTTTCCCCTTAAGCAAGCATAAGTTGGTTTTCTACATTTGAGACCCTATTCTGTTTTGTAATTCAGTTCCTGTGTAGCCAAGTTTACATTCCGTGTATTAGTGATATCTTATGATGTTTCTTTTTCTGTGTGACATATTTCACTTACAATCATCGTACCTGAATCCACTCATTATGCTGCTATGGGCCTGATGACATAGATTTAATTGCTGAGTGATATTGCATTGTACGTTAGTACCACAACTTCTTTATCCATTTTTCGCTTTCTGTGATATTGAACTTGTACCGTAAATGAGGTTCCTGTAAACAGAGCCGTCCCAAATTTTTGGGTGGCTGTGTCTTTTTGATTTTAATTTCCCTAAGCTATAGGACCATAAGTGGAAGTGCCCTAGGCTCTGTTGCTTTGTTTTTTAGATGTTTCAGGAAACACCATACACTTCTGCAGAGTGGCTGTTGGCAATTTACATCCCGCCCATCAGCCTAACTAGGCTCCCAGTTCTCCATGGCCTGTCCTGCCTTTCTGGGTTTTACACTTTTTTCAGATGGCCCTTCTGACCGGGGGGCAGTGAGACTTCATTGTAGTGCAGATTTCATTTGCAAGCTTGCTTCGTTGGCCAAAATGGGCGTATGCGTTTTTTCCTGAATATATTCAGGAAAAAACGCATACGCCCTTTTTGTCCAAGTGCATCATTGTGGACGTTCTACCTCTTTTCCTATGCTTTACATGCAATTCCAGTCTACCTCCTGAAATTGGTTTCCTGCAATTCTGCCCCGCATTCAAGTCCTCTTGGCAGCCTTACTTCAATATATTTTTGGATGATAGCTGTCATTTATAACTCTGCAGGTTTGTGAATTACAGTGCCCCTGAGCTCCTTTCTTCAACTCGCTTTCTTGTGAGCTGGCCGCAACACTGCAGGATTGCTTCAGGCCCTAGTGTGGTAGTGGCATGGCACACTGAGCCTTTGGTTAATTCCTCTTCTTGGTGGGAAATGAGAGTTAAATTTGCCCGTCCAGACACCTCCAGCTAGTCTCTCATTGGTTCTCCCTATTCCTGTTCATTTTCTGCAGAAATTGCAAACTGGGCCAAACAGGAGGTTAAAGGCACTGACTCTCCAAGTGGGGAGAGTGTTAGTAAAGCGTCTGGAATGTTGCACCCGAGTACCAGGGGACGAAAACTGAGACACATTTGAACACGTTTCCCGATCACACGTTGGATCATACTCTGGGTTCCACATGCATGTTTTAGCTGAAGGAAGAATCCCTTAAACCTGGAGAGTTGAGAACCGTGGAATGGGTACCATGCAATATGACTTCAAAGGGTCTTCATTTGCTCACCGAACCTCACCAATCCTTTCACTGCTACGTTTATGCCACTGTACACACGCTTGATTCTCTTTCGGAGACATATAAATCCATAGGTTTTAAGATTCTTACTAGTCAGGTATATTCGTCGGCGTTTAATATGGGGTGTTGAGTCCACTTCGTTGAGCAAGGAGTAGCTCTTGTCTATTACATATTTGGCTTATGGAAAGGTATCTGTGTTAATTTCAATCTCTGGTTTTATGCAGCACCCCAACTCACCTTTCCCCTTAAGCAAGCATAAGTTGGTTTTCTACATTTGAGACACTATTCTGTTTTGTAATTCAGTTCCTGTGTAGCCAAGTTTACATTCCATGTATTAGTGATATCTTATGATGTTTCTTTTTCTGTGTGACTTATTTCACTTAGAATCATCGTACCTGAATCCACTCATTATGCTGCTACTGGCCTGATGACATACATTTCATTGCTGAGTGATATTGCATTGTACGTAAGTACCACAACTTCTTTATCCATTTTTCGCTTTCTGCGATATTGAACTTGTACCGGAAACGAGGTTCTTGTAAACAGAGCCGTCCCAAACTTTGGGGTGGGTGTGTCTTTTTGATTTTAATTTCCCTAAGCTATAGGACCATAAGTGGAAGTGCCCTAGGCTCTGTTGCTTTCTTTTTTAGATGTTTCAGGAAACACCATACACTTCTCCAGAGTGGCTGTTGGCAATTTACATCCCGCCCATCAGCATAACAAGGCTCCCAGTTCTCCATGGCCTGTCCTGCCTTTCTGGGTTTTACACTTTTTTCAGATGGCCCTTCTGACCGGGGGGCAGTGAGACTTCATTGTAGTGCAGATTTCCTTTGCAAGCTTGCTTGGTTGGCCAAAAAGGGCGTATGCGTTTTTTCCTGAATATATTCAGGAAAAAACGCTACGCCCTTTTTGGCCAAGTGCATCATTGTGGACGTTCTGCCTCTTTTCCTATGCTTTACATGCAATTCCAGTCTACCTCCTGAAATCGGTTTCCTGCAATTCTGCCCCGCTTTCAAGTCCTCTTGGCAGCCTTACTTCAATATATTTTTGGACGATAGCTATCATGTATAACTCTGTAGGTTTGTGAATTACAGGGTCCCTGAGCTCCTTTCTTCAACTCGATTTCTTGTGAGCTGGCCGCAACACCGCAGGATTGCTTCAGGCCCTAGTGTGGTTCCGGCATGGCTCGCTGAGCCTTTGGTTAATTCCTCTTCTTGGTGGGAAATGAGAGTTAAATTTACCCGTCCAGACACCTCCAGTTAGTCTCTCATTGGTTCTCCCTATTCCTGTTCATTTTCCGCAGAAATTGCAAACTGGGCCAAACAGGAGGTTAAAGGCACTGACTTTCCAAGTGGGGAGAGTGTTAGTAAAGCGTCTGGAATGTTACACCCGAGTACCATGAGACGAAAACTGAGACACATTTGAACACGTTTCCCGATCACACGGTGGATCATACTCTGGGTTCCACATGCATGTTTTAGCTGAAGGAAGAATCCCTTAAACATGGAGAGTTGAGAACCATGGAATGGGTACCATGCAATATGACTTCAAAGGGTCTGCATTTGCTCACCGAACCTCACCAATCCTATCACTGCTGCATTTATGCCGCTGTACAGACACTTGATTCTCTTTCGGAGACATATAAATCAATAGGTTTTAAGATTCTTACTAGTCAGGTATATCCTTAGGCGTTTAATATGGGGTGTTGAGTCCACTTCGTTGAGCAAGCAGTAGCTCTTGTCTATTACATATTTGGCTTATGGAAAGGTATCTGTGCTAATTTCAATCTCTGGTTTTATGCAGCACCCCAACTCACCTTTCCCCTTAAGCAAGCATAAGTTGGTTTTCTACATTTGAGACCCTATTCTGTTTTGTAATTCAGTTCCTGTGTAGCCAAGTTTACATTCCGTGTATCAGTGATATCTTATGATGTTTCTTTTTCTGTGTGACATATTTCACTTAGAATCATCGTACCTGAATCCACTCATTATGCTGCTATGGGCCTGATGACATAGATTTAATTGCTGAGTGATATTGCATTGTACGTTAGTACCACAACTTCTTTATCCATTTTTCGCTTTCTGTGATATTGAACTTGTACCGTAAATGAGGTTCCTGTAAACAGAGCCGTCCCAAATTTTGGGGTGGCTGTGTCTTTTTGATTTTAATTTCCCTAAGCTATAGGACCATAAGTGGAAGTGCTCTAGGCTCTGTTGCTTTGTTTTTTAGATGTTTCAGGAAACACCATACACTTCTCCAGAGTGGCTGTTGGCAATTTACATCCCGCCCATCAGCCTAACTAGGCTCCCAGTTCTCCATGGCCTGTCCTGCCTTTCTGGGTTTTACACTTTTTTCAGATGGCCCTTCTGACCGGGGGGCAGTGAGAGTTCATTGTAGTGCAGATTTCCTTTGCAAGCTTGCTTGGGTGGCCAAAAAGGGCATATGCGTTTTTTCCTGAATATATTCAGGAAAAAACGCATACGCGCTTTCTGGCCAAGTGCATCATTGTGGACGTTCTGCCTCTTTTCCTATGCTTTACATGCAATTCCAGTCTACCTCCTGAAATCGGTTTACTGCAATTCTGCCCTGCTTTCAAGTCTTCTTGGCAGCCTTACTTCAATATATTTTTGGACAATAGCTGTCATTTATAACTCTGCAGGTTTGTGAATTACAGAGCCCCTGAGCTCCTTTCTTCAACTCGCTTTCTTGTGAGCTGGCCGCAACAGCGCAGGATTGCTTCAGGCCCTAGTGTGGTTCCTGCATGGCACGCTGAGCCTTTGGTTAATTCCTCTTCCTGGTGGGAAATGAGAGTTAAATTTGCCCGTCCAGACACCTCCAGCTAGTCTCTCATTGGTTCTCCCTATTCCTGTTAATTTTCCGCAGAAATTGCAAACTGGGCCAAACAGGAGGTTAAAGGCACTGACTCTCCAAGTGGGGAGAGTGTTAGTAAAGCTTCTGGAATGTTGCACCCCAGTACCAGGGGACGAAAACTGAGACACATTTGAACATGTTTCCCGATCACATGGTGGATCATACTCTGGGTTCCACATGCATGTTTTAGCTGAAGGAAGAATCCCTTAAACCTGGAGAGTTGAGAACCATGGAATGGGTACCATGCAATATGACTTCAAAGGGTCTGCATTTGCTCACCGAACCTCACCAATCCTATCACTGCTGCGTTTATGCCGCTGTACACACACTTGATTCTCTTTCGGAGACACATGAATCCATAGGTTTTAAGATTCTTACTAATCAGGTATATTCTTAGGCGTTTAATATGGGGTGTTGAGTCCACTTCGTTGAGCAAGCAGTAGCTCTTGTCTATTACATATTTGTATTATGGAAATGTATCTGTGCTAATTTCAATCTCTGGTTTTATGCAGCACCCCAACTCACCTTTCCCCTTAAGCAAGCATAAGTTGGTTTTCTACATTTGAGACCCTATTCTGTTTTGTAATTCAGTTCCTGTGTAGCCAAGTTTACATTCCGTGTATTAGTGATATCTTATGATGTTTCTTTTTCTGTGTGACATATTTCACTTACAATCATCGTACCTGAATCCACTCATTATGCTGCTATGGGCCTGATGACCTAGATTTAATTGCTGAGTGATATTGCATTGTACGTTAGTACCACAACTTCTTTATCCATTTTTCGCTTTCTGTGATATTGAACTTGTACCGTAAATGAGGTTCCTGTAAACAGAGCCGTCCCAAATTTTGGGGTGGCTGTGTCTTTTTGATTTTAATTTCCCTAAGCTATAGGACCATAAGTGGAAGTGCCCTAGGCTCTGTTGCTTTGTTTTTTAGATGTTTCAGGAAACACCATACACTTCTGCAGAGTGGCTGTTGGCAATTTACATCCCGCCCATCAGCCTAACTAGGCTCCCAGTTCTCCATGGCCTGTCCTGCCTTTCTGGGTTTTACACTTTTTTCAGATGGCCCTTCTGACCGGGGGGCAGTGAGACTTCATTGTAGTGCAGATTTCCTTTGCAAGCTTGCTTGGTTGGCCAAAAAGGGCGTATGCGTTTTTTCCTGAATATATTCAGGAAAAAACGCTATGCCCTTTTTGGCCAAGTGCATCATTGTGGACGTTCTGCCTCTTTTCCTATGCTTTACATGCAATTCCAGTCTACCTCCTGAAATCGGTTTCCTGCAATTCTGCCCCGCTTTCAAGTCCTCTTGGCAGCCTTACTTCAATATATTTTTGGACGATAGCTATCATGTATAACTCTGTAGGTTTGTGAATTACAGGGTCCCTGAGCTCCTTTCTTCAACTCGATTTCTTGTGAGCTGGCCGCAACACCGCAGGATTGCTTCAGGCCCTAGTGTGGTTCCGGCATGGCTCGCTGAGCCTTTGGTTAATTCCTCTTCTTGGTGGGAAATGAGAGTTAAATTTACCCGTCCAGACACCTCCAGTTAGTCTCTCATTGGTTCTCCCTATTCCTGTTCATTTTCCGCAGAAATTGCAAACTGGGCCAAACTGGAGGTTAAAGGCACTGACTTTCCAAGTGGGGAGAGTGTTAGTAAAGCGTCTGGAATGTTACACCCGAGTACCATGGGACGAAAACTGAGACACATTTGAACACGTTTCCCGATCACACGGTGGATCATACTCTGGGTTCCACATGCATGTTTTAGCTGAAGGAAGAATCCCTTAAACATGGAGAGTTGAGAACCATGGAATGGGTACCATGCAATATGACTTCAAAGGGTCTGCATTTGCTCACCGAACCTCACCAATCCTATCACTGCTGCGTTTATGCCGCTGTACAGACACTTGATTCTCTTTCGGAGACATATAAATCAATAGGTTTTAAGATTCTTACTAGTCAGGTATATCCTTAGGCGTTTAATATGGGGTGTTGAGTCCACTTCGTTGAGCAAGCAGTAGCTCTTGTCTATTACATATTTGGCTTATGGAAAGGTATCTGTGCTAATTTCAATCTCTGGTTTTATGCAGCACCCCAACTCACCTTTCCCCTTAAGCAAGCATAAGTTGGTTTTCTACATTTGAGACCCTATTCTGTTTTGTAATTCAGTTCCTGTGTAGCCAAGTTTACATTCCGTGTATCAGTGATATCTTATGATGTTTCTTTTTCTGTGTGACATATTTCACTTAGAATCATCGTACCTGAATCCACTCATTATGCTGCTATGGGCCTGATGACATAGATTTAATTGCTGAGTGATATTGCATTGTACGTTAGTACCACAACTTCTTTATCCATTTTTCGCTTTCTGTGATATTGAACTTGTACCGTAAATGAGGTTCCTGTAAACAGAGCCGTCCCAAATTTTGGGGTGGCTGTGTCTTTTTGATTTTAATTTCCCTAAGCTATAGGACCATAAGTGGAAGTGCTCTAGGCTCTGTTGCTTTGTTTTTTAGATGTTTCAGGAAACACCATACACTTCTCCAGAGTGGCTGTTGGCAATTTACATCCCGCCCATCAGCCTAACTAGGCTCCCAGTTCTCCATGGCCTGTCCTGCCTTTCTGGGTTTTACACTTTTTTCAGATGGCCCTTCTGACCGGGGGGCAGTGAGACTTCATTGTAGTGCAGATTTCCTTTGCAAGCTTGCTTGGTTGGCCAAAAAGGGCGTATGCGTTTTTTCCTGAATATATTCAGGAAAAAACGCATACGCCCTTTTTGGCCAAGTGCATCATTGTGGACGTTCTGCCTCTTTTCCTATGCTTTACATGCAATTCCAGTCTACCTCCTGAAATCGGTTTCCTGCAATTCTGCCCCGCTTTCAAGTCCTCTTGGCAGCCTTACTTCAATATATTTTTGGACGATAGCTGTCATTTATAACTCTGCAGGTTTGTGAATTACAGTGCCCCTGAGCTCCTTTCTTCAACTCGCTTTCTTGTGAGCTGGCCGCAACACTGCAGGATTGCTTCAGGCCCTAGTGTGGTACTGGCATGGCACGCTGAGCCTTTGGTTAATTCCTGTTCCTGGTGGGAAATGAGAGTTAAATTTGCCCGTCCAGACACCTCCAGCTAGTCTCTCATTGGTTCTCCCTATTCCTGTTCATTTTCTGCAGAAATTGCAAACTGGGCCAAACAGGAGGTTAAAGGCACTGACTCTCCAAGTGGGGAGAGTGTTAGTAAAGCGTCTGGAATGTTGCACCCGAGTACCAGGGGACGAAAACTGAGACACATTTGAACACGTTTCCCGATCACACGTTGGATCATACTCTGGGTTCCACATGCATGTTTTAGCTGAAGGAAGAATCCCTTAAACCTGGAGAGTTGAGAACCGTGGAATGGGTACCATGCAATATGACTTCAAAGGGTCTTCATTTGCTCACCGAACCTCACCAATCCTTTCACTGCTGCGTTTATGCCGCTGTACACACGCTTGATTCTCTTTCGGAGACATATGAATCCATAGGTTTTAAGATTCTTACTAATCAGGTATATTCTTAGGCGTTTAATATGGGGTGTTGAGTCCACTTCGTTGAGCAAGCAGTAGCTCTTGTCTATTACATATTTGTCTTATGGAAAGGTATCTGTGCTAATTTCAATCTCTGGTTTTATGCAGCACCCCAACTCACCTTACCCCTTAAGCAAGCATAAGTTGGTTTTCTACATTTGAGACCCTATTCTGTTTTGTAATTCAGTTCCTGTGTAGCCAAGTTTACATTCCATGTATTAGTGATATCTTATGATGTTTCATTTTCTGTGTGACATATTTCACTTAGAATCGTCATACCTGAATCCACTCATTATGCTGCTATGGGCCTGATGACATAGATTTCATTGCTGAGTGATATTGCATTGTACCAAAGTACCACAACTTCTTTATCCATTTTTCGCTTTCTGTGATATTGAACTTGTACCGTAAACGAGGTTCTTGTAAACAGAGCTGTCCCAAACTTTGGGGTGGCTGTGTCTTTTTTATTTTAATTTCCCTAAGCTATAGGACCATAAGTGGAAGTGCCCTAGGCTCTGTTGCTTTGTTTTTTAGATGTTTCAGGAAACACCATACACTTCTGCAGAGTGGCTGTTGGCAATTTACATCCCGCCCATCAGCATAACAAGGCTCCCAGTTCTCCATGGACTGTCCTGCCTTTCTGGATTTTACACTTTTTTCAGATGGCCCTTTTGACCGGGGGGCAGTGAGACTTCATTGTAGTGCAGATTTCCTTTGCAAGCTTGCTTGGTTGGCCAAAAAGTTCGTATGCGTTTTTTCCTGAATATATTCAGGAAAAAACGCATACGCCCTTTTTGGCCAAGTGCATCATTGTGGACGTTCTGCCTCTTTTCCTATGCTTTACATGCAATTCCAGTCTACCTCCTGAAATCGGTTTCCTGCAATTCTGCCCCGCTTTCAAGTCCTCTTGGCAGCCTTACTTCAATATATTTTTGGACGATAGCTGTCATTTATAACTCTGCAGGTTTGTGAATTACAGTGCCCCTGAGCTCCTTTCTTCAACTCGTTTTCTTGTGAGCTGGCCGCAACACTGCAGGATTGCTTCAGGCCCTAGTGTGGTACTGGCATGGCACGCTGAGCCTTTGGTTAATTCCTCTTCCTGGTGGGAAATGAGAGTTAAATTTGCCCGTCCAGACACCTCCAGCTAGTCTCTCATTGGTTCTCCCTATTCCTGTTCATTTTCTGCAGAAATTGCAAACTGGGCCCAACAGCAGGTTAAAGGCACTGACTCTCCAAGTGGGGAGAGTGTTAGTAAAGCATCTGGAATGTTGCACCCGAGTACCAGGGGACGAAAACTGAGACACATTTGAACACGTTTCCCGATCACACGTTGGATCATACTCTGGGTTCCACATGCATGTTTTAGCTGAAGGAAGAATCCCTTAAACCTGGAGAGTTGAGAACCGTGGAATGGGTACCATGCAATATGACTTCAAAGGGTCTTCATTAGCTCACCGAACCTCACCAATCCTTTCACTGCTGCGTTTATGCCGCTGTACACACGCTTGATTCTCTTTCGGAGACATATAAATCCATAGGTTTTAAGATTCTTACTAATCAGGTATATTCTTAGGCGTTTAATATGGGGTGTTGAGTCCACTTCGTTGAGCAAGCAGTAGCTCTTGTCTATTACATATTTGTCTTATGGAAAGGTATCTGTGCTAATTTCAATCTCTGGTTTTATGCAGCACCCCAACTCACCTTACCCCTTAAGCAAGCATAAGTTGGTTTTCTACATTTGAGACCCTATTCTGTTTTGTAATTCAGTTCCTGTGTAGCCAAGTTTACATTCCATGTATTAGTGATATCTTATGAAGTTTCATTTTCTGTGTGACATATTTCACTTAGAATCGTCGTACCTGAATCCACTCATTATGCTGCTATGGGCCTGATGACATAGATTTCATTGCGGAGTGATATTGCATTGTACCAAAGTACCACAACTTCTTAATCCATTTTTCGCTTTCTGTGATATTGAACTTGTACCGTAAACGAGGTTCTTGTAAACAGAGCTGTCCCAAACTTTGGGGTGGCTGTGTCTTTTTGATTTTAATTTCCCTAAGCTATAGGACCATAAGTGGAAGTGCCCTAGGCTCTGTTGCTTTGTTTTTTAGATGTTTCAGGAAACACCATACACTTCTGCAGAGTAGCTGTTGGCAATTTACATCCCGCCCATCAGCATAACAAGGCTCCCAGTTCTCCATGGACTGTCCTGCCTTTCTGGGTTTTACACTTTTTTCAGATGGCCCTTCTGACCGGGGGGCAGTGAGACTTCATTGTAGTGCAGATTTCCTTTGCAAGCTTGCTTGGTTGGCCAAAAAGGGCGTATGCGTTTTTTCCTGAATATATTCAGGAAAAAACGCATACGCCCTTTTTGGCCAAGTGCATCATTGTGGACGTTCTGCCTCTTTTCCTATGCTTTACATGCAATTCCAGTCTACCTCCTGAAATCGGTTTCCTGCAATTCTGCCCCGCTTTCAAGTCCTCTTGGCAGGCTTACTTCAATATATTTTTGGACGATAGCTGTCATGTATAACTCTGCAGGTTTGTGAATTACAGGGCCCCTGAGCTCCTTTCTTCAACTCGCATTCTTGTGAGCTGGCCGCAACACCGCAGGATTGCTTCAGGCCCTAGTGTGGTTCCGGCATGGCTCGCTGAGCCTTTGGTTAATTCCTCTTCCTGGTGGGAAATGAGAGTTAAATTTGCCCATCCAGACACCTCCAGCTAGTCTCTCATTGGTTCTCCCTATTCCTGTTCATTTTCTGCAGAAATTGCAAACTGGGCCAAACAGGAGGTTAAAGGCACTGACTCTCCAAGTGGGGAGAGTGTTAGTAAAGCGTCTGGAATGTTGCACCCGAGTACCAGGGGACGAAAACTGAGACACATTTGAACATGTTTCCCGATCACATGGTGGATCATACTCTGGGTTCCACATGCATGTTTTAGCTGAAGGAAGAATCCCTTAAACCTGGAGAGTTGAGAACCATGGAATGGGTACCATGCAATATGACTTCAAAGGGTCTGCATTTGCTCACCGAACACCACCAATCCTATCACTGCTGCCTTTATGCCGCTGTACACACGCTAGATTCTCTTTCGGAGACATATAAATCCATAGGTTTTAAGATTCTTACTAGTCAGGTATATTCTTAGGCGTTTAATATGGGGTGTTGAGTCCACTTCGTTGAGCAAGCAGTAGCTCTTGTCTATTACATATTTGGCTTATGGAAAGGTATCTGTGTTAATTTCAATCTCTGGTTTTATGCAGCACCCCAACTCACCTTTCCCCTTAAGCAAGCATAAGTTGGTTTTCTACATTTGAGACCCTATTCTGTTTTGTAATTCAGTTCCTGTGTAGCCAAGTTTACATCCCGTGTATTAGTGATATCTTATGATGTTTCTTTTTCTGTGTGACTTATTTCACTTAGAATCATCGTACCTGAATTCACTCATTATCCTGCTATGGGCCTGATGATATAGATTTCATTTCTGAGTGATATTGCATTGTACGTTAGTACCACAACTTCTTTATCCATTTTTCGCTCTCTGCGATATTGAACTTGTACCGTAAACGAGGTTCTTGTAAACAGAGCCGTCCCAAACTTTGGGGTGGCTGTGTCTTTTTGATTTTAATTTCCCTAAGCTATAGGACCATAAGTGGAAGTGCCCTAGGCTCTGTTGCTTTGTTTTTTAGATGTTTCAGGAAACACCATACACTTCTCCAGAGTGGCTGTTGGCAATTTACATCCCGCCCATCAGCATAACAAGGCTCCCAGTTCTCCATGGACTGTCCTGCCTTTCTGGATTTTACACTTTTTTCAGATGACCCTTTTGACCGGGGGGCAGTGAGACTTCATTGTAGTGCAGATTTCCTTTGCAAGCTTGCTTGGTTGGCCAAAAAGTGCGTATGCGTTTTTTCCTGAATATATTCAGGAAAAAACGCATACGCCCTTTTTGGCCAAGTGCATCATTGTGGACGTTCTGCCTCTTTTCCTATGCTTTACATGCAATTCCAGTCTACCTCCTGAAATCGGTTTCCTGCAATTCTGACCCGCTTTCAAGTCCTCTTGGCAGCCTTACTTCAATATATTTTTGGACGATAGCTGTCATTTATAACTCTGCAGGTTTGTGAATTACAGGGCCCCTGAGCTCCTTTCTTCAACTCGCTTTCTTGTGAGCTGGCCGCAACACCGCAGGATTGCTTCAGGCCCTAGTGTGGTACTGGCATGGCATGCTGAGCCTTTGGTTAATTCCTCTTCCTGGTGGGAAATGAGAGTTAAATTTGCCCGTCCAGACACCTCCAGCTAGTCTCTCATTGGTTCTCCCTATTCCTGTTCATTTTCCGCAGAAATTGCAAACTGGGCCCAACAGCAGGTTAAAGGCACTGACTCTCCAAGTGGGGAGAGTGTTAGTAAAGCGTCTGGAATGTTGCACCCGAGTACCAGGGGACGAAAACTGAGACACATTTGAACACGTTTCCCGATCACACAGTGGAACATACTCTGGGTTCCACATGCATGTTTTAGCTGAAGGAAGAATCTCTTAAACCTGGAGAGTTGAGACCCATGGAATGGGTACCATGCAATATGACTTCACAGGGTCTGCATTTGCTCACCGAACCTCACCAATCCTATCACTGCTGTGTTTATGCCACTGTACACACGCTTGATTCTCTTTCGGAGACATATAAATCCATTGGTTTTAAGATTCTTACTAGTCAGGTATATTCTTAGGCGTTTAATATGTGGTGTTGAGTCCACATCGTTGAGCAAGGAGTAGCTCTTGTCTATTACATATTTAGCTTATGGAAAGGTATCTGTGCTAATTTCAATCTCTGGTTTTATGCAGCACCCCAACTCACCTTTCCCCTTAAGCAAGCATAAGTTGGTTTTCTACATTTGAGACCCTATTCTGTTTTGTAATTCAGTTCCTGTGTAGCCAAGTTTACCTTCCGTGTATTAGTGATATCTTATGATGTTTCTTTTTCTGTGTGACTTATTTCACTTAGAATCATCGTACCTGAATCCACTCATTATGCTGCTACTGGCCTGATGACATAGATTTAATTGCTGAGTGATATTGCATTGTACGTAAGGACCACAACTTCTTTATCCATTTTTCGCTTTCTGCGATATTGAACTTGTACCGTAAACGAGGTTCTTGTAAACAGAGCCGTCCCAAACTTTGGGGTGGCTGTTTCTTTTTGATTTTAATTTCCCTAAGCTATAGGACCATAAGTAGAAGTGCCCTAGGCTCTGTTGCTTTGTTTTTTAGATGTTTCAGGAAACACCATACACTTCTCCAGAGTGGTTCTTGGCAATTTACATCCCGCCCCTCAGCATAACAAGGCTCCCAGTTCTCCATGGCCTGTCCTGCCTTTCAGGATTTTACACTTTTTTCAGATGGCCCTTTTGACAGGGGGGCAGTGAGACTTCATTGTAGTGCAGATATCCTTTGCAAGCTTGCTTGGTTGGCCAAAAAGGGCGTATGCGTTTTTTCCTGAATATATTCAGGAAAAAACGCATACGCCCTTTTTGGCCAAGTGCATCATTGTGGACGTTCTGCCTCTTTTCCTATGCTTTACATGCAATTCCAGTCTACCTCCTGAAATCGGTTTCCTGCAATTCTTCCCCGCTTTCAAGTCCTCTTGGCAGCCTTACTTCAATATATTTTTGGACGATAGCTGTCATTTATAACTCTGCAGGTTTGTGAATTACAGTGCTCCTGAGCTCCTTTCTTCAACTCGCTTTCTTGTGAGCTGGCCGCAACACCGCAGGATTGCTTCAGGCCCTAGTGTGGTTCCGGCATGGCTCGCTGAGCCTTTGGTTAATTCCTCTTCCTGGTGGGAAATGAGAGTTAAATTTGCCCGTCCAGACACCTCCAGCTAGTCTCTCATTGCTTCTCCCTATTCCTGTTCATTTTCCGCAGAAATTGCAAACTCGGCCCAACAGCAGGTTAAAGGCACTGACTCTCCAAGTGGGGAGAGTGTTAGTAAAGCGTCTGGAATGTTGCACCCGAGTACCAGGGGACGAAAACTGAGACACATTTGAACACGTTTCCCGATCACACGGTGGATCATCCTCTGGGTTCCACATGCATGTTTTAGCTGAAGGAAGAATCCCTTAAACCTGGAGAGTTGAGAACCATGGAATGGGTACCATGCAATATGACTTCAAAGGGTCTGCATTTGCTCACCGAACCTCACCAATCCTATCACTGCTGCGTTTATGCCGCTGTACACACGCTTGATTCTCTTTCGGAGACAAATATATCCATAGGTTTTAAGATTCTTACTAGTCAGGCATATTCTTAGGCGTTTAATATGGGGTGTTGTGTCCACTTCGTTGAGCAAGGAGTAGCTCTTGTCTATTACATATTTGGCTTATGGAAAGGTATCTGTGTTAATTTCAATCTCTGGTTTTATGCAGCACCCCAACTCACCTTTCCCCTTAAGCAAGCATAAGTTGGTTTTCTACATTTGAGACCCTATTCTGTTTTGTAATTCAGTTCCTATGTAGAGAAGTTTACATTCTGTGTATTAGTGATATCCTATGATGTTTCCTTTTCTGTGTGACTTATTTCACTTAGAATCATGGTACCTGAATACACTCATTATGCTGCTACTGGCCTGATGACATACATTTCATTGCTGAGTGATATTGCATTGTACGTAAGTACCACAACTTCTTTATCCATTTTTCGCCTTCTGCAATATTGAACTTGTACCGTAAACGAGGTTCTTGTAAACAGAGCCCTCCCAAATATTGGGGTGGCTGTGTCTTTTTGATTTTAATTTCCCTAATCTATAGGACCATAAGTGGAAGTGCCCTAGGCTGTGTTGCTTTGTTTTTTAGATATTTCAGGAACCATCATACACTTCTCCAGAGTGGTTCTTGGCAATTTACATCCTGCCCATCAGCATAACAAGGCTCCCAGTTCTCCATGGCCTGTCCTGCCTTTCTGGATTTTACACTTTTTTCAGATGGCCCTTTTGACCGGGGGGCAGTGAGACTTCAGTGTAGTGCAGATTTCTTTGCAAGCTTGCTTGGGTGGCCAAAAAGGGCGTATGCGTTTTTTCCTGAATATATTCAGGAAAAAACGCATACGTCCTTTTTGGCCAAGTGCATCATTGTGGACGTTCTGCCTCTTTTCCTATGCTTTACATGCAATTCCAGTCTACCTCCTGAAATCGGTTTCCTGCAATTCTGCCCCGCTTTCAAGTCCTCTTGGCAGCCTTACTTCAATATATTTTTGGACGATAGCTGTCATTTATATCTCTGCAGGTTTGTGAATTACAGTGCCCCTGAGCTGCTTTCTTCAACTCGCTTTCTTGTGAGCTGGCCGCAACACTGCAGGATTGCTTCAAGCCCTAGTGTGATACTGGCATGGCATGCTGAGCCTTTGGTTAATTCCTCTTCCTGGTGAGAAATGAGAGTTAAATTTGCCCATCCAGAGACCTCCAGCTAGTCTCTCATTGGTTCTCCCTATTCCTGTTCATTTTCCGCCGAAATTACAAACTGGGCCCAACAGCAGATTAAAGGCACTGACTCTGCAAGTGGGGAGAGTGTTAGTAAAGCGTCTGGAATGTTGCACCCGAGTACCAGGGGACGAAATCTGAGACACATTTGAACACATTTCCCGATCACACGGTGGATTATACTCTGGGTTCCACATGCATGTTTTAGCTGAAGGAAGAATCCCTTAAACCTGGAGAGTTGAGAACCATGGAATGGGTACCATGCAATATGACTACAAACTGTCTTCATTTGCTCACCGAACCTCACCAATCCTTTCACTGCTGCCTTTATGCCGCTGTACACATGCTTGATTCTCTTTCGGAGACATATAAATCCATAGGTTTTAAGATTCTTACTAGTCAGGTATATTCTTAGGCGTTTAATATGGGGTGTTGAGTCCGCTTCGTTGAGCAAGGAGTAGCTCTTGTCTATTACATATTTGTCTTATGGAAAGGTATCTGTGTTAATTTCAATCTCTGGTTTTCTGCAGCACCCCAACTCACCTTTCCCCTTAAGCAAGCATAAGTTGGTTTTCTACATTTGAGACCCTGTTCTGTTTTGTAATTCAGTTCCTGTGTAGCCAAGCTTACATTCCGTGTATTAGTGATATCTTATGATGTTTCTTTTTCTGTGTGACTTATTTCACTTAGAATCATCGTACATGAATCCACTCATTATGCTGCTACTGGCCTGATGACATAGATTTCATTGTTGAGTGATATTGCATTGTACCAAAGTACCACAACTTCTTTATCCATTTTTCGCTTTCTGCGATATTGAACTTGTACTATAAACGAGCTTCTTGTAAACAGAGCCGTCCCAAACTTTGGGGTGGCTGTGTCTTTTTGATTTTAATTTCCCTAAGCTATAGGACCATAAGTGGAAGTGCCCTAGGCTCTGTTGCTTTGTTTTTTAGATGTTTCAGGAAACACCATACACTTCTCCAGAGTGGCTGTTGGCAATTTACATCCCGCCCATCAGCATAAGAAGGCTCCCAGTTCTCCATGGCCTGTCCTGCCTTTCTGGATTTTACACTTTTTACAGATGGCCCTTTTGACCGGGGGGCAGTGAGATTTCATTGTAGTGCAGATTTCCTTTGCAAGCTTTCTTGGTTGGCCAAAAAGGGCGTATGTGTTTTTTCCTGAATATATTCAGGAAAAAACGCATACTTCCTTTTTGGCCAAGTGCATCATTGTGGACGTTCTGCCTCTTTTCCTATGCTTTACATGCAATTCCAGTCTACCTCCTGAAATTGGTTTCCTGCAATTCTGCCCCGCTTTCAAGTCCTCTTGGCTGCCTTACTTCAATATATTTTTGGACGATAGCTGTCATTTAGAACTCTGCAGGTGTGTGAATTACAGGGCCCCTGAGCTCCTTTCTTCAACTCGCTTTCTTGTGAGCTGGCCGCAACACCGCAGGATTGCTTCAGGCCCTAGTGTGGTTCCGGCATGGCTCGCTGAGCCTTTGGTTAATTCCTCTTCCTGGTGGGAAATGAGAGTTAAATTTACCCGTCCAGACACCTCCAGCTAGTCTCTCATTGGTTCTCCCTATTCCTGTTCATTTTCTGCAGAAATTGCCAACTGGGCCAAACAGGAGGTTAAAGGCACTGACTCTCCAAGTGGGGAGAGTGTTAGTAAAGCGTCTGGAATGTTGCACCCGAGTACCAGGGGACGAAAACTGAGACATATTTGAACACATTTCCCGATCACACGGTGGATCATCCTCTGGGTTCCACATGCATGTTTTAGCTGAAGGAAGAATCCCTTAAACCTGGAGAGTTGAGACCCATGGAATGGGTACCATGCAATATGACTTCAAAGGGTCTGCATTTGCTCACCGAACATCACCAACCCTTTCTCTGCTGCGTTTATGCCACTGTACACACACTTCCTTCTCTTTCGGAGACATATAAATCCATAGGTTTTAAGATTCTTACTAGTCAGGTATATTCTTAGGCGTTTACTATGGGGTGTTGAGTCCACTTCGTTGAGCAAGCAGTAGCTCTCGTCTATTACATATTTGGCTTATGGAAAGGTATCTGTGCTAATTTCAATCTCTGGTTTTATGCAGCACCCCAACTCACCTTTCCCCTTAAGCAAGCATAAGTTGGTTTTCTGCATTTGAGACCCTATTCTGTTTTGTAATTCAGTTCCTGTGTAGCCAAGTTTACATTCCGTGTATTAGTGATATCTTATGATGTTTCTTTTTCTGTGTGACGTATTTCACTTAGAATCATCGTACCTGAATCCACTCATTATTCTGCTATGGGCCTGTTGACATAGATTTCATTGCTGAGTGATATTGCATTGTACGTAAGTACCACAACTTCTTTATCCATTTTTCGCTTTCTGCGATATTGAACTTGTACCGTAAACAATGTTCTTGTAAACGGAGCCGTCCCAAACATTGGGTTGATGTGTCTTTTTGATTTTAATTTCCCTAAGCTATAGGACCATAAGTGGAAGTGCCCTAGGCTCTGTTGCTTTGTTTTTTAGATGTTTCAGGAAACACCATACACTTTTCCAGAGTGGCTGTTGGCAATTTGCATCACGCCCATCAGCATAACAAGGCTCCCAGTTCTCCATGGTCTGTCCTGCCTTTCTGGATTTTACACTTTTTTCAGATGGCCCTCTTGACCGGGGGGCAGTGAGACTTCATTGTAGTGCAGATTTCCTTTGCAAGCTTGCTTGGTTGGCCAAAAAGCGCGTATGCGTTTTTTCCTGAATATATTCAGGAAAAAACGCATACGCCCTATTTGGCCAAGTGCATCATTGTGGACGTTCTGCCTCTTTTCCTATGCTTTACATGCAATTCCAGTCTACCTCCTGAAATCGGTTTCCTGCAATTCTGCCCCGCTTTCAAGTCCTCTTGGCAGCCTTACTTCAATATATTTTTGGACGATAGCTGTCATTTATAACTCTGCAGGTTTGTGAATTACAGTGCCCCTGAGCTCCTTTCTTCAACTCGCTTTCTTGTGAGCTGGCCGCAACTCCGCAGGATTGCTTCAGGCCCTAGTGTGGTTCTGGCATGGCTCGCTGAGCCTTTGGTTAATTCCTCTTCCTGGTGGGAAATGAGAGTTAAATTTGCCCGTCCAGACACCTCCAGCTAGTCTCTCATTGGTTCTCCCTATTCCTGTTCATTTTCCGCAGAAATTGCAAACTCGGCCCAACAGCAGGTTAAAGGCACTGACTCTCCAAGTGGGGAGAGTGTTAGTAAAGCATCTGGAATGTTGCACCCGAGTACCAGGGGACGAAAACTGAGACACATTTGAACACATTTCCCGATCACACAGTGGAACATACTCTGGGTTCCACATGCATGTTTTAGCTGAAGGAAGAATCCCTTAAACCTGGAGAGTTGAGACCCATGGAATGGGTACCATGCAATATGACTTCACAGGGTCTGCATTTGCTCACCGAACCTCACCAATCCTATCACTGCTGCGTTTATGCCACTGTACACACGCTTGATTCTCTTTCGGAGACATATAAATCCATTGGTTTTAAGATTCTTACTAGTCAGGTATATTCTTAGGCGTTTAATATGGGGTGTTGAGTCCACATCGTTGAGCAAGGAGTAGCTCTTGTCTATTACATATTTAGCTTATGGAAAGGTATCTGTGTTAATTTCAATCTCTGGTTTTCTGCAGCACCCCAACTCACCTTTCCCCTTAAGCAAGCATAAGTTGGTTTTCTACATTTGAGACCCTGTTCTGTTTTGTAATTCAGTTCCTGTGTAGCCAAGTTTACCTTCCGTGTATTAGTGATATCTTATGATGTTTCTTTTTCTGTGTGACTTATTTCACTTAGAATCATCGTACCTGAATCCACTCATTATGCTGCTACGGGCCTGATGACATAGATTTAATTGCTGAGTGATATTGCATTGTACGTAAGGACCACAACTTCTTTATCCATTTTTCGCTTTCTGCGATATTGAACTTTTACCGTAAACGAGGTTCTTGTAAACAGAGCCGTCCCAAACTTTGGGGTGGCTGTTTCTTTTTGATTTTAATTTCCCTAAGCTATAGGACCATAAGTAGAAGTGCCCTAGGCTTTGTTTCTTTGTTTTTTAGATGTTTCAGGAAACACCATACACTTCTCCAGAGTGGTTCTTGGCAATTTACATCCCGCCCATCAGCATAACAAGGCTCCCAGTTCTCCTTGGCCTGTCCTGCCTTTCAGGATTTTACACTTTTTTCAGATGGCCCTTTTGACAGGGGGGCAGTGAGACTTCATTGTAGTGCAGATATCCTTTGCAAGCTTGCTTGGTTGGCCAAAAAGGGCGTATGCGTTTTTTCCTGAATATATTCAGGAAAAAACGCATACGCCCTTTTTGGCCAAGTGCATCATTGTGGACGTTCTGCCTCTTTTCCTATGCTTTACATGCAATTCCAGTCTACCTCCTGAAATCGGTTTCCTGCAATTCTTCCCTGCTTTCAAGTCCTCTTGGCAGCCTTACTTCAATATATTTTTGGACGATAGCTGTCATTTATAACTCTGCAGGTTTGTGAATTACAGTGCCCCTGAGCTCCTTTCTTCAACTCGCTTTCTTGTGAGCTGGCCGCAACACCGCAGGATTGCTTCAGGCCCTAGTGTGGTTCCGGCATGGCTCGCTCAGCCTTTGGTTAATTCCTCTTCCTGGTGGGAAATGAGAGTTAAATTTGCCCGTCCAGACACCTCCAGCTAGTCTCTCATTGGTTCTCCCTATTCCTGTTCATTTTCCGCAGAAATTGCAAACTTGGCCAAACAGGAGGTTAAAGGCACTGACTCTCCAAGTGGGGAGAGTGTTAGTAAAGCGTCTGGAATGTTGCACCCGAGTACCAGGGGACGAAAACTGAGACACATTTGAACACGTTTCCCGATCACACGGTGGATCATCCTCTGGGTTCCACATGCATGTTTTAGCTGAAGGAAGAATCCCTTAAACCTGGAGAGTTGAGAACCATGGAATGGGTACCATGCAATATGACTTCAAAGGGTCTGCATTTGCTCACCGAACCTCACCAATCCTTTCTCTGCTGCGTTTATGCCGCTGTACACACGCTTGATTCTCTTTCGGAGACATATAAATCCATAGGTTTTTTAAAATTCTTACTAGTCAGGTATATTCTTAGGCGTTTAATATGGGGTGTTGAGTCCACTTCGTTGAGCAAGCAGTAGCTCTTGTCTATTACATATTTAGCTTATGGAAAGGTATCTGTGCTAATTTCAATCTCTGGTATTATGCAGCACCCCTACTCACCTTTCCCCTTAAGCAAGCATATGTTGGTTTTCTACATTTGAGACCCTATTCTGTTTTGTAATTCAGTTCCTGTGTAGCCAAGTTTACATTCCGTGTATTAGTGATATCTTATGATGTTTCTTTTTCTGTGTGACTTATTTCACTTAGAATCATCGTACCTGAATCCACTCATTATGCTGCTACTGGCCTGATGACATAGATTTCATTGCTGAGTGATATTGCATTGTACGTAAGTACCACAACTTCTTTATCCATTTTTCGCTTTCTGCGATATTGAACTTGTACCGTAAACGAGGTTCTTGTAAACAGAGCCTTCCCAAACATTGGGGTGGCTGTGTCTTTTTGATTTTAATTTCCCTAATCTATAGGACCATAAGTGGAAGTGCCTTAGGCTCTGTTGCTTTGTTTTTTAGATGTTTCAGGAAACACCATACGCTTTTGCAGGTTGGCTGTTGGTAATTTACATCCCGCCCATCAGCATAAGAAGGCTCCCAGTTCTCCATGGCCTGTCCTGCCTTTCTGGATTTTACACTTTCTTCAGATAGCCCTTTTGACCGGGGGGCAGTGAGACTTCATTGTAGTGCAGATTTCCTTTGCAATCTTGCTTGGTTGGCCAAAAAGGGCGTATGCGTTTTTTCCTGAATATATTCAGGAAAAAACGCATACGCCCTTTTTGGCCAAGTGCATCATTGTGGACGTTCTGCCTCTTTTCCTATGCTTTACATGCAATTCCAGTCTACCTCCTGAAATCGGTTTCCTGCAATTCTGCCCCGCTTTCAAGTCCTCTTGGCAGCCTTACTTCAATATATTTTTGGACGATAGCTGTCATTTATAACTCTGCAGGTTTGTGAATTACAGTGCCCCTGAGCTCCTTTCTTCAACTCGCTTTCTTGTGAGCTGGCCGCAACTCCGCAGGATTGCTTCAGGCCCTAGTGTGGTTCTGGCATGGCTCGCTGAGCCTTTGGTTAATTCCTCTTCCTGGTGGGAAATGAGAGTTAAATTTGCCCGTCCAGACACCTCCAGCTAGTCTCTCATTGGTTCTCCCTATTCCTGTTCATTTTCCGCAGAAATTGCAAACTCGGCCCAACAGCAGGTTAAAGGCACTGACTCTCCAAGTGGGGAGAGTGTTAGTAAAGCATCTGGAATGTTGCACCCGAGTACCAGGGGACGAAAACTGAGACACATTTGAACACATTTCCCGATCACACAGTGGAACATACTCTGGGTTCCACATGCATGTTTTAGCTGAAGGAAGAATCCCTTAAACCTGGAGAGTTGAGACCCATGGAATGGGTACCATGCAATATGACTTCACAGGGTCTGCATTTGCTCACCGAACCTCACCAATCCTATCACTGCTGCGTTTATGCCACTGTACACACGCTTGATTCTCTTTCGGAGACATATAAATCCATTGGTTTTAAGATTCTTACTAGTCAGGTATATTCTTAGGCGTTTAATATGGGGTGTTGAGTCCACATCGTTGAGCAAGGAGTAGCTCTTGTCTATTACATATTTAGCTTATGGAAAGGTATCTGTGTTAATTTCAATCTCTGGTTTTCTGCAGCACCCCAACTCACCTTTCCCCTTAAGCAAGCATAAGTTGGTTTTCTACATTTGAGACCCTGTTCTGTTTTGTAATTCAGTTCCTGTGTAGCCAAGTTTACCTTCCGTGTATTAGTGATATCTTATGATGTTTCTTTTTCTGTGTGACTTATTTCACTTAGAATCATCGTACCTGAATCCACTCATTATGCTGCTACGGGCCTGATGACATAGATTTAATTGCTGAGTGATATTGCATTGTACGTAAGGACCACAACTTCTTTATCCATTTTTCGCTTTCTGCGATATTGAACTTTTACCGTAAACGAGGTTCTTGTAAACAGAGCCGTCCCAAACTTTGGGGTGGCTGTTTCTTTTTGATTTTAATTTCCCTAAGCTATAGGACCATAAGTAGAAGTGCCCTAGGCTTTGTTTCTTTGTTTTTTAGATGTTTCAGGAAACACCATACACTTCTCCAGAGTGGTTCTTGGCAATTTACATCCCGCCCATCAGCATAACAAGGCTCCCAGTTCTCCTTGGCCTGTCCTGCCTTTCAGGATTTTACACTTTTTTCAGATGGCCCTTTTGACAGGGGGGCAGTGAGACTTCATTGTAGTGCAGATATCCTTTGCAAGCTTGCTTGGTTGGCCAAAAAGGGCGTATGCGTTTTTTCCTGAATATATTCAGGAAAAAACGCATACGCCCTTTTTGGCCAAGTGCATCATTGTGGACGTTCTGCCTCTTTTCCTATGCTTTACATGCAATTCCAGTCTACCTCCTGAAATCGGTTTCCTGCAATTCTTCCCTGCTTTCAAGTCCTCTTGGCAGCCTTACTTCAATATATTTTTGGACGATAGCTGTCATTTATAACTCTGCAGGTTTGTGAATTACAGTGCCCCTGAGCTCCTTTCTTCAACTCGCTTTCTTGTGAGCTGGCCGCAACACCGCAGGATTGCTTCAGGCCCTAGTGTGGTTCCGGCATGGCTCGCTCAGCCTTTGGTTAATTCCTCTTCCTGGTGGGAAATGAGAGTTAAATTTGCCCGTCCAGACACCTCCAGCTAGTCTCTCATTGGTTCTCCCTATTCCTGTTCATTTTCCGCAGAAATTGCAAACTTGGCCAAACAGGAGGTTAAAGGCACTGACTCTCCAAGTGGGGAGAGTGTTAGTAAAGCGTCTGGAATGTTGCACCCGAGTACCAGGGGACGAAAACTGAGACACATTTGAACACGTTTCCCGATCACACGTTGGATCATACTCTGGGTTCCACATGCATGTTTTAGCTGAAGGAAGAATCCCTTAAACCTGGAGAGTTGAGAACCATGGAATGGGTACCATGCAATATGACTTCAAACGGTCTTCATTTGCTCACCGAACCTCACCAATCCTTTCACTGCTGCCTTTATGCCGCTGTACACACGCTTGATTCTCTTTCAGAGACATATAAATCCATAGGTTTTAAGATTCTTACTAGTCAGGTATATTCTTAGGCGTTTAATATGGGGTGTTGAGTCCACTTCGTTGAGCAAGGAGTAGCTCTGGTCTATTACATATTTGTCTTATAGAAAGGTATCTGTGTTAATTTCAATCTCTGGTTTTCTGCAGCACCCCAACTCACCTTTCCCCTTAAGCAAGCATAAGTTGGTTTTCTACATTTGAGACCCTGTTCTGTTTTGTAATTCAGTTCCTGTGTAGCCAAGCTTACATTCCGTGTATTAGTGATATCTTACGATGTTTCTTTTTCTGTGTGAATTATTTCACTTAGAATCATCGTACCTGAATCCACTCATTATGCTGCTACTGGCCTGATGACATAGATTTCATTGCTGAGTGATATTGCATTGTACGTAAGTCCCACAAATTCTTTATCCATTTTTCGCTTTCTGCGATATTGAACTTGTACCGTAAATGAGGTTCATGTAAACAGAGCCGTCCCAAACTTTGGGGTGGCTGTGTCTTTTTGATTTTAATTTCCCTAATCTATAGGACCATAAGTGGAAGTGCCCTAGGCTCTGTTGCTTTGTTTTTTAGATGTTTCAGGAAACACCATACACTTCTCCAGAGTGGCTGTTGGCAATTTACATCCCGCCCATCAGCATAAGAAGGCTCCCAGTTCTTCATGGCCTGTCCTGCCTTTCTAGATTTTACACTTTTTTCAGAATGCCCTTTTGACCGGGGGGCAGTGAGACTTCATTGTAGTGCAGATTTCCTTTGCAAGCTTGCTTGGTTGGCCAAAAAGGGCGTATGCGTTTTTTCCTGAATATATTCAGGAAAAAACGCATACGCCCTTTTTGGCCAAGTGCATCATTGTGGACGTTCTGCCTCTTTTCCTATGCTTTACATGCAATTCCAGTCTACCTCCTGAAATCGGTTTCCTGCAATTCTGCCCCGCTTTCAAGTCCTCTTGGCAGCCTTACTTCAATATATTTTTGGACGATAGCTGTCATTTAGAACTCTGCAGGTGTGTGAATTACAGGGCCCCTGAGCTCCTTTCTTCAACTCGCTTTCTTGTGAGCTGGCCGCAACACTGCATGATTGCTTCAGGCCCTAGTGTGGTTCCGGCATTGCTCGCTGAGCCTTTGGTTAATTCCTCTTCCTGGTGGGAAATGAGAGTTAAATTTGCCCGTCCAGACACCTCCAGCTAGTCTCTCATTGGTTCTCCCTATTCCTGTTCCTTTTCTGCAGAAATTGCAAACTGGGCCAAACAGGAGGTTAAAGGCACTGACTCTCCAAGTGGGGAGAGTGTTAGTAAAGCGTCTGGAATGTTGCACCCGAGTACCAGGGGACGAAAACTGAGACACATTGGAACACGTTTCCCGATCACACGGTGGATTATCCTCTGGGTTCCACATGCATGTTTTAGCTGAAGGAAGAATCCCTTAAACCTGGAGAGTTGAGAACCATGGAATGGGTACCATGCAATATGACTTCACAGGGTCTGCATTTGCTCACCGAACCTCACCAATCCTATCACTGCTGCGTTTATGCCGCTGTACACACGCTTGATTCTCTTTCGGAGACATATAAATCCATTGGTTTTAAGATTCTTACTAGTCAGGCATATTCTTAGGCGTTTAATATGGGGTGTTGTGTCCACTTCGTTGAGCAAGGAGTAGCTCTTGTCTATTACATATTTGGCTTATGGAAAGGTATCTGTGTTAATTTCAATCTCTGGTTTTATGCAGCACCCCAACTCACCTTTCCCCTTAAGCAAGCATAAGTTGGTTTTCTACATTTGAGACCCTATTCTGTTTTGTAATTCAGTTCCTATGTAGAGAAGTTTACATTCTGTGTATTAGTGATATCTTATGATGTTTCCTTTTCTGTGTGACTTATTTCACTTAGAATCATCGTACCTGAATCCACTCATTATGCTGCTACTGGCCTGATGACATAGATTTCATTGCTGAGTGATATTGCATTGTACGTAAGTACCAAAACTTCTTTATCCATTTTTCGCCTTCTGCGATATTGAACTTGTACCGTAAATGAGCTTCTTGTAAACAGAGCCGTCCCAAACTTTGGGGTGGCTGTGTCTTTTTGATTTTAATTTCCCTAAGCTATAGGACCATAAGTGGAAGTGCCCTAGGCTCTGTTGCTTTGTTTTTTAGATGTTTCAGGAAACACCATACGCTTTTGCAGGTTGGCTGTTGGTAATTTACATCCCGCCCATCAGCATAAGAAGGCTCCCAGTTCTCCATGGCCTGTCCTGCCTTTCTGGATTTTACACTTTCTTCAGATAGCCCTTTTGACCGGGGGGCAGTGAGACTTCATTGTAGTGCAGATTTCCTTTGCAATCTTGCTTGGTTGGCCAAAAAGGGCGTATGCGTTTTTTCCTGAATATATTCAGGAAAAAACGCATACGCCCTTTTTGGCCAAGTGCATCATTGTGGACGTTCTGCCTCTTTTCCTATGCTTTACATGCAATTCCAGTCTACCTCCTGAAATCGGTTTCCTGCAATTCTGCCCCGCTTTCAAGTCCTCTTGGCAGCCTTACTTCAATATATTTTTGGACGATAGCTGTCATTTAGAACTCTGCAGGTGTGTGAATTACAGGGCCCCTGAGCTCCTTTCTTCAACTTGCTTTTTTGTGAGCTGGCAACAACACCGCAGGATTGCTTCAGGCCCTAGTGTGGTTCCGGCATGGCTCGCTGAGCCTTTGGTTAATTCCTCTTCCTGGTGGGAAATGAGAGTTAAATTTGCCCGTCCAGACACCTCCAGCTAGTCTCTCATTGGTTCTCCCTATTCCTGTTCCTTTTCTGCAGAAATTGCAAACTGGGCCAAACAGGAGGTTAAAGGCACTGACTCTCCAAGTGGGGAGAGTGTTAGTAAAGCGTCTGGAATGTTGCACCCGAGTACCAGGGGATGAAAACTGAGACACATTGGAACACGTTTCCCGATCACACAGTGGAACATACTCTGGGTTCCACATGCATGTTTTAGCTGAAGGAAGAATCCCTTAAACCTGGAGAGTTGAGACCCATGGAATGGGTACCATGCAATATAACTTCACAGGGTCTGCATTTGCTCACCGAACCTCACCAATCCTATCACTGCTGCGTTTATGCCGCTGTACACACGCTTGATTCTCTTTCGGAGACATATAAATCCATTGGTTTTAAGATTCTTACTAGTCAGGCATATTCTTAGGCGTTTAATATGGGGTGTTGAGTCCACATCGTTGAGCAAGGAGTAGCTCTTGTCTATTACATATTTAGCTTATGGAAAGGTATCTGTGTTAATTTCAATCTCTGGTTTTATGCAGCACCCCAACTCACCTTTCCCCTTAAGCAAGCATAAGTTGGTTTTCTACATTTGAGACCCTATTCTGTTTTGTAATTCAGTTCCTGTGTAGAGAAGTTTACATTCTGTGTATTAGTGATATCTTATGATGTTTCCTTTTCTGTGTGACTTATTTCACTTAGAATCATCGTACCTGAATCCACTCATTATGCTGCTACTGGCCTGATGACATAGATTTAATTGCTGAGTGATATTGCATTGTACGTAAGGACCACAACTTCTTTATCCATTTTTCGCTTTCTGCGATATTGAACTTGTACCGTAAACGAGGTTCTTGTAAACAGAGCCGTCCCAAACTTTGGGGTGGCTGTGTCTTTTTGATTTTAATTTCCCTAAGCTATAGGACCATAAGTGGAAGTGCCCTAGGCTCTGTTGCTTTGTTTTTTAGATGTTTCAGGAAACACCATACACTTCTCCAGAGTGGTTCTTGGCAATTTACATCACGCCCATCAGCATAACAAGGCTCCCAGTTCTCCATGGTCTGTCCTGCCTTTCTGGATTTTACACTTTTTTCAGATGGCCCTTTTGACCGGGGGGCAGTGAGACTTCATTGTAGTGCAGATTTCCTTTGCAATCTTGCTTGGTTGGCCAAAAAGGGCGTATGCGTTTTTTCCTGAATATATTCAGGAAAAAACGCATACGCCCTTTTTGGCCAAGTGCATCATTGTGGACGTTCTGCCTCTTTTCCTATGCTTTACATGCAATTCCAGTCTACCTCCTGAAATCGGTTTCCTGCAATTCTGCCCCGCTTTCAAGTCCTCTTGGCAGCCTTACTTCAATATATTTTTGGACGATAGCTGTCATTTACAACTCTGCAGGTGTGTGAATTACAGTGCCCCTGAGCTCCTTTCTTCAACTCGCTTTCTTGTGAGCTGGCCGCAACACCGCAGGATTGCTTCAGGCCCTAGTGTGGTTCCGGCATGGCTCGCTGAGCCTTTGGTTAATTCCTCTTCTTGGTGGGAAATGAGAGTTAAATTTACCCGGGCAGACACCTCCAGCTAGTCTCTCATTGGTTCTCCCTATTCCTGTTCATTTTCCGCAGAAATTGCAAACTGGGCCAAACAGGAGGTTAAAGGCACTGACTCTCCAAGTGGGGAGAGTGTTAGTAAAGCGTCTGGAATGTTGCACCCGAGTACGAGGGGACGAAAACTGAGACACATTTGAACACGTTTCCCGATCACACGTTGGATCATACTCTGGGTTCCACATGCATGTTTTAGCTGAAGGAAGAATCCCTTAAACCTGGAGAGTTGAGAACCATGGAATGGGTACCATGCAATATGACTTCAAACGGTCTTCATTTGCTCACCGAACCTCACCAATCCTATCACTGCTGCATTTATGCCGCTGTACACACGCTTGATTCTCTTTCGGAGACATATAAATCCATAGGTTTTAAGATTCTTACTAGTCAGGTATATTCTTAGGCGTTTAATATGGGGTGTTGAGTCCACTTCGTTGAGCAAGGAGTAGCTCTGGTCTATTACATATATGGCTTATGGATAGGTATCTGTGCTAATTTCAATCTCTGGTTTTATGCAGCACCCCAACTCACCTTTCCCCTTAAGCAAGCATAAGTTGGTTTTCTACATTTGAGACCCTGTTCTGTTTTGTAATTCAGTTCCTGTGTAGCCAAGCTTACATTCCGTGTATTAGTGATATCTTACGATGTTTCTTTTTCTGTGTGAATTATTTCACTTAGAATCATCGTACCTAAATCCACTCATTATGCTGCTATGGGCCTGATGACATAGATTTAATTGCTGAGTGATATTGCATTGTACGTAAGTACCACAACTTCTTTATCCATTTTTCGCTTTCTGCGATATTGAACTTGTACCGTAAACAAGGATCTTGTAAACAGAGCCGTCCCAAACATTGGGGTGGCTGTGTCTTTTTGATTTTAATTTCCCTAAGCTATAGGACCATAAGTGGAAGTGCCCTAGGCTCTGTTGCTTTGTTTTTTAGATGTTTCAGGAAACACCATACACTTCTCCAGAGTGGCTGTTGGCAATTTGCATCACGCCCATCAGCATAACAAGGCTCCCAGTTCTCCATGGTCTGTCCTGCCTTTCTGGATTTTACACTTTTTTCAGATGGCCCTTTTGACCGGGGGGCAGTGAGACTTCATTGTAGTGCAGATTTCCTTTGCAAGCTTGCTTGGTTGGCCAAAAAGGGCGTATGCGTTTTTTCCTGAATATATTCAGGAAAAAACGCATACGCCCTTTTTGGCCAAGTGCATCATTGTGGACGTTCTGCCTCTTTTCCTATGCTTTACATGCAATTCCAGTCTACCTCCTGAAATCGGTTTCCTGCAATTCTGCCCCGCTTTCAAGTCCTCTTGGCAGCCTTACTTCAATATATTTTTGGACGATAGCTGTCATTTATAACTCTGCAGGTGTGTGAATTACAGGGCCCCTGAGCTCCTTTCTTCAACTCGCTTTCTTGTGAGCTGGCCGCAACACCGCAGGATTGCTTCAGGCCCTAGTGTGGTTCCGGCATGGCTCGCTGAGCCTTTGGTTAATTCCTCTTCTTGGTGGGAAATGAGAGTTAAATTTACCCGTCCAGACACCTCCAGCTAGTCTCTCATTGGTTCTCCCTATTCCTGTTCCTTTTCTGCAGAAATTGCAAACTGGGCCAAACAGGAGGTTAAAGGCACTGACTCTCCAAGTGGGGAGAGTGTTAGTAAAGCGTCTGGAATGTTGCACCCGAGTACCAGGGGACGAAAACTGAGACACATTTGAACACGTTTCCCGATCACACGGTGGATTATCCTCTGGGTTCCACATGCATGTTTTAGCTGAAGGAAGAATCCCTTAAACCTGGAGAGTTGAGACCCATGGAATGGGTACCATGCAATACGACTTCAAAGGGTCTGCATTGCTCACCGAACCTCAGCAATCCTATCACTGCTGCGTTTATGCCGCTGTACACACGCTTGAATCTCTTTCGGAGACATATAAATCCATAGGTTTTAAGATTCTTACTAGTCAGGTATATTCTTAGGCGTTTAATATGGGGTGTTGAGTCCACTTCGTTGAGCAAGCAGTAGCTCTTGTCTATTACATATTTGGCTTATGGAAAAGTATCTGTGCTAATTTCAATCTCTGGTTTTATGCAGCACCACAACTCACCTTTCCACTTAAGCAAGCATAAGTTGGTTTTCTACATTTGAGACCCTATTCTGTTTTGTAATTCAGTTCCTGTGTAGCCAAGTTTACATTCCGTGTATTAGTGATATCTTATGATGTTTCTTTTTCTGTGTGACTTATTTCACTTAGAATCATCGTACCTGAATCCACTCATTATGCTGCTACTGGCCTGATGACATAGATTTCATTGTTGAGTGATATTGCATTGTACGTAAGTACCACAACTTCTTTATCCATTTTTTGCTTTCTGCGATATTGAACTTGTACCGTAAACGAGCTTCTTGTAAACAGAGCTGTCCCAAACTTTGGGGTGGCTGTGTCTTTATTTTAATTTCCCTAAGCTATAGGACCATAAGTGGAAGTGCCCTAGGCTCTGTTGCTTTGTTTTTTAGATGTTTCAGGAAACACCATACACTTCTCCAGAGTGGCTGTTGGCAATTTACATCCCGCCCATCAGCATAACAAGGCTCCCAGTTCTCCATGGCCTGTCCTGCCTTTCTGGATTTTACACTTTTTTCAGATGGCCCTTTTGACCGGGGGGCAGTGAGACTTCATTGTAGTGCAGATTTCCTTTGCAAGCTTGCTTGGTTGGCCAAAAAGGGCGTATGCGTTTTTTCCTGAATATATTCAGGAAAAAACGCATACGCCCTTTTTGGCCAAGTGCATCATTGTGGACGTTCTGCCTCTTTTCCTATGCTTTACATGCAATTCCAGTCTACCTCCTGAAATCGGTTTCCTGCAATTCTGCCCCGCTTTCAAGTCCTCTTGGCAGCCTTACTTCAATATATTTTTGGACGATAGCTGTCATTTACAACTCTGCAGGTGTGTGAATTACAGGGCCCCTGAGCTCCTTTCTTCAACTCGCTTTCTTGTGAGCTGGCCGCAACACCGCAGGATTGCTTCAGGCCCTAGTGTGGTTCCGGCATGGCTCGCTGAGCCTTTGGTTAATTCCTCTTCTTGGTGGGAAATGAGAGTTAAATTTACCCGGGCAGACACCTCCAGCTAGTCTCTCATTGGTTCTCCCTATTCCTGTTCATTTTCCGCAGAAATTGCAAACTGGGCCAAACAGGAGGTTAAAGGCACTGACTCTCCAAGTGGGGAGAGTGTTAGTAAAGCGTCTGGAATGTTGCACCCGAGTACGAGGGGACAAAACCTGAGACATATTTGAACACGTTTCCCGATCACACGGTGGATCATACTCTGGGTTCCACATGCATGTTTTAGCTGAAGGAAGAATCCCTTAAACCTGGAGAGTTGAGAACCATGGAATGGGTACCATGCAATATGACTTCAAAGGGTCTGCATTTGCTCACCGAACCTCACCAATCCTATCACTGCTGCATTTATGCCGCTGTACACACGCTTGATTCTCTTTCGGAGACATATAAATCCATAGGTTTTAAGATTCTTACTAGTCAAGTATATTCTTAGGCGTTTAATATGGGGTGTTGAGTCCACTTCGTTGAGCAAGCAGTAGCTCTTGTCTATTACATATATGGCTTATGGATAGGTATCTGTGCTAATTTCAATCTCTGGTTTTATGCAGCACCCCAACTCACCTTTCCCCTTAAGCAAGCATAAGTTGGTTTTCTACATTTGAGACCCTATTCTGTTTTGTAATTCAGTTCCTGTGTAGCCATGTTTACATTCCGTGTATTAGTGATATCTTATGATGTTTCTTTTTCTGTGTGACATATTTCACTTAGAATCATCGTACCTAAATCCACTCATTATGCTGCTATGGGCCTGATGACATAGATTTAATTGCTGAGTGATATTGCATTGTACGTAAGTACCACAACTTCTTTATCCATTTTTCGCTTTCTGCGATATTGAACTTGTACCGTAAACAAGGATCTTGTAAACAGAGCCGTCCCAAACATTGGGGTGGCTGTGTCTTTTTGATTTTAATTTCCCTAAGCTATAGGACCATAAGTGGAAGTGCCCTAGGCTCTGTTGCTTTGTTTTTTAGATGTTTCAGGAAACACCATACACTTCTCCAGAGTGGCTGTTGGCAATTTGCATCACGCCCATCAGCATAACAAGGCTCCCAGTTCTCCATGGTCTGTCCTGCCTTTCTGGATTTTACACTTTTTTCAGATGGCCCTTTTGACCGGGGGGCAGTGAGACTTCATTGTAGTGCAGATTTCCTTTGCAAGCTTGCTTGGTTGGCCAAAAAGGGCGTATGCGTTTTTTCCTGAATATATTCAGGAAAAAACGCATACGCCCTTTTTGGCCAAGTGCATCATTGTGGACGTTCTGCCTCTTTTCCTATGCTTTACATGCAATTCCAGTCTACCTCCTGAAATCGGTTTCCTGCAATTCTGCCCCGCTTTCAAGTCCTCTTGGCAGCCTTACTTCAATATATTTTTGGACGATAGCTGTCATTTATAACTCTGCAGGTGTGTGAATTACAGGGCCCCTGAGCTCCTTTCTTCAACTCGCTTTCTTGTGAGCTGGCCGCAACACCGCAGGATTGCTTCAGGCCCTAGTGTGGTTCCGGCATGGCTCGCTGAGCCTTTGGTTAATTCCTCTTCTTGGTGGGAAATGAGAGTTAAATTTACCCGTCCAGACACCTCCAGCTAGTCTCTCATTGGTTCTCCCTATTCCTGTTCATTTTCCGCAGAAATTGCCAACTGGGCCAAACAGGAGGTTAAAGGCACTGACTCTCCAAGTGGGGAGAGTGTTAGTAAAGCGTCTGGAATGTTGCACCCGAGTACCAGGGGACGAAAACTGAGACACATTTGAACACGTTTCCCGATCACACGGTGGATCATCCTCTGGGTTCCACATGCATGTTTTAGCTGAAGGAAGAATCCCTTAAACCTGGAGAGTTGAGACCCATGGAATGGGTACCATGCAATACGACTTCAAAGGGTCTGCATTGCTCACCGAACCTCACCAATCCTATCACTGCTGCGTTTATGCCGCTGTACACACGCTTGATTCTCTTTCGGAGACATATAAATCCATAGGTTTTAAGATTCTTACTAGTCAGGTATATTCTTAGGCGTTTAATATGGGGTGTTGAGTCCACTTCGTTGACCAAGCAGTAGCTCTTGTCTATTACATATTTGGCTTATGGAAAAGTATCTGTGCTAATTTCAATCTCTGGTTTTATGCAGCACCACAACTCACCTTTCCACTTAAGCAAGCATAAGTTGGTTTTCTACATTTGAGACCCTATTCTGTTTTGTAATTCAGTTCCTGTGTAGCCAAGTTTACATTCCGTGTATTAGTGATATCTTATGATGTTTCTTTTTCTGTGTGACTTATTTCACTTAGAATCATCGTACCTGAATCCACTCATTATGCTGCTACTGGCCTGATGACATAGATTTCATTGCTGAGTGATATTGCATTGTACGTAAGTACCACAACTTCTTTATCCATTTTTTGCTTTCTGCGATATTGAACTTGTACCGTAAACGAGGTTCTTGTAAACAGAGCTGTCCCAAACTTTGGGGTGGCTGTGTCTTTATTTTAATTTCCCTAAGCTATAGGACCATAAGTGGAAGTGCCCTAGGCTCTGTTGCTTTGTTTTTTAGATGTTTCAGGAAACACCATACACTTCTCCAGAGTGGCTGTTGGCAATTTACATCACGCCCATCAGCATAACAAGGCTCCCAGTTCTCCATGGCCTGTCCTGCCTTTCTGGATTTTACACTTTTTTCAGATGGCCCTTTTGACCGGGGGGCAGTGAGACTTCATTGTAGTGCAGATTTCTTTGCAAGCTTGCTTGGTTGGCCAAAAAGGGCGTATGCTTTTTTTCCTGAATATATTCAGGAAAAAACGCATACGCCCTTTTTGGCCAAGTGCATCATTGTGGACGTTCTGCCTCTTTTCCTATGCTTTACATGCAATTCCAGTCTACCTCCTGAAATCGGTTTCCTGCAATTCTGCCCCGCTTTCAAGTCCTCTTGGCAGCCTTACTTCAATATATTTTTGGACGATAGCTGTCATTTATAACTCTGCAGGTGTGTGAATTACAGGGCCCCTGAGCTCCTTTCTTCAACTCGCTTTCTTGTGAGCTGGCCGCAACACCGCAGGATTGCTTCAGGCCCTAGTGTGGTTCCGGCATGGCTCGCTGAGCCTTTGGTTAATTCCTCTTCTTGGTGGGAAATGAGAGTTAAATTTACCCGTCCAGACACCTCCAGCCTGTCTCTCATTGGTTCTCCCTATTCCTGTTCATTTTCCGCAGAAATTGCCAACTGGGCCAAACAGGAGGTTAAAGGCACTGACTCTCCAAGTGGGGAGAGTGTTAGTAAAGCGTCTGGAATGTTGCACCCGAGTACCAGGGGACGAAAACTGAGACACATTTGAACACGTTTCCCGATCACACGGTGGATCATCCTCTGGGTTCGACATGCATGTTTTAGCTGAAGGAAGAATCCCTTAAACCTGGAGAGTTGACACCCATGGAATGGGTACCATGCAATACGACTTCAAAGGGTCTGCATTTGCTCACCGAACCTCACCAATCCTATCACTGCTGCGTTTATGCCGCTGTACACACGCTTGATTCTCTTTCAGAGACATATAAATCCATAGGTTTTAAGATTCTTACTAGTCAGGTATATTCTTAGGCGTTTAATATGGGGTGTTGAGTCCACTTCGTTGAGCAAGCAGTAGCTCTTGTCTATTACATATTTGGCTTATGGAAAGGTATCTGTGCTAATTTCAATCTCTGGTTTTATGCAGCACCCCAACTCACCTTTCCCCTTAAGCAAGCATAAGTTGGTTTTCTACATTTGAGACCCTATTCTGTTTTGTAATTCAGTTCCTGTGTAGCCAAGTTTACATTCCGTGTATTAGTGATATCTTATGATGTTTCTTTTTCTGTGTGACTTATTTCACTTAGAATCATCGTACCTGAATCCACTCATTATGCTGCTACTGGCCTGATGACATAGATTTCATTGCTGAGTGATATTGCATTGTACGTAAGTACCACAACTTCTTTGTCCATTTTTTGCTTTCTGCGATATTGAACTTGTACCGTAAACGAGGTTCTTGTAAACAGAGCTGTCCCAAACTTTGGGGTGGCTGTGTCTTTATTTTAATTTCCCTAAGCTATAGGACCATAAGTGGAAGTGCCCTAGGCTCTGTTGCTTTGTTTTTTAGATGTTTCAGGAAACACCATACACTTCTCCAGAGTGGCTGTTGGCAATTTACATCCCGCCCATCAGCATAACAAGGCTCCCAGTTCTCCATGCCCTGTCCTGCCTTTCTGGATTTTACACTTTTTTCAGATGGCCCTTTTGACCAGGGGGCAGTGAGACTTCATTGTAGTGCAGATTTCCTTTGCAAGCTTGCTTGGTTGGCCAAAAAGGGCGTATGCGTTTTTTCCTGAATATATTCAGGAAAAAACGCATACGCCCTTTTTGGCCAAGTGCATCATTGTGGACGTTCTGCCTCTTTTCCTATGCTTTACATGCAATTCCAGTCTACCTCCTGAAATCGGTTTCCTGCAATTCTGCCCCGCTTTCAAGTCCTCTTGGCAACATTACTTCAATATATTTTTGGACTATAGCTGTCATTTATAACTCTGCAGGTGTGTGAGTTACAGGGCCCCTGAGCTCCTTTCTTCAACTCGCATTCTTGTGAGCTGGCCGCAACACCGCAGGATTGCTTCAGGCCCTAGTGTGGTTCCGGCATGGCTCGCTGAGCCTTTGGTTAATTCCTCTTCTTGGTGGGAAATGAGAGTTAAATTTACCCGTCCAGACACCTCCAGCTAGTCTCTCATTGGTTCTCCCTATTCCTGTTCATTTTCCGCAGAAATTGCAAACTGGGCCAAACAGGAGGTTAAAGGCACTGACTCTCCAAGTGGGGAGAGTGTTAGTAAAGCGTCTGGAATGTTGCACCCGAGTACCAGGGGACGAAAACTGAGACACATTTGAACACGTTTCCCGATCACACGGTGGATCATCCTCTGGGTTCCACATGCATGTTTTAGCTGAAGGAAGAATCCCTTAAACCTGGAGAGTTGAGACCCATGGAATGGGTACCATGCAATACGACTTCAAAGGGTCTGCATTTGCTCACCGAACCTCACCAATCCTATCACTGATGCGTTTATGCCGCTGTACACACGCTTGATTCTCTTTCGGAGACGTATAAATCCATAGGTTTTAAGATTCTTACTAGTCAGGTATATTCTTAGGCGTTTAATATGGGGTGTTGAGTCCACTTCGTTGAGCAAGCAGTAGCTCTTGTCTATTACATATTTGGCTTATGGAAAGGTATCTGTGCTAATTTCAATCTCTGGTTTTATGCAGCACCACAACTCACCTTTCCCCTTAAGCAAGCATAAGTTGGTTTTCTACATTTGAGACCCTATTCTGTTTTGTAATTCAGTTCCTGTGTAGCCAAGTTTACATTCCGTGTATTAGTGATATCTTATGATGTTTCTTTTTCTGTGTGACTTATTTCACTTAGAATCATCGTACCTGAATCCACTCATTATGCTGCTACTGGCCTGATGACATAGATTTCATTGCTGAGTGATATTGCATTGTATGTAAGTACCACAACTTCTTTATCCATTTTTTGCTTTCTGCGATATTGAACTTGTACCGTAAACGAGGTTCTTGTAAACAGAGCTGTCCCAAACTTTGGGGTGGCTGTGTCTTTATTTTAATTTCCCTAAGCTATAGGACCATAAGTGGAAGTGCCCTAGGCTCTGTTGCTTTGTTTTTTAGATGTTTCAGGAAACACCATACACTTCTCCAGAGTGGCTGTTGGCAATTTACATCACGCCCATCAGCATAACAAGGCTCCCAGTTCTCCATGGCCTGTCCTGCCTTTCTGGATTTTACACTTTTTTCAGATGGCCCTTTTGACCGGGGGGCAGTGAGACTTCATTGTAGTGCAGATTTCCATTGCAAGCTTGCTTGGTTGGCCAAAAAGGGCGTATGCGTTTTTTCCTGAATATATTCAGGAAAAAACGCATACGCCCTTTTTGGCCAAGTGCATCATTGTGGACGTTCTGCCTCTTTTCCTATGCTTTACATGCAATTCCAGTCTACCTCCTGAAATCGGTTTCCTGCAATTCTGCCCCGCTTTCAAGTCCTCTTGGCAGCCTTACTTCAATATATTTTTGGACGATAGCTGTCATTTAGAACTCTGCAGGTGTGTGAATTACAGGGCCCCTGAGCTCCTTTCTTCAACTCGCATTCTTGTGAGCGGGCCGCAACACCGCAGGATTGCTTCAGGCCCTAGTGTGGTTCCGGCATGGCTCGCTGAGCCTTTGGTTAATTCCTCTTCTTGGTGGGAAATGAGAGTTAAATTTACCCGTCCAGACACCTCCAGCTAGTCTCTCATTGGTTCTCCCTATTCCTGTTCATTTTCCGCAGAAATTGCAAACTGGGCCAAACAGGAGGTTAAAGGCACTGACTCACCAAGTGGGGAGAGTGTTAGTAAAGCGTCTGGAATGTTGCACCCGAGTACCAGGGGACGAAAACTGAGACACATTTGAACACGTTTCCCGATCACACGGTGGATCATCCTCTGGGTTCCACATGCATGTTTTAGCTGAAGGAAGAATCCCTTAAACCTGGAGAGTTGACACCCATGGAATGGGTACCATGCAATATGACTTCAAAGGGTCTGCATGTGCTCACCGAACCTCACCAATCGTATCACTGCTGCGTTTATGCCGCTGTACACACGCTTGATTCTCTTTCGGAGACATATAAATCCATAGGTTTTAAGATTCTTACTAGTCAAGTATATTCTTAGGCGTTTAATATGGGGTGTTGAGTCCACTTCGTTGAGCAAGCAGTAGCTCTTGTCTATTACATATTTGGCTTATGGAAAGGTATCTGTGCTAATTTCAATCTCTGGTTTTATGCAGCACCCCAACTCACCTTTCCCCTTAAGCAAGCATAAGTTGGTTTTCTACATTTGAGACCCTATTCTGTTTTGTAATTCAGTTCCTATGTAGAGAAGTTTACATTCTGTGTATTAGTGATATCTTATGATGTTTCCTTTTCTGTGTGACTTATTTCACTTAGAATCATCGTACCTGAATCCACTCATTATGCTGCTACTGGCCTGATGACATAGATTTCATTGCTGAGTGATATTGCATTGTACGTAAGTACCAAAACTTCTTTATCCATTTTTCGCCTTCTGCGATATTGAACTTGTACCGTAAACGAGGTTCTTGTAAACAGAGCCCTCCCAAACATTGGGGTGGCTGTGTCTTTTTGATTTTAATTTCCCTAAGCTATAGGACCATAAGTGGAAGTGCCCTAGGCTGTGTTGCTTTGTTTTTTAGATATTTCAGGAACCACCATACACTTCTCCAGAGTGGCTGTTGGCAATTTACATCCTGCCCATCAGCATAAGAAGGCTCCCAGTTCTCCATGGCCTGTCCTGCCTTTCTGGATTTTACACTTTTTTCAGATGGCCCTTTTGACCGGGGGGCAGTGAGACTTCATTGTAGTGCAGATTTCCTTTGCAAGCTTGCTTGGGTGGCCAAAAAGGGCGTATGCGTTTTTTCCTGAGTATATTCAGGAAAAAACGCATACGCCCTTTTTGGCCAAGTGCATCATTGTGGACGTTCTGCCTCTTTTCCTATGCTTTACATGCAATTCCAGTCTACCTCCTGAAATTGGTTTCCTGCAATTCTGCCCCGCTTTCAAGTCCTCTTGGCAGCCTTACTTCAATATATTTTTGGACGATAGCTGTCATTTACAACTCTGCAGGTGTGTGAATTACAGGGCCCCTGAGCTCCTTTCTTCAACTCGGTTTCTTGTGAGCTGGCCCAACACCGCAGGATTGCTTCAGGCGCTAGTGTGGTTCCGGCATGGCTCGCTGAGCCTTTGGTTAATTCCTCTTCCTGGTGGGAAATGAGAGTTAAATTTGCCCGTCCAGACACCTACAGCTAGTCTCTCATTGGTTCTCCCTATTCCTGTTCCTTTTCTGCAGAAATTGCCAACTGGGCCAAACAGGAGGTTAAAGGCACTGACTCTCCAAGTGGGGAGTTTTTTAGTAAAGCGTCTGGAATGTTGCACCCGAGTACCAGGGGACGAAAACTGAGACACATTTGAACACGTTTCCCGATCACACGGTGGATTATACTCTGGGTTCCACATGCATGTTTTAGCTGAAGGAAGAATCCCTTAAACCTGGAGAGTTGAGAACCATGGAATGGGTACCATGCAATATGACTACAAACTGTCTTCATTTGCTCACCGAACCTCACCAATCCTTTCACTGCTGCCTTTATGCCGCTGTACACATGCTTGATTCTCTTTTGGAGACATATAAATCCATAGGTTTTAAGATTCTTACTAGTCAGGTATATACTTAGGCGTTTAATATGGGGTGTTGAGTCCGCTTCGTTGAGCAAGGAGTAGCTCTTGTCTATTACATATTTGTCTTATGGAAAGGTATCTGTGTTAATTTCAATCTCTGGTTTTCTGCAGCACCCCAACTCACCTTTCCCCTTAAGCAAGCATAAGTTGGTTTTCTACATTTGAGACCCTGTTCTGTTTTGTAATTCAGTTCCTGTGTAGCCAAGCTTACATTCCGTGTATTAGTGATATCTTATGATGTTTCTTTTTCTGTGTGACTTATTTCACTTAGAATCATCGTACCTGAATCCACTCATTATGCTGCTACTGGCCTGATGACATAGATTTCATTGTTGAGTGATATTGCATTGTACCAAAGTACCACAACTTCTTTATCCATTTTTCGCTTTCTGCGATATTGAACTTGTACCATAAACGAGCTTCTTGTAAACAGAGCCGTCCCAAACTTTGGGGTGGCTGTGTCTTTTTGATTTTAATTTCCCTAAGCTATAGGACCATAAGTGGAAGTGCCCTAGGCTCTGTTGCTTTGTTTTTTAGATGTTTCAGGAAACACCATACACTTCTCCAGAGTGGCTGTTGGCAATTTGCATCACGCCCATCAGCATAACAAGGCTCCCAGTTCTCCATGGTCTGTCCTGCCTTTCTGGATTTTACACTTTTTTCAGATGGCCCTTTTGACCGGGGGGCAGTGAGACTTCATTGTAGTGCAGATTTCCTTTGCAAGCTTGCTTGGTTGGCCAAAAAGGGCGTATGCGTTTTTTCCTGAATATATTCAGGAAAAAACGCATACGCCCTTTTTGGCCAAGTGCATCATTGTGGACGTTCTGCCTCTTTTCCTATGCTTTACATGCAATTCCAGTCTACCTCCTGAAATCGGTTTCCTGCAATTCTGCCCCGCTTTCAAGTCCTCTTGGCAGCCTTACTTCAATATATTTTTGGACGATAGCTGTCATTTACAACTCTGCAGGTGTGTGAATTACAGGGCCCCTGAGCTCCTTTCTTCAACTCGCTTTCTTGTGAGCTGGCCGCAACACCGCAGGATTGCTTCAGGCCCTAGTGTGGTTCCGGCATGGCTCGCTGAGCCTTTGGTTAATTCCTCTTCTTGGTGGGAAATGAGAGTTAAATTTACCCGGGCAGACACCTCCAGCTAGTCTCTCATTGGTTCTCCCTATTCCTGTTCATTTTCCGCAGAAATTGCAAACTGGGCCAAACAGGAGGTTAAAGGCACTGACTCTCCAAGTGGGGAGAGTGTTAGTAAAGCGTCTGGAATGTTGCACCCGAGTACCAGGGGACAAAAACTGAGACATATTTGAACACGTTTCCCGATCACACGGTGGATCATACTCTGGGTTCCACATGCATGTTTTAGCTGAAGGAAGAATCCCTTAAACCTGGAGAGTTGAGAACCATGGAATGGGTACCATGCAATATGACTTCAAAGGGTCTGCATTTGCTCACCGAACCTCACCAATCCTATCACTGCTGCGTTTATGCCGCTGTACACACGCTTGATTCTCTTTCGGAGACATATAAATCCATAGGTTTTAAGATTCTTACTAGTCAGGTATATTCTTAGGCGTTTAATATGGGGTGTTGAGTCCACTTCGTTGAGCAAGCAGTAGCTCTTGTCTATTACATATTTGGCTTATGGATAGGTATCTGTGCTAATTTCAATCTCTGGTTTTATGCAGCACCCCAACTCACCTTTCCCCTTAAGCAAGCATAAGTTGGTTTTCTACATTTGAGACCCTATTCTGTTTTGTAATTCAGTTCCTGTGTAGCCATGTTTACATTCCGTGTATTAGTGATATCTTATGATGTTTCTTTTTCTGTGTGACTTATTTCACTTAGAATCATCGTACCTAAATCCACTCATTATTCTGCTATGGGCCTGATGACATAGATTTCATTGCTGAGTGATATTGCATTGTACGTAAGTACCACAACTTCTTTATCCATTTTTCGCTTTCTGCGATATTGAACTTGTACCGTAAACAAGGTTCTTGTAAACAGAGCCGTCCCAAACATTGGGGTGGCTGTGTCTTTTTGATTTTAATTTCCCTAAGCTATAGGACCATAAGTGGAAGTGCCCTAGGCTCTGTTGCTTTGTTTTTTAGATGTTTCAGGAAACACCATACACTTCTCCAGAGTGGCTGTTGGCAATTTACATCACGCCCATCAGCATAACAAGGCTCCCAGTTCTCCATGGCCTGTCCTGCCTTTCTGGATTTTACACTTTTTTCAGATGGCCCTTTTGACCGGGGGGCAGTGAGACTTCATTGTAGTGCAGATTTCCTTTGCAAGCTTGCTTGGTTGGCCAAAAAGGGCGTATGCGTTTTTTCCTGAATATATTCAGGAAAAAACGCATACGCCCTTTTTGGCCAAGTGCATCATTGTGGACGTTCTGCCTCTTTTCCTATGCTTTACATGCAATTCCAGTCTACCTCCTGAAATCGGTTTCCTGCAATTCTGCCCCGCTTTCAAGTCCTCTTGGCAGCCTTACTTCAATATATTTTTGGACGATAGCTGTCATTTATAACTCTGCAGGTGTGTGAATTACAGGGCCCCTGAGCTCCTTTCTTCAACTCGCTTTCTTGTGAGCTGGCCGCAACACCGCAGGATTGCTTCAGGCCCTAGTGTGGTTCCGGCATGGCTCGCTGAGCCCTTGGTTAATTCCTCTTCCTGTTGGGAAATGAGAGTTAAATTTGCCCGTCCAGACACCTCCAGCTAGTCTCTCATTAGTTCTCCCTATTCCTGTTCATTTTCCGCAGAAATTGCAAACTGGGCCAAACAGGAGGTTAAAGGCACTGACTCTCCAAGTGGGGAGAGTGTTAGTAAAGCGTCTGGAATGTTGCACCCGAGTACCAGGGGACGAAAACTGAGACACATTTGAACACGTTTCCCGATCACACGGTGGATCATACTCTGGGTTCCACATGCATGTTTTAGCTGAAGGAAGAATCCCTTAAACCTGGAGAGTTGAGAACCATGGAATGGGTACCATGCAATACGACTTCAAAGGGTCTGCATTTGCTCACCGAACCTCACCAATCCTATCACTGATGCGTTTATGCCGCTGTACACACGCTTGATTCTCTTTCGGAGACGTATAAATCCATAGGTTTTAAGATTCTTACTAGTCAGGTATATTCTTAGGCGTTTAATATGGGGTGTTGAGTCCACTTCGTTGAGCAAGCAGTAGCTCTTGTCTATTACATATTTGGCTTATGGAAAGGTATCTGTGCTAATTTCAATCTCTGGTTTTATGCAGCACCACAACTCACCTTTCCCCTTAAGCAAGCATAAGTTGGTTTTCTACATTTGAGACCCTATTCTGTTTTGTAATTCAGTTCCTGTGTAGCCATGTTTACATTCCGTGTATTAGTGATATCTTATGATGTTTCTTTTTCTGTGTGACTTATTTCACTTAGAATCATCGTACCTGAATCCACTCATTATGCTGCTACTGGCCTGATGACATAGATTTCATTGCTGAGTGATATTGCATTGTATGTAAGTACCACAACTTCTTTATCCATTTTTTGCTTTCTGCGATATTGAACTTGTACCGTAAACGAGGTTCTTGTAAACAGAGCTGTCCCAAACTTTGGGGTGGCTGTGTCTTTATTTTAATTTCCCTAAGCTATAGGACCATAAGTGGAAGTGCCCTAGGCTCTGTTGCTTTGTTTTTTAGATGTTTCAGGAAACACCATACACTTCTCCAGAGTGGCTGTTGGCAATTTACATCACGCCCATCAGCATAACAAGGCTCCCAGTTCTCCATGGCCTGTCCTGCCTTTCTGGATTTTACACTTTTTTCAGATGGCCCTTTTGACCGGGGGGCAGTGAGACTTCATTGTAGTGCAGATTTCCATTGCAAGCTTGCTTGGTTGGCCAAAAAGGGCATATGCGTTTTTTCCTGAATATATTCAGGAAAAAACGCATACGCACTTTTTGGCCAAGTGCATCATTGTGGACGTTCTGCCTCTTTTCCTATGCTTTACATGCAATTCCAGTCTACCTCCTGAAATCGGTTTCCTGCAATTCTGCCCCGCTTTCAAGTCCTCTTGGCAGCCTTACTTCAATATATTTTTGGACGATAGCTGTCATTTAGAACTCTGCAGGTGTGTGAATTACAGGGCCCCTGAGCTCCTTTCTTCAACTCGCTTTCTTGTGAGCGGGCCGCAACACCGCAGGATTGCTTCAGGCCCTAGTGTGGTTCTGGCATGGCTCGCTGAGCCTTTGGTTAATTCCTCTTCTTGGTGGGAAATGAGAGTTAAATTTACCCGTCCAGACACCTCCAGCTAGTCTCTCATTGGTTCTCCCTATTCCTGTTCATTTTCCGCAGAAATTGCAAACTGGGCCAAACAGGAGGTTAAAGGCACTGACTCACCAAGTGGGGAGAGTGTTAGTAAAGCGTCTGGAATGTTGCACCCGAGTACCAGGGGACGAAAACTGAGACACATTTGAACACGTTTCCCGATCACACGGTGGATCATCCTCTGGGTTCCACATGCATGTTTTAGCTGAAGGAAGAATCCCTTAAACCTGGAGAGTTGACACCCATGGAATGGGTACCATGCAATATGACTTCAAAGGGTCTGCATGTGCTCACCGAACCTCACCAATCGTATCACTGCTGCGTTTATGCCGCTGTACACACGCTTGATTCTCTTTCGGAGACATATAAATCCATAGGTTTTAAGATTCTTACTAGTCAAGTATATTCTTAGGCGTTTAATATGGGGTGTTGAGTCCACTTCGTTGAGCAAGCAGTAGCTCTTGTCTATTACATATTTGGCTTATGGAAAGGTATCTGTGCTAATTTCAATCTCTGGTTTTATGCAGCGCCCCAACTCACCTTTCCCCTTAAGCAAGCATAAGTTGGTTTTCTACATTTGAGACCCTATTCTGTTTTGTAATTCAGTTCCTATGTAGAGAAGTTTACATTCTGTGTATTAGTGATATCTTATGATGTTTCCTTTTCTGTGTGACTTATTTCACTTAGAATCATCGTACCTGAATCCACTCATTATGCTGCTACTGGCCTGATGACATAGATTTCATTGCTGAGTGATATTGCATTGTACGTAAGTACCAAAACTTCTTTATCCATTTTTCGCCTTCTGCGATATTGAACTTGTACCGTAAACGAGGTTCTTGTAAACAGAGCCCTCCCAAACATTGGGGTGGCTGTGTCTTTTTGATTTTAATTTCCCTAAGCTATAGGACCATAAGTGGAAGTGCCCTAGGCTGTGTTGCTTTGTTTTTTAGATATTTCAGGAACCACCATACACTTCTCCAGAGTGGCTGTTGGCAATTTACATCCTGCCCATCAGCATAACAAGGCTCCCAGTTCTCCATGGCCTGTCCTGCCTTTCTGGATTTTACACTTTTTTCAGATGGCCCTTTTGACCGGGGGGCAGTGAGACTTCATTGTAGTGCAGATATCCTTTGCAAGCTTGCTTGGGTGGCCAAAAAGGGCGTATGCGTTTTTTCCTGAGTATATTCAGGAAAAAACGCATACGCCCTTTTTGGCCAAGTGCATCATTGTGGACGTTCTGCCTCTTTTCCTATGCTTTACATGCAATTCCAGTCTACCTCCTGAAATTGGTTTCCTGCAATTCTGCCCCGCTTTCAAGTCCTCTTGGCAGCCTTACTTCAATATATTTTTGGACGATAGCTGTCATTTACAACTCTGCAGGTGTGTGAATTACAGGGCCCCTGAGCTCCTTTCTTCAACTCGGTTTCTTGTGAGCTGGCCCAACACCGCAGGATTGCTTCAGGCCCTAGTGTGGTTCCGGCATGGCTCGCTGAGCCTTTGGTTAATTCCTCTTCCTGGTGGGAAATGAGAGTTAAATTTGCCCGTCCAGACACCTACAGCTAGTCTCTCATTGGTTCTCCCTATTCCTGTTCCTTTTCTGCAGAAATTGCAAACTGGGCCAAACAGGAGGTTAAAGGCACTGACTCTCCAAGTGGGGAGTTTTTTAGTAAAGCGTCTGGAATGTTGCACCCGAGTACCAGGGGACGAAAACTGAGACACATTTGAACACGTTTCCCGATCACACGGTGGATTATACTCTGGGTTCCACATGCATGTTTTAGCTGAAGGAAGAATCCCTTAAACCTGGAGAGTTGAGAACCATGGAATGGGTACCATGCAATACGACTTCAAAGGGTCTGCATTTGCTCACCGAACCTCACCAATCCTATCACTGATGCGTTTATGCCGCTGTACACACGCTTGATTCTCTTTCGGAGACGTATAAATCCATAGGTTTTAAGATTCTTACTAGTCAGGTATATTCTTAGGCGTTTAATATGGGGTGTTGAGTCCACTTCGTTGAGCAAGCAGTAGCTCTTGTCTATTACATATTTGGCTTATGGAAAGGTATCTGTGCTAATTTCAATCTCTGGTTTTATGCAGCACCACAACTCACCTTTCCCCTTAAGCAAGCATAAGTTGGTTTTCTACATTTGAGACCCTATTCTGTTTTGTAATTCAGTTCCTGTGTAGCCAAGTTTTCATTCCGTGTATTAGTGATATCTTATGATGTTTCTTTTTCTGTGTGACTTATTTCACTTAGAATCATCGTACCTGAATCCACTCATTATGCTGCTACTGGCCTGATGACATAGATTTCATTGCTGAGTGATATTGCATTGTATGTAAGTACCACAACTTCTTTATCCATTTTTTGCTTTCTGCGATATTGAACTTGTACCGTAAACGAGGTTCTTGTAAACAGAGCTGTCCCAAACTTTGGGGTGGCTGTGTCTTTATTTTAATTTCCCTAAGCTATAGGACCATAAGTGGAAGTGCCCTAGGCTCTGTTGCTTTGTTTTTTAGATGTTTCAGGAAACACCATACACTTCTCCAGAGTGGCTGTTGGCAATTTACATCACGCCCATCAGCATAACAAGGCTCCCAGTTCTGCATGGCCTGTCCTGCCTTTCTGGATTTTACACTTTTTTCAGATGGCCCTTTTGACCGGGGGGCAGTGAGACTTCATTGTAGTGCAGATTTCCATTGCAAGCTTGCTTGGTTGGCCAAAAAGGGCATATGCGTTTTTTCCTGAATATATTCAGGAAAAAACGCATACGCACTTTTTGGCCAAGTGCATCATTGTGGACGTTCTGCCTCTTTTCCTATGCTTTACATGCAATTCCAGTCTACCTCCTGAAATCGGTTTCCTGCAATTCTGCCCCGCTTTCAAGTCCTCTTGGCAGCCTTACTTCAATATATTTTTGGACGATAGCTGTCATTTAGAACTCTGCAGGTGTGTGAATTACAGGGCCCCTGAGCTCCTTTCTTCAACTCGCTTTCTTGTGAGCGGGCCGCAACACCGCAGGATTGCTTCAGGCCCTAGTGTGGTTCCGGCATGGCTCGCTGAGCCTTTGGTTAATTCCTCTTCTTGGTGGGAAATGAGAGTTAAATTTACCCGTCCAGACACCTCCAGCTAGTCTCTCATTGGTTCTCCCTATTCCTGTTCATTTTCCGCAGAAATTGCAAACTGGGCCAAACAGGAGGTTAAAGGCACTGACTCACCAAGTGGGGAGAGTGTTAGTAAAGCGTCTGGAATGTTGCACCCGAGTACCAGGGGACGAAAACTGAGACACATTTGAACACGTTTCCCGATCACACGGTGGATCATCCTCTGGGTTCCACATGCATGTTTTAGCTGAAGGAAGAATCCCTTAAACCTGGAGAGTTGACACCCATGGAATGGGTACCATGCAATATGACTTCAAAGGGTCTGCATGTGCTCACCGAACCTCACCAATCGTATCACTGCTGCGTTTATGCCGCTGTACACACGCTTGATTCTCTTTCGGAGACATATAAATCCATAGGTTTTAAGATTCTTACTAGTCAAGTATATTCTTAGGCGTTTAATATGGGGTGTTGAGTCCACTTCGTTGAGCAAGCAGTAGCTCTTGTCTATTACATATTTGGCTTATGGAAAGGTATCTGTGCTAATTTCAATCTCTGGTTTTATGCAGCGCCCCAACTCACCTTTCCCCTTAAGCAAGCATAAGTTGGTTTTCTACATTTGAGACCCTATTCTGTTTTGTAATTCAGTTCCTATGTAGAGAAGTTTACATTCTGTGTATTAGTGATATCTTATGATGTTTCCTTTTCTGTGTGACTTATTTCACTTAGAATCATCGTACCTGAATCCACTCATTATGCTGCTACTGGCCTGATGACATAGATTTCATTGCTGAGTGATATTGCATTGTACGTAAGTACCAAAACTTCTTTATCCATTTTTCGCCTTCTGCGATATTGAACTTGTACCGTAAACGAGGTTCTTGTAAACAGAGCCCTCCCAAACATTGGGGTGGCTGTGTCTTTTTGATTTTAATTTCCCTAAGCTATAGGACCATAAGTGGAAGTGCCCTAGGCTGTGTTGCTTTGTTTTTTAGATATTTCAGGAACCACCATACACTTCTCCAGAGTGGCTGTTGGCAATTTACATCCTGCCCATCAGCATAACAAGGCTCCCAGTTCTCCATGGCCTGTCCTGCCTTTCTGGATTTTACACTTTTTTCAGATGGCCCTTTTGACCGGGGGGCAGTGAGACTTCATTGTAGTGCAGATATCCTTTGCAAGCTTGCTTGGGTGGCCAAAAAGGGCGTATGCGTTTTTTCCTGAGTATATTCAGGAAAAAACGCATACGCCCTTTTTGGCCAAGTGCATCATTGTGGACGTTCTGCCTCTTTTCCTATGCTTTACATGCAATTCCAGTCTACCTCCTGAAATTGGTTTCCTGCAATTCTGCCCCGCTTTCAAGTCCTCTTGGCAGCCTTACTTCAATATATTTTTGGACGATAGCTGTCATTTACAACTCTGCAGGTGTGTGAATTACAGGGCCCCTGAGCTCCTTTCTTCAACTCGGTTTCTTGTGAGCTGGCCCAACACCGCAGGATTGCTTCAGGCCCTAGTGTGGTTCCGGCATGGCTCGCTGAGCCTTTGGTTAATTCCTCTTCCTGGTGGGAAATGAGAGTTAAATTTGCCCGTCCAGACACCTACAGCTAGTCTCTCATTGGTTCTCCCTATTCCTGTTCCTTTTCTGCAGAAATTGCAAACTGGGCCAAACAGGAGGTTAAAGGCACTGACTCTCCAAGTGGGGAGTTTTTTAGTAAAGCGTCTGGAATGTTGCACCCGAGTACCAGGGGACGAAAACTGAGACACATTTGAACACGTTTCCCGATCACACGGTGGATTATACTCTGGGTTCCACATGCATGTTTTAGCTGAAGGAAGAATCCCTTAAACCTGGAGAGTTGAGAACCATGGAATGGGTACCATGCAATATGACTACAAACTGTCTTCATTTGTTCACCGAACCTCACCAATCCTTTCACTGCTGCCTTTATGCCGCTGTACACATGCTTGATTCTCTTTCGGAGACATATAAATCCATAGGTTTTAAGATTCTTACTAGTCAGGTATATACTTAGGCGTTTAATATGGGATGTTGAGTCCGCTTCGTTGAGCAAGGAGTAGCTCTTGTCTATTACATATTTGTCTTATGGAAAGGTATCTGTGTTAATTTCAATCTCTGGTTTTCTGCAGCACCCCAACTCACCTTTCCCCTTAAGCAAGCATAAGTTGGTTTTCTACATTTGAGACCCTGTTCTGTTTTGTAATTCAGTTCCTGTGTAGCCAAGCTTACATTCCGTGTATTAGTGATATCTTATGATGTTTCTTTTTCTGTGTGACTTATTTCACTTAGAATCATCGTACCTGAATCCACTCATTATGCTGCTACTGGCCTGATGACATAGATTTCATTGTTGAGTGATATTGCATTGTACCAAAGTACCACAACTTCTTTATCCATTTTTCGCTTTCTGCGATATTGAACTTGTACCATAAACGAGCTTCTTGTAAACAGAGCCGTCCCAAACTTTGGGGTGGCTGTGTCTTTTTGATTTTAATTTCCCTAAGCTATAGGACCATAAGTGGAAGTGCCCTAGGCTCTGTTGCTTTGTTTTTTAGATGTTTCAGGAAACACCATACACTTCTCCAGAGTGGCTGTTGGCAATTTGCATCACGCCCATTAGCATAACAAGGCTCCCAGTTCTCCATGGTCTGTCCTGCCTTTCTGGATTTTACACTTTTTTCAGATGGCCCTTTTGACCGGGGGGCAGTGAGACTTCATTGTAGTGCAGATTTCCTTTGCAAGCTTGCTTGGTTGGCCAAAAAGGGCGTATGCGTTTTTTCCTGAATATATTCAGGAAAAAACGCATACGCCCTTTTTGGCCAAGTGCATCATTGTGGACGTTCTGCCTCTTTTCCTATGCTTTACATGCAATTCCAGTCTACCTCCTGAAATCGGTTTCCTGCAATTCTGCCCCGCTTTCAAGTCCTCTTGGCAGCCTTACTTCAATATATTTTTGGACGATAGCTGTCATTTACAACTCTGCAGGTGTGTGAATTACAGGGCCCCTGAGCTCCTTTCTTCAACTCGCTTTCTTGTGAGCTGGCCGCAACACCGCAGGATTGCTTCAGGCCCTAGTGTGGTTCCGGCATGGCTCGCTGAGCCTTTGGTTAATTCCTCTTCTTGGTGGGAAATGAGAGTTAAATTTACCTGTCCAGACACCTCCAGCTAGTCTCTCATTGGTTCTCCCTATTCCTGTTCATTTTCCGCAGAAATTGCAAACTGGGCCAAACAGGAGGTTAAAGGCACTGACTCTCCAAGTGGGGAGAGTGTTAGTAAAGCGTCTGGAATGTTGCACCCGAGTACCAGGGGACAAAAACTGAGACATATTTGAACACGTTTCCCGATCACACGGTGGATCATACTCTGGGTTCCACATGCATGTTTTAGCTGAAGGAAGAATCCCTTAAACCTGGAGAGTTGAGAACCATGGAATGGGTACCATGCAATATGACTTCAAAGGGTCTGCATTTGCTCACCGAACCTCACCAATCCTATCACTGCTGCGTTTATGCCGCTGTACACACGCTTGATTCTCTTTCGGAGACATATAAATCCATAGGTTTTAAGATTCTTACTAGTCAGGTATATTCTTAGGCGTTTAATATGGGGTGTTGAGTCCACTTCGTTGAGCAAGCAGTAGCTCTTGTCTATTACATATTTGGCTTATGGATAGGTATCTGTGCTAATTTCAATCTCTGGTTTTATGCAGCACCCCAACTCACCTTTCCCCTTAAGCAAGCATAAGTTGGTTTTCTACATTTGAGACCCTATTCTGTTTTGTAATTCAGTTCCTGTGTAGCCATGTTTACATTCCGTGTATTAGTGATATCTTATGATGTTTCTTTTTCTGTGTGACATATTTCACTTAGAATCATCGTACCTAAATCCACTCATTATTCTGCTATGGGCCTGATGACATAGATTTCATTGCTGAGTGATATTGCATTGTACGTAAGTACCACAACTTCTTTATCCATTTTTCGCTTTCTGCGATATTGAACTTGTACCGTAAACAAGGTTCTTGTAAACAGAGCCGTCCCAAACATTGGGGTGGGTGTGTCTTTTTGATTTTAATTTCCCTAAGCTATAGGACCATAAGTGGAAGTGCCCTAGGCTCTGTTGCTTTGTTTTTTAGATGTTTCAGGAAACACCATACACTTCTCCAGAGTGGCTGTTGGCAATTTACATCACGCCCATCAGCATAACAAGGCTCCCAGTTCTCCATGGCCTGTCCTGCCTTTCTGGATTTTACACTTTTTTCAGATGGCCCTTTTGACCGGGGGGCAGTGAGACTTCATTGTAGTGCAGATTTCCTTTGCAAGCTTGCTTGGTTGGCCAAAAAGGGCGTATGCGTTTTTTCCTGAATATATTCAGGAAAAAACGCATACGCCCTTTTTGGCCAAGTGCATCATTGTGGACGTTCTGCCTCTTTTCCTATGCTTTACATGCAATTCCAGTCTACCTCCTGAAATCGGTTTCCTGCAATTCTGCCCCGCTTTCAAGTCCTCTTGGCAGCCTTACTTCAATATATTTTTGGACGATAGCTGTCATTTATAACTCTGCAGGTGTGTGAATTACAGGGCCCCTGAGCTCCTTTCTTCAACTCGCTTTCTTGTGAGCTGGCCGCAACACCGCAGGATTGCTTCAGGCCCTAGTGTGGTTCCGGCATGGCTCGCTGAGCCCTTGGTTAATTCCTCTTCCTGTTGGGAAATGAGAGTTAAATTTGCCCGTCCAGACACCTCCAGCTAGTCTCTCATTAGTTCTCCCTATTCCTGTTCATTTTCCGCAGAAATTGCAAACTGGGCCAAACAGGAGGTTAAAGGCACTGACTCTCCAAGTGGGGAGAGTGTTAGTAAAGCGTCTGGAATGTTGCACCCGAGTACCAGGGGACGAAAACTGAGACACATTTGAACACGTTTCCCGATCACACGGTGGATCATCCTCTGGGTTCCACATGCATGTTTTAGCTGAAGGAAGAATCCCTTAAACCTGGAGAGTTGAGAACCATGGAATGGGTACCATGCAATATGACTTCAAAGGGTCTGCATTTGCTCACCGAACATCACCAATCCTATCACTGCTGCGTTTATGCCGCTGTACACACGCTTGATTCTCTTTCGAAGACATATAAATCCATAGGTTTTAAGATTCTTACTAGTCAGGTATATTCTTAGGCGTTTAATATGGGGTGTTGAGTCCACTTCGTTGAGCAAGCAGTAGCTCTTGTCTATTACATATTTGGCTTATGGAAAGGTATCTGTGGTAATTTCAATCTCTGGTTTTATGCAGCACCACAACTCACCTTTCCCCTTAAGCAAGCATAAGTTGGTTTTCTACATTTGAGACCCTATTCTGTTTTGTAATTCAGTTCCTGTGTAGCCAAGTTTACATTCCCTGTATTAGTGATATCTTATGATGTTTCTTTTTCTGTGTGACTTATTTCACTTAGAATCATCGTACCTGAATCCACTCATTATGCTGCTATGGGCCTGATGACAGAGATTTCATTGCTGAGTGATATTGCATTGTACGTAAGTACCACAACTTCTTTATCCATTTTTCGCTTTCTGCGATATTGAACTTGTACCGTAAACGAGGTTCTTGTAAATAGAGCCGTCCCAAACTTTGGGGTGGCTGTGTCTTTTTGATTTTAATTTCCCTAAGCTATAGGACCATAAGTGGAAGTGCCCTAGGCTCTGTTGCTTTGTTTTTTAGATGTTTCAGGAAACACCATACACTTCTCCAGAGTGGCTGTTGGCAATTTACATCACGCCCATCAGCATAACAAGGCTCCCAGTTCTCCATGGCCTGTCCTGCCTTTCTGGATTTTACACTTTTTTCAGATGGCCCTTTTGACCGGGGGGCAGTGAGACTTCATTGTAGTGCAGATTTCCTTTGCAAGCTTGCTTGGTTGGCCAAAAAGGGCGTATGCGTTTTTTCCTGAATATATTCAGGAAAAAACGCATACGCCCTTTTTGGCCAAGTGCATCATTGTGGACGTTCTGCCTCTTTTCCTATGCTTTACATGCAATTCCAGTCTACCTCCTGAAATCGGTTTACTGCAACTCTGCCCCGCTTTCAAGTCCTCTTGGCAGCCTTACTTCAATATATTTTTGGACGATAGCTGTCATTTACAACTCTGCAGGTGTGTGAATTACAGGGCCCCTGAGCTCCTTTCTTCAACTCGCTTTCTTGTGAGCTGGCCGCAACACCGCAGGATTGCTTCAGGCTCTAGTGTGGTTCCGGCATGGCTCGCTGAGCCTTTGGTTAATTCCTCTTCTTGGTGGGAAATGAGAGTTAAATTTGCCCGTCCAGACACCTCCAGCTAGTCTCTCATTGGTTCTCCCTATTCCTGTTCATTTTCCGCAGAATTTGCAAACTGGGCCAAACAGGAGGTTAAAGGCACTGACTCTCCAAGTGGGGAGAGTGTTAGTAAAGCGTCTGGAATGTTGCACCCGAGTACCAGGGGACGAAAACTGAGACACATTTGAACACGTTTCCCGATCACACGGTGGATCATACTCTGGGTTCCACATGCATGTTTTAGCTGAAGGAAGAATACCTTAAACCTGGAGAGTTGAGAACCATGGAATGGGTACCATGCAATATGACTTCAAAGGGTCTGCATTTGCTCACCGAACCTCACCAATCCTATCACTGCTGCGTTTATGCCACTGTAAACATGCTTGATTCTCTTTTGGAGACATATAAATCCATAGGTTTTAAGATTCTTACTAGTCAGGTATATTTTTAGGCGGTTAATATGGGGTGTTGAGTCCACTTCGCTGAGCAAGCAGTAGCTCTTGTCTATTACATATTTGGCTTATGGAAAGGTATCTGTGCTAATTTCAATCTCTGGTTTTATGCAGCACCCCAACTCACCTTTCCCCTTAAGCAAGCATAAGTTGGTTTTCTACATTTGAGACCCTATTCTGTTTTGTAATTCAGTTCCTGTGTAGCCAAGTTTACATTCCGTGTATTAGTGATATCTTATGATGTTTCTTTTTCTGTGTGACTTATTTCACTTAGAATCATCGTACCTGAATCCACTCATTATGCTGCTACGGGCATGATGACATAGATTTCATTGCTGAATGATATTGCATTGTACGTAAGTCCCACAACTACTTTATCCATTTTTCGCCTTCTGCGATATTGAACTTGTACCGGAAACGAGGTTCCTGTAAACAGAGGCGTCCCAAACTTACTGGTGGCTGTGTCTTTTTGATTTTAATTTCCCTAATATATAGGACCATAAGTGGAAGTGCCCTAGGCTCTGTTGCTTTGTTTTTTAGATGTTTCAGGAAACACCATACAGTTCTCCAGAGTGGCTGTTGGCAATTTACATCACGCCCATCAGCATAACAAGGCTCCCAGTTCTCCATGGCCTGTCCTGCCTTTCTGGATTTTACACTTTTTTCAGATGGCCCTTTTGACCGGGGGGCAGTGAGACTTCATTGTAGTGCAGATTTCCTTTGCAAGCTTGCTTGGTTGGCCAAGAAGGGCGTATGCGTTTTTTCCTGAATATATTCAGGAAAAAACGCATACGCCCTTTTTGGCCAAGTGCATCATTGTGGACGTTCTGCCTCTTTTCCTATGCTTTACATGCAATTCCAGTCTACCTGCTGAAATCGGTTTCCTGCAATTCTTCCCCGCTTTCAAGTCCTCTTGGCAGCCTTACTTCAATATATTTTTGGACGATAGCTGTCATTTAGAACTCTGCAGGTGTGTGAATTACAGGGCCCCTGAGCTCCTTTCTTCAACTCGCTTTCTTGTGAGCTGGCCGCAACACCGCAGGATTGCTTCAGGCTCTAGTGTGGTTCCGGCATGGCTCGCTGAGCCTTTGGTTAATTCCTCTTCTTGGTGGGAAATGAGAGTTAAATTTGCCCGTCCAGACACCTCCAGCTAGTCTCTCATTGGTTCTCCCTATTCCTGTTCATTTTCCGCAGAAATTGCAAACTGGGCCAAACAGGAGGTTAAAGGCACTGACTCTCCAAGTGGGGAGAGTGTTAGTAAAGCGTCTGGAATGTTGCACCCGAGTACCAGGGGGCGAAAACTGAGACACATTTGAACACGTTTCCCGATCACACGGTGGATCATCCTCTGGGTTCCACATGCATGTTTTAGCTGAAGGAAGAATCCCTTAAACCTGGAGAGTTGAGAACCATGGAATGGGTACCATGCAATATGACTTCAAAGGGTCTGCATTTGCTCACCGAACCTCACCAATCCTATCACTGCTGCGTTTATGCCGCTGTACACACGCTGGATTCTCTTTCGGAGACATATAAATCCATAGGTTTTAAGATTCTTACTAATCAAGTATATTCTTAGGCGTTTAATATGGGGTGTTGAGTCCACTTCGTTGAGCAAGCAGTAGCTCTTGGCTATTACATATTTGGCTTATGGAAAGGTATCTGTGGTAATTTCAATCTCTGGTTTTATGCAGCACCCCAACTCACCTTTCCCCTTAAGCAAGCATAAGTTGGTTTTCTACATTTGAGACCCTATTCTGTTTTGTAATTCAGTTCCTGTGTAGCCAAGTTTACATTCCGTGTATTAGTGATATCTTATGATGTTTCTTTTTCTGTGTGACATATTTCACTTAGAATCATCGTACCTGAATCCACTCATTATGCTGCTATGGGCCTGATGACATAGATTTCATTGCTGAGTGATATTGCATTGTACGTTAGTACCACAACTCCTTTATCCATTTTTCGCTTTCTGCAATATTGAACTTGTACCGGAAACGAGGTTCTTGTAAACAGAGCCGTCCCAAACTTTGGGGTGGCTGTGTCTTTTTGATTTTAATTTCCCTAAGCTATAGGACCATAAGTGGAAGTGCCCTAGGCTCTGTTGCTTTGTTTCTTAGATGTTTCAGGAAACACCATATACTTCTCCAGAGTGGCTGTTGGCAATTTACATCACGCCCATCAGCATAACAAGGCTCCCAGTTCTCCATGGCCTGTCCTGCCTTTCTGGATTTTACACTTTTTTCAGATGGCCCTTTTGACCGGGGGGCAGTGAGACTTCATTGTAGTGCAGATTTCCTTTGCAAGCTTGCTTGGTTGGCCAAAAAGGGCGTATGCGTTTTTTCCTGAATATATTCAGGAAAAAACGCATACGCCCTTTTTGGCCAAGTGCATCATTGTGGACGTTCTGCCTCTTTTCCTATGCTTTACATGCAATTCCAGTCTACCTCCTGAAATCGGTTTCCTGCAATTCTGCCCCGCTTTCAAGTCCTCTTGGCAGCCTTACTTCAATATATTTTTGGACGATAGCTGTCATTTACAACTCTGCAGGTGTGTGAATTACAGGGCCCTTGAACTCCTTTCTTCAACTCGCTTTCTTGTGAGCTGGCCGCAACACCGCAGGATTGCTTCAGGCCCTAGTGTGGTTCCGGCATGGCTCGCTGAGCCTTTGGTTAATTCCTCTTCCTGTTGGGAAATGAGAGTTAAATTTGCCCGTCCAGACACCTCCAGCTAGTCTCTCATTAGTTCTCCCTATTCCTGTTCATTTTCCGCAGAAATTGCAAACTGGGCCAAACAGGAGGTTAAAGGCACTGACTCTCCAAGTGGGGAGAGTGTTAGTAAAGCGTCTGGAATGTTGCACCCGAGTACCAGGGGACGAAAACTGAGACACATTTGAACACGTTTCCCGATCACACGGTGGATCATCCTCTGGGTTCCACATGCATGTTTTAGCTGAAGGAAGAATCCCTTAAACCTGGAGAGTTGAGACCCATGGAATGGGTACCATGCAATATGACTTCAAAGGGTCTGCATTTGCTCACCGAACCTCACCAATCCTATCACTGCTGCGTTTATGCCGCTGTACACACGCTTGATTCTCTTTCGAAGACATATAAATCTATAGGTTTTAAGATTCTTACTAGTCAGGTATATTCTTAGGCGTTTAATATGGGGTGTTGAGTCCACTTCGTTGAGCAAGCAGTAGCTCTTGTCTATTACATATTTGGCTTATGGAAAGGTATCTGTGGTAATTTCAATCTCTGGTTTTATGCAGCACCACAACTCACCTTTCCCTTTAAGCAAGCATAAGTTGGTTTTCTACATTTGAGACCCTATTCTGTTTTGTAATTCAGTTCCTGTGTAGCCAAGTTTACATTCCGTTTAATAGTGATATCTTATGATGTTTCTTTTTCTGTGTGACTTATTTCACTTAGAATCATCGTACCTGAATCCACTCATTATGCTGCTATGGGCCTGATGACAGAGATTTCATTGCTGAGTGATATTGCATTGTACGTAAGTACCACAACTTCTTTATCCATTTTTCGCTTTCTGCGATATTGAACTTGTACCGGAAACGAGGTTCTTGTAAACAGAGCCGTCCCAAACTTTGGGGTTGCTGTGTCTTTTTGATTTTAATTTCCCTAAGCTATAGGACCATAAGTGGAAGTGCCCTAGGCTCTGTTGCTTTGTTTTTTAGATGTTTCAGGAAACACCATACACTTCTCCAGAGTGGCTGTTGGCAATTTGCATCACGCCCATCAGCATAACAAGGCTCCCAGTTCTCCATGGCCTGTCCTGCCTTTCTGGATTTTACACGTTTTTCAGATGGCCCTTTTGACCGGGGGGCAGTGAGACTTCATTGTAGTGCAGATTTCCTTTGCAAGCTTGCTTGGTTGGCCAAAAAGGGCGTATGTGTTTTTTCCTGAATATATTCAGGAAAAAACGCATACGCCCTTTTTGGCCAAGTGCATCATTGTGGACGTTCTGCCTCTTTTCCTATGCTTTACATGCAATTCCAGTCTACCTCCTGAAATCGGTTTCCTGCAATTCTGCCCCGCTTTCAAGTCGTCTTGGCAGCCTTACTTCAATATATTTTTGGACGATAGCTGTCATTTACAACTCTGCAGGTGTGTGAATTACAGGGCCCCTGAGCTCCTTTCTTCAACTCGCTTTCTTGTGAGCTGGCCGCAACACCGCAGGATTGCTTCAGCCCCTAGTGTGGTTCCGGCATGGCTCGCTGAGCCTTTGGTTAATTCCTCTTCCTGGTGGGAAATGAGAGTTAAATTTGCCCGTCCAGACACCTCCAGCTAGTCTCTCATTGGTTCTCCCTATTCCTGTTCATTTTCCGCAGAAATTGCAAACTGGGCCAAACAGGAGGTTAAAGGCACTGACTCTCCAAGGGGGGAGAGTGTTAGTAAAGCGTCTGGAATGTTGCACCCGAGTACCAGGGGACGAAAACTGAGACACATTTGAACACGTTTCCCGATCACACGGTGGATCATCCTCTGGGTTCCACATGCATGTTTTAGCTGAAGGAAGAATCCCTTAAACCTGGAGAGTTGAGAACCATGGAATGGGTACCATGCAATATGACTTCAAAGGGTCTGCATTTGCTCACCGAACCTCACCAATCCTATCACTGCTGCGTTTATGCCGCTGTACACATGCTTGATTCTCTTTCGGAGACATATAAATCCATAGGTTTTAAGATTCTTACTAGTCAAGTATATTCTTAGGCGTTTAATATGGGGTGTTGAGTCCACTTCGTTGAGCAAGCAGTAGCTCTTGGCTATTACATATTTGGCTTATGGAAAGGTATCTGTGGTAATTTCAATCTCTGGTTTTATGCAGTACCCCAACTCACCTTTCCCCTTAAGCAAGCATAAGTTGGTTTTCTACATTTGAGACCCTATTCTGTTTTGTAATTCAGTTCCTGTGTAGCCAAGTTTACATTCCGTGTATTAGTGATATCTTATGATGTTTCTTTTTCTGTGTGACTTATTTCACTTAGAATCATCGTACCTGAATCCACTCATTATGCTGCTAAGGGCCTGATTACATAGATTTCATTGCTGAGAGTTATTGCATTGTACGTAAGTACCTCAACTTCTTTATCCATTTCTCGCTTTCTGCGATATTGAACTTGTACCGTAAACGAGGTTCTTGTAAACAGAGCCGTCCCAAACTTTGGGGTTGCTGTGTCTTTTTGATTTTAATTTCCCTAAGCTATAGGACCATAAGTGGAAGTGCCCTAGGCTCTGTTGCTTTGTTTTTTAGATGTTTCAGGAAACACCATACACTTCTCCAGAGTGGCTGTTGGCAATTTACATCACGCCCATCAGCATAACAAGGCTCCCAGTTCTCCATGGCCTGTCCTGCCTTTCTGGATTTTACACTTTTTTCAGATGGCCCTTTTGACCGGGGGGCAGTGAGACTTCATTGTAGTGCAGATTTCCTTTGCAAGCTTGCTTGGTTGGCCAAAAAGGGCGTATGCGTTTTTTCCTGAATATATTCAGGAAAAAATGCATACGCCATTTTTGGCCAAGTGCATCATTGTGGACGTTCTGCCTCTTTTCCTATGCTTTACATGCAATTCCAGTCTACCTCCTGAAATCGGTTTCCTGCAATTCTGCCCCGCTTTCAAGTCCTCTTGGCAGCCTTACTTCAATCTATTTTTGGACGATAGCTGTCATTTATAACTCTGCAGGTGTGTGAATTACAGGGCCCCTGAGCTCCTTTCTTCAACTCGCTTTCTTGTGAGCTGGCCGCAACACCGCAGGATTGCTTCAGGCCCTAGTGTGGTTCCGGCATGGCTCGCTGAGCCTTTGGTTAATTCCTCTTCCTGTTGGGAAATGAGAGTTAAATTTGCCCGTCCAGACTCCTCCAGCTAGTCTCTCATTGGTTCTCCCTATTCCTGTTCATTTTCCGCAGAAATTGCAAACTGGGCCAAACAGGAGGTTAAAGGCACTGACTCTCCAAGTGGGGAGAGTGTTAGTAAAGCGTCTGGAATGTTGCAACCGAGTACCAGGGGACGAAAACTGAGACACATTTGAACACGTTTCCCGATCACACGGTGGATCATCCTCTGGGTTCCACATGCATGTTTTAGCTGAAGGAAGAATCCCTTAAACGTGGAGAGTTGAGACCCATGGAATGGGTACCATGCAATATGACTTCAAAGGGTCTGCATTTGCTCACCGAACCTCACCAATCCTATCACTGCTGCGTTTATGCCGCTGTACACACGCTTGATTCTCTTTCGGAGACATATAAATCCATAGGTTTTAAGATTCTTACTAGTCAGGTATATTCTTAGGCGTTTAATATGTGGTGTTGAGTCCACTTCGTTGAGCAAGCAGTAGCTCTTGTCTATTACATATTTGGCTTATGGAAAGGTATCTGTGTTAATTTCAATCTCTGGTTTTATGCAGCACCCCAACTCACCTTTCCCCTTAAGCAAGCATAAGTTGGTTATCGACATTTGAGACCCTATTCTGTTTTGTAATTCAGTTCCTGTGTAGCCAAGTTTACATTCCGTGTATTAGTGATACCTTATGATGTTTCTTTTTCTCTGTGACTTATTTCACTTAGAATCATCGTACCTGAATCCACTCATTATGCTGCTACTGGCCTGATGACATAGATTTCATTGCTGAGTGATATTGCATTGTACGTAAGTACCACAACTTCTTTATCCATTTTTTGCTTTCTGCGATATTGAACTTGTACCGTAAACGAGGTTCTTGTAAACAGAGCTGTCCCAAACTTTGGGGTGGCTGTGTCTTTTTGATTTTAATTTCCCTAATCTATAGGACCAAAAATGGAAGTGCCCTAGGCTCTGTTGCTTTGTTTTTCAGATGTTTCAGGAAACACCATACACTTCTCCAGAGTGGCTGTTGGCAATTTGCATCACGCCCATCAGCATAACAAGGCTCCCAGTTCTCCATGGTCTGTCCTGCCTTTCTGGATTTTACACTTTTTTCAGATGGCCCTTTTGACCGGGGGGCAGTGAGACTTCATTGTAGTGCAGATTTCCTTTGCAAGCTTGCTTGGTTGGCCAAAAAGGGCGTATGCGTTTTTTCCTGAATATATTCAGGAAAAAACGCATACGCCCTTTTTGGCCAAGTGCATCATTGTGGACGTTCTGCCTCTTTTCCTATGCTTTACATGCAATTCCAGTCTACCTCCTGAAATCGGTTTCCTGCAATTCTGCCCCGCTTTCAAGTCCTCTTGGCAGCCTTACTTCAATATATTTTTGGACGATAGCTGTCATTTAGAACTCTGCAGGTGTGTGAATTACAGGGCCCCTGAGCTCCTTTCTTCAACTCGCTTTCTTGTGAGCGGGCCGCAACACCGCAGGATTGCTTCAGGCCCTAGTGTGGTTCCGGCATGGCTCGCTGAGCCTTTGGTTAATTCCTCTTCTTGGTGGGAAATGAGAGTTAAATTTACCCGTCCAGACACCTCCAGCTAGTCTCTCATTGGTTCTCCCTATTCCTGTTCATTTTCCGCAGAAATTGCAAACTGGGCCAAACAGGAGGTTAAAGGCACTGACTCACCAAGTGGGGAGAGTGTTAGTAAAGCGTCTGGAATGTTGCACCCGAGTACCAGGGGACGAAAACTGAGACACATTTGAACACGTTTCCCGATCACATGGTGGATCATCCTCTGGGTTCCACATGCATGTTTTAGCTGAAGGAAGAATCCCTTAAACCTGGAGAGTTGACACCCATGGAATGGGTACCATGCAATATGACTTCAAAGGGTCTGCATGTGCTCACCGAACCTCACCAATCGTATCACTGCTGCGTTTATGCCGCTGTACACACGCTTGATTCTCTTTCGGAGACATATAAATCCATAGGTTTTAAGATTCTTACTAGTCAAGTATATTCTTAGGCGTTTAATATGGGGTGTTGAGTCCACTTCGTTGAGCAAGCAGTAGCTCTTGTCTATTACATATTTGGCTTATGGAAAGGTATCTGTGCTAATTTCAATCTCTGGTTTTATGCAGCACCCCAACTCACCTTTCCCCTTAAGCAAGCATAAGTTGGTTTTCTACATTTGAGACCCTATTCTGTTTTGTAATTCAGTTCCTATGTAGAGAAGTTTACATTCTGTGTATTAGTGATATCTTATGATGTTTCCTTTTCTGTGTGACTTATTTCACTTAGAATCATCGTACCTGAATCCACTCATTATGCTGCTACTGGCCTGATGACATAGATTTCATTGCTGAGTGATATTGCATTGTACGTAAGTACCAAAACTTCTTTATCCATTTTTCGCCTTCTGCGATATTGAACTTGTACCGTAAACGAGGTTCTTGTAAACAGAGCCCTCCCAAACATTGGGGTGGCTGTGTCTTTTTGATTTTAATTTCCCTAAGCTATAGGACCATAAGTGGAAGTGCCCTAGGCTGTGTTGCTTTGTTTTTTAGATATTTCAGGAACCACCATACACTTCTCCAGAGTGGCTGTTGGCAATTTACATCCTGCCCATCAGCATAAGAAGGCTCCCAGTTCTCCATGGCCTGTCCTGCCTTTCTGGATTTTACACTTTTTTCAGATGGCCCTTTTGACCGGGGGGCAGTGAGACTTCATTGTAGTGCAGATTTCCTTTGCAAGCTTGCTTGGTTGGCCAAAAAGGGCGTATGCGTTTTTTCCTGAATATATTCAGGAAAAAACGCATACGCCCTTTTTGGCCAAGTGCATCATTGTGGACGTTCTGCCTCTTTTCCTATGCTTTACATGCAATTCCAGTCTACCTCCTGAAATCGGTTTCCTGCAATTCTGCCCCGCTTTCAAGTCCTCTTGGCAGCCTTACTTCAATATATTTTTGGACGATAGCTGTCATTTACAACTCTGCAGGTGTGTGAATTACAGGGCCCCTGAGCTCCTTTCTTCAACTCGCTTTCTTGTGAGCTGGCCGCAACACCGCAGGATTGCTTCAGGCCCTAGTGTGGTTCCGGCATGGCTCGCTGAGCCTTTGGTTAATTCCTCTTCTTGGTGGGAAATGAGAGTTAAATTTACCCGGGCAGACACCTCCAGCTAGTCTCTCATTGGTTCTCCCTATTCCTGTTCATTTTCCGCAGAAATTGCAAACTGGGCCAAACAGGAGGTTAAAGGCACTGACTCTCCAAGTGGGGAGAGTGTTAGTAAAGCGTCTGGAATGTTGCACCCGAGTACCAGGGGACAAAAACTGAGACATATTTGAACACGTTTCCCGATCACACGGTGGATCATACTCTGGGTTCCACATGCATGTTTTAGCTGAAGGAAGAATCCCTTAAACCTGGAGAGTTGAGAACCATGGAATGGGTACCATGCAATATGACTTCAAAGGGTCTGCATTTGCTCACCGAACCTCACCAATCCTATCACTGCTGCGTTTATGCCGCTGTACACACGCTTGATTCTCTTTCGGAGACATATAAATCCATAGGTTTTAAGATTCTTACTAGTCAGGTATATTCTTAGGCGTTTAATATGGGGTGTTGAGTCCACTTCGTTGAGCAAGCAGTAGCTCTTGTCTATTACATATTTGGCTTATGGATAGGTATTTGTGCTAATTTCAATCTCTGGTTTTATGCAGCACCCCAACTCACCTTTCCCCTTAAGCAAGCATAAGTTGGTTTTCTACATTTGAGACCCTATTCTGTTTTGTAATTCAGTTCCTGTGTAGCCATGTTTACATTCCGTGTATTAGTGATATCTTATGATGTTTCTTTTTCTGTGTGACATATTTCACTTAGAATCATCGTACCTAAATCCACTCATTATTCTGCTATGGGCCTGATGACATAGATTTCATTGCTGAGTGATATTGCATTGTACGTAAGTACCACAACTTCTTTATCCATTTTTCGCTTTCTGCGATATTGAACTTGTACCGTAAACAAGGTTCTTGTAAACAGAGCCGTCCCAAACATTGGGGTAGCTGTGTCTTTTTGATTTTAATTTCCCTAAGCTATAGGACCATAAGTGGAAGTGCCCTAGGCTCTGTTGCTTTGTTTTTTAGATGTTTCAGGAAACACCATACACTTCTCCAGAGTGGCTGTTGGCAATTTACATCACGCCCATCAGCATAACAAGGCTCCCAGTTCTCCATGGCCTGTCCTGCCTTTCTGGATTTTACACTTTTTTCAGATGGCCCTTTTGACCGGGGGGCAGTGAGACTTCATTGTAGTGCAGATTTCCTTTGCAAGCTTGCTTGGTTGGCCAAAAAGGGCGTATGCGTTTTTTCCTGAATATATTCAGGAAAAAACGCATACGCCCTTTTTGGCCAAGTGCATCATTGTGGACGTTCTGCCTCTTTTCCTATGCTTTACATGCAATTCCAGTCTACCTCCTGAAATCGGTTTCCTGCAATTCTGCCCCGCTTTCAAGTCCTCTTGGCAGCCTTACTTCAATATATTTTTGGACGATAGCTGTCATTTATAACTCTGCAGGTGTGTGAATTACAGGGCCCCTGAGCTCCTTTCTTCAACTCGCTTTCTTGTGAGCTGGCCGCAACACCGCAGGATTGCTTCAGGCCCTAGTGTGGTTCCGGCATGGCTCGCTGAGCCCTTGGTTAATTCCTCTTCCTGTTGGGAAATGAGAGTTAAATTTGCCCGTCCAGACACCTCCAGCTAGTCTCTCATTAGTTCTCCCTATTCCTGTTCATTTTCCGCAGAAATTGCAAACTGGGCCAAACAGGAGGTTAAAGGCACTGACTCTCCAAGTGGGGAGAGTGTTAGTAAAGCGTCTGGAATGTTGCACCCGAGTACCAGGGGACGAAAACTGAGACACATTTGAACACGTTTCCCGATCACACGGTGGATCATACTCTGGGTTCCACATGCATGTTTTAGCTGAAGGAAGAATCCCTTAAACCTGGAGAGTTGAGAACCATGGAATGGGTACCATGCAATACGACTTCAAAGGGTCTGCATTTGCTCACCGAACCTCACCAATCCTATCACTGATGCGTTTATGCCGCTGTACACACGCTTGATTCTCTTTCGGAGACGTATAAATCCATAGGTTTTAAGATTCTTACTAGTCAGGTATATTCTTAGGCGTTTAATATGGGGTGTTGAGTCCACTTCGTTGAGCAAGCAGTAGCTCTTGTCTATTACATATTTGGCTTATGGAAAGGTATCTGTGCTAATTTCAATCTCTGGTTTTATGCAGCACCACAACTCACCTTTCCCCTTAAGCAAGCATAAGTTGGTTTTCTACATTTGAGACCCTATTCTGTTTTGTAATTCAGTTCCTGTGTAGCCAAGTTTTCATTCCGTGTATTAGTGATATCTTATGATGTTTCTTTTTCTGTGTGACTTATTTCACTTAGAATCATCGTACCTGAATCCACTCATTATGCTGCTACTGGCCTGATGACATAGATTTCATTGCTGAGTGATATTGCATTGTATGTAAGTACCACAACTTCTTTATCCATTTTTTGCTTTCTGCGATATTGAACTTGTACCGTAAATGAGGTTCTTGTAAACAGAGCTGTCCCAAACTTTGGGGTGGCTGTGTCTTTATTTTAATTTCCCTAAGCTATAGGACCATAAGTGGAAGTGCCCTAGGCTCTGTTGCTTTGTTTTTTAGATGTTTCAGGAAACACCATACACTTCTCCAGAGTGGCTGTTGGCAATTTACATCACGCCCATCAGCATAACAAGGCTCCCAGTTCTCCATGGCCTGTCCTGCCTTTCTGGATTTTACACTTTTTTCAGATGGCCCTTTTGACCGGGGGGCAGTGAGACTTCATTGTAGTGCAGATTTCCATTGCAAGCTTGCTTGGTTGGCCAAAAAGGGCATATGCGTTTTTTCCTGAATATATTCAGGAAAAAACGCATACGCACTTTTTGGCCAAGTGCATCATTGTGGACGTTCTGCCTCTTTTCCTATGCTTTACATGCAATTCCAGTCTACCTCCTGAAATCGGTTTCCTGCAATTCTGCCCCGCTTTCAAGTCCTCTTGGCAGCCTTACTTCAATATATTTTTGGACGATAGCTGTCATTTAGAACTCTGCAGGTGTGTGAATTACAGGGCCCCTGAGCTCCTTTCTTCAACTCGCTTTCTTGTGAGCGGGCCGCAACACCGCAGGATTGCTTCAGGCCCTAGTGTGGTTCCGGCATGGCTCGCTGAGCCTTTGGTTAATTCCTCTTCTTGGTGGGAAATGAGAGTTAAATTTACCCGTCCAGACACCTCCAGCTAGTCTCTCATTGGTTCTCCCTATTCCTGTTCATTTTCCGCAGAAATTGCAAACTGGGCCAAACAGGAGGTTAAAGGCACTGACTCACCAAGTGGGGAGAGTGTTAGTAAAGCGTCTGGAATGTTGCACCCGAGTACCAGGGGACGAAAACTGAGACACATTTGAACACGTTTCCCGATCACACGGTGGATCATCCTCTGGGTTCCACATGCATGTTTTAGCTGAAGGAAGAATCCCTTAAACCTGGAGAGTTGACACCCATGGAATGGGTACCATGCAATATGACTTCAAAGGGTCTGCATGTGCTCACCGAACCTCACCAATCGTATCACTGCTGCGTTTATGCCGCTGTACACACGCTTGATTCTCTTTCGGAGACATATAAATCCATAGGTTTTAAGATTCTTACTAGTCAAGTATATTCTTAGGCGTTTAATATGGGGTGTTGAGTCCACTTCGTTGAGCAAGCAGTAGCTCTTGTCTATTACATATTTGGCTTATGGAAAGGTATCTGTGCTAATTTCAATCTCTGGTTTTATGCAGCGCCCCAACTCACCTTTCCCCTTAAGCAAGCATAAGTTGGTTTTCTACATTTGAGACCCTATTCTGTTTTGTAATTCAGTTCCTATGTAGAGAAGTTTACATTCTGTGTATTAGTGATATCTTATGATGTTTCCTTTTCTGTGTGACTTATTTCACTTAGAATCATCGTACCTGAATCCACTCATTATGCTGCTACTGGCCTGATGACATAGATTTCATTGCTGAGTGATATTGCATTGTACGTAAGTACCAAAACTTCTTTATCCATTTTTCGCCTTCTGCGATATTGAACTTGTACCGTAAACGAGGTTCTTGTAAACAGAGCCCTCCCAAACATTGGGGTGGCTGTGTCTTTTTGATTTTAATTTCCCTAAGCTATAGGACCATAAGTGGAAGTGCCCTAGGCTGTGTTGCTTTGTTTTTTAGATATTTCAGGAACCACCATACACTTCTCCAGAGTGGCTGTTGGCAATTTACATCCTGCCCATCAGCATAACAAGGCTCCCAGTTCTCCATGGCCTGTCCTGCCTTTCTGGATTTTACACTTTTTTCAGATGGCCCTTTTGACCGGGGGGCAGTGAGACTTCATTGTAGTGCAGATATCCTTTGCAAGCTTGCTTGGGTGGCCAAAAAGGGCGTATGCGTTTTTTCCTGAGTATATTCAGGAAAAAACGCATACGCCCTTTTTGGCCAAGTGCATCATTGTGGACGTTCTGCCTCTTTTCCTATGCTTTACATGCAATTCCAGTCTACCTCCTGAAATTGGTTTCCTGCAATTCTGCCCCGCTTTCAAGTCCTCTTGGCAGCCTTACTTCAATATATTTTTGGACGATAGCTGTCATTTACAACTCTGCAGGTGTGTGAATTACAGGGCCCCTGAGCTCCTTTCTTCAACTCGGTTTCTTGTGAGCTGGCCCAACACCGCAGGATTGCTTCAGGCCCTAGTGTGGTTCCGGCATGGCTCGCTGAGCCTTTGGTTAATTCCTCTTCCTGGTGGGAAATGAGAGTTAAATTTGCCCGTCCAGACACCTACAGCTAGTCTCTCATTGGTTCTCCCTATTCCTGTTCCTTTTCTGCAGAAATTGCCAACTGGGCCAAACAGGAGGTTAAAGGCACTGACTCTCCAAGTGGGGAGTTTTTTAGTAAAGCGTCTGGAATGTTGCACCCGAGTACCAGGGGACGAAAACTGAGACACATTTGAACACGTTTCCCGATCACACGGTGGATTATACTCTGGGTTCCACATGCATGTTTTAGCTGAAGGAAGAATCCCTTAAACCTGGAGAGTTGAGAACCATGGAATGGGTACCATGCAATACGACTTCAAAGGGTCTGCATTTGCTCACCGAACCTCACCAATCCTATCACTGATGCGTTTATGCCGCTGTACACACGCTTGATTCTCTTTCGGAGACGTATAAATCCATAGGTTTTAAGATTCTTACTAGTCAGGTATATTCTTAGGCGTTTAATATGGGGTGTTGAGTCCACTTCGTTGAGCAAGCAGTAGCTCTTGTCTATTACATATTTGGCTTATGGAAAGGTATCTGTGCTAATTTCAATCTCTGGTTTTATGCAGCACCACAACTCACCTTTCCCCTTAAGCAAGCATAAGTTGGTTTTCTACATTTGAGACCCTATTCTGTTTTGTAATTCAGTTCCTGTGTAGCCAAGTTTTCATTCCGTGTATTAGTGATATCTTATGATGTTTCTTTTTCTGTGTGACTTATTTCACTTAGAATCATCGTACCTGAATCCACTCATTATGCTGCTACTGGCCTGATGACATAGATTTCATTGCTGAGTGATATTGCATTGTATGTAAGTACCACAACTTCTTTATCCATTTTTTGCTTTCTGCGATATTGAACTTGTACCGTAAACGAGGTTCTTGTAAACAGAGCTGTCCCAAACTTTGGGGTGGCTGTGTCTTTATTTTAATTTCCCTAAGCTATAGGACCATAAGTGGAAGTGCCCTAGGCTCTGTTGCTTTGTTTTTTAGATGTTTCAGGAAACACCATACACTTCTCCAGAGTGGCTGTTGGCAATTTACATCACGCCCATCAGCATAACAAGGCTCCCAGTTCTGCATGGCCTGTCCTGCCTTTCTGGATTTTACACTTTTTTCAGATGGCCCTTTTGACCGGGGGGCAGTGAGACTTCATTGTAGTGCAGATTTCCATTGCAAGCTTGCTTGGTTGGCCAAAAAGGGCATATGCGTTTTTTCCTGAATATATTCAGGAAAAAACGCATACGCACTTTTTGGCCAAGTGCATCATTGTGGACGTTCTGCCTCTTTTCCTATGCTTTACATGCAATTCCAGTCTACCTCCTGAAATCGGTTTCCTGCAATTCTGCCCCGCTTTCAAGTCCTCTTGGCAGCCTTACTTCAATATATTTTTGGACGATAGCTGTCATTTAGAACTCTGCAGGTGTGTGAATTACAGGGCCCCTGAGCTCCTTTCTTCAACTCGCTTTCTTGTGAGCGGTCCGCAACACCGCAGGATTGCTTCAGGCCCTAGTGTGGTTCCGGCATGGCTCGCTGAGCCTTTGGTTAATTCCTCTTCTTGGTGGGAAATGAGAGTTAAATTTACCCGTCCAGACACCTCCAGCTAGTCTCTCATTGGTTCTCCCTATTCCTGTTCATTTTCCGCAGAAATTGCAAACTGGGCCAAACAGGAGGTTAAAGGCACTGACTCACCAAGTGGGGAGAGTGTTAGTAAAGCGTCTGGAATGTTGCACCCGAGTACCAGGGGACGAAAACTGAGACACATTTGAACACGTTTCCCGATCACACGGTGGATCATCCTCTGGGTTCCACATGCATGTTTTAGCTGAAGGAAGAATCCCTTAAACCTGGAGAGTTGACACCCATGGAATGGGTACCATGCAATATGACTTCAAAGGGTCTGCATGTGCTCACCGAACCTCACCAATCGTATCACTGCTGCGTTTATGCCGCTGTACACACGCTTGATTCTCTTTCGGAGACATATAAATCCATAGGTTTTAAGATTCTTACTAGTCAAGTATATTCTTAGGCGTTTAATATGGGGTGTTGAGTCCACTTCGTTGAGCAAGCAGTAGCTCTTGTCTATTACATATTTGGCTTATGGAAAGGTATCTGTGCTAATTTCAATCTCTGGTTTTATGCAGCGCCCCAACTCACCTTTCCCCTTAAGCAAGCATAAGTTGGTTTTCTACATTTGAGACCCTATTCTGTTTTGTAATTCAGTTCCTATGTAGAGAAGTTTACATTCTGTGTATTAGTGATATCTTATGATGTTTCCTTTTCTGTGTGACTTATTTCACTTAGAATCATCGTACCTGAATCCACTCATTATGCTGCTACTGGCCTGATGACATAGATTTCATTGCTGAGTGATATTGCATTGTACGTAAGTACCAAAACTTCTTTATCCATTTTTCGCCTTCTGCGATATTGAACTTGTACCGTAAACGAGGTTCTTGTAAACAGAGCCCTCCCAAACATTGGGGTGGCTGTGTCTTTTTGATTTTAATTTCCCTAAGCTATAGGACCATAAGTGGAAGTGCCCTAGGCTGTGTTGCTTTGTTTTTTAGATATTTCAGGAACCACCATACACTTCTCCAGAGTGGCTGTTGGCAATTTACATCCTGCCCATCAGCATAACAAGGCTCCCAGTTCTCCATGGCCTGTCCTGCCTTTCTGGATTTTACACTTTTTTCAGATGGCCCTTTTGACCGGGGGGCAGTGAGACTTCATTGTAGTGCAGATATCCTTTGCAAGCTTGCTTGGGTGGCCAAAAAGGGCGTATGCGTTTTTTCCTGAGTATATTCAGGAAAAAACGCATACGCCCTTTTTGGCCAAGTGCATCATTGTGGACGTTCTGCCTCTTTTCCTATGCTTTACATGCAATTCCAGTCTACCTCCTGAAATTGGTTTCCTGCAATTCTGCCCCGCTTTCAAGTCCTCTTGGCAGCCTTACTTCAATATATTTTTGGACGATAGCTGTCATTTACAACTCTGCAGGTGTGTGAATTACAGGGCCCCTGAGCTCCTTTCTTCAACTCGGTTTCTTGTGAGCTGGCCCAACACCGCAGGATTGCTTCAGGCCCTAGTGTGGTTCCGGCATGGCTCGCTGAGCCTTTGGTTAATTCCTCTTCCTGGTGGGAAATGAGAGTTAAATTTGCCCGTCCAGACACCTACAGCTAGTCTCTCATTGGTTCTCCCTATTCCTGTTCCTTTTCTGCAGAAATTGCAAACTGGGCCAAACAGGAGGTTAAAGGCACTGACTCTCCAAGTGGGGAGTTTTTTAGTAAAGCGTCTGGAATGTTGCACCCGAGTACCAGGGGACGAAAACTGAGACACATTTGAACACGTTTCCCGATCACACGGTGGATTATACTCTGGGTTCCACATGCATGTTTTAGCTGAAGGAAGAATCCCTTAAACCTGGAGAGTTGAGAACCATGGAATGGGTACCATGCAATATGACTACAAACTGTCTTCATTTGCTCACCGAACCTCACCAATCCTTTCACTGCTGCCTTTATGCCGCTGTACACATGCTTGATTCTCTTTCGGAGACATATAAATCCATAGGTTTTAAGATTCTTACTAGTCAGGTATATACTTAGGCGTTTAATATGGGATGTTGAGTCCGCTTCGTTGAGCAAGGAGTAGCTCTTGTCTATTACATATTTGTCTTATGGAAAGGTATCTGTGTTAATTTCAATCTCTGGTTTTCTGCAGCACCCCAACTCACCTTTCCCCTTAAGCAAGCATAAGTTGGTTTTCTACATTTGAGACCCTGTTCTGTTTTGTAATTCAGTTCCTGTGTAGCCAAGCTTACATTCCGTGTATTAGTGATATCTTATGATGTTTCTTTTTCTGTGTGACTTATTTCACTTAGAATCATCGTACCTGAATCCACTCATTATGCTGCTACTGGCCTGATGACATAGATTTCATTGTTGAGTGATATTGCATTGTACCAAAGTACCACAACTTCTTTATCCATTTTTCGCTTTCTGCGATATTGAACTTGTACCATAAACGAGCTTCTTGTAAACAGAGCCGTCCCAAACTTTGGGGTGGCTGTGTCTTTTTGATTTTAATTTCCCTAAGCTATAGGACCATAAGTGGAAGTGCCCTAGGCTCTGTTGCTTTGTTTTTTAGATGTTTCAGGAAACACCATACACTTCTCCAGAGTGGCTGTTGGCAATTTGCATCACGCCCATTAGCATAACAAGGCTCCCAGTTCTCCATGGTCTGTCCTGCCTTTCTGGATTTTACACTTTTTTCAGATGGCCCTTTTGACCGGGGGGCAGTGAGACTTCATTGTAGTGCAGATTTCCTTTGCAAGCTTGCTTGGTTGGCCAAAAAGGGCGTATGCGTTTTTTCCTGAATATATTCAGGAAAAAACGCATACGCCCTTTTTGGCCAAGTGCATCATTGTGGACGTTCTGCCTCTTTTCCTATGCTTTACATGCAATTCCAGTCTACCTCCTGAAATCGGTTTCCTGCAATTCTGCCCCGCTTTCAAGTCCTCTTGGCAGCCTTACTTCAATATATTTTTGGACGATAGCTGTCATTTACAACTCTGCAGGTGTGTGAATTACAGGGCCCCTGAGCTCCTTTCTTCAACTCGCTTTCTTGTGAGCTGGCCGCAACACCGCAGGATTGCTTCAGGCCCTAGTGTGGTTCCGGCATGGCTCGCTGAGCCTTTGGTTAATTCCTCTTCTTGGTGGGAAATGAGAGTTAAATTTACCCGGGCAGACACCTCCAGCTAGTCTCTCATTGGTTCTCCCTATTCCTGTTCATTTTCCGCAGAAATTGCAAACTGGGCCAAACAGGAGGTTAAAGGCACTGACTCTCCAAGTGGGGAGAGTGTTAGTAAAGCGTCTGGAATGTTGCACCCGAGTACCAGGGGACAAAAACTGAGACATATTTGAACACGTTTCCCGATCACACGGTGGATCATACTCTGGGTTCCACATGCATGTTTTAGCTGAAGGAAGAATCCCTTAAACCTGGAGAGTTGAGAACCATGGAATGGGTACCATGCAATATGACTTCAAAGGGTCTGCATTTGCTCACCGAACCTCACCAATCCTATCACTGCTGCGTTTATGCCGCTGTACACACGCTTGATTCTCTTTCGGAGACATATAAATCCATAGGTTTTAAGATTCTTACTAGTCAGGTATATTCTTAGGCGTTTAATATGGGGTGTTGAGTCCACTTCGTTGAGCAAGCAGTAGCTCTTGTCTATTACATATTTGGCTTATGGATAGGTATCTGTGCTAATTTCAATCTCTGGTTTTATGCAGCACCCCAACTCACCTTTCCCCTTAAGCAAGCATAAGTTGGTTTTCTACATTTGAGACCCTATTCTGTTTTGTAATTCAGTTCCTGTGTAGCCATGTTTACATTCCGTGTATTAGTGATATCTTATGATGTTTCTTTTTCTGTGTGACATATTTCACTTAGAATCATCGTACCTAAATCCACTCATTATTCTGCTATGGGCCTGATGACATAGATTTCATTGCTGAGTGATATTGCATTGTACGTAAGTACCACAACTTCTTTATCCATTTTTCGCTTTCTGCGATATTGAACTTGTACCGTAAACAAGGTTCTTGTAAACAGAGCCGTCCCAAACATTGGGGTGGCTGTGTCTTTTTGATTTTAATTTCCCTAAGCTATAGGACCATAAGTGGAAGTGCCCTAGGCTCTGTTGCTTTGTTTTTTAGATGTTTCAGGAAACACCATACACTTCTCCAGAGTGGCTGTTGGCAATTTACATCACGCCCATCAGCATAACAAGGCTCCCAGTTCTCCATGGCCTGTCCTGCCTTTCTGGATTTTACACTTTTTTCAGATGGCCCTTTTGACCGGGGGGCAGTGAGACTTCATTGTAGTGCAGATTTCCTTTGCAAGCTTGCTTGGTTGGCCAAAAAGGGCATATGCGTTTTTTCCTGAATATATTCAGGAAAAAACGCATACGCCCTTTTTGGCCAAGTGCATCATTGTGGACGTTCTGCCTCTTTTCCTATGCTTTACATGCAATTCCAGTCTACCTCCTGAAATCGGTTTCCTGCAATTCTGCCCCGCTTTCAAGTCCTCTTGGCAGCCTTACTTCAATATATTTTTGGACGATAGCTGTCATTTATAACTCTGCAGGTGTGTGAATTACAGGGCCCCTGAGCTCCTTTCTTCAACTCGCTTTCTTGTGAGCTGGCCGCAACACCGCAGGATTGCTTCAGGCCCTAGTGTGGTTCCGGCATGGCTCGCTGAGCCCTTGGTTAATTCCTCTTCCTGTTGGGAAATGAGAGTTAAATTTGCCCGTCCAGACACCTCCAGCTAGTCTCTCATTAGTTCTCCCTATTCCTGTTCATTTTCCGCAGAAATTGCAAACTGGGCCAAACAGGAGGTTAAAGGCACTGACTCTCCAAGTGGGGAGAGTGTTAGTAAAGCGTCTGGAATGTTGCACCCGAGTACCAGGGGACGAAAACTGAGACACATTTGAACACGTTTCCCGATCACACGGTGGATCATCCTCTGGGTTCCACATGCATGTTTTAGCTGAAGGAAGAATCCCTTAAACCTGGAGAGTTGAGAACCATGGAATGGGTACCATGCAATATGACTTCAAAGGGTCTGCATTTGCTCACCGAACATCACCAATCCTATCACTGCTGCGTTTATGCCGCTGTACACACGCTTGATTCTCTTTCGAAGACATATAAATCCATAGGTTTTAAGATTCTTACTAGTCAGGTATATTCTTAGGCGTTTAATATGGGGTGTTGAGTCCACTTCGTTGAGCAAGCAGTAGCTCTTGTCTATTACATATTTGGCTTATGGAAAGGTATCTGTGGTAATTTCAATCTCTGGTTTTATGCAGCACCACAACTCACCTTTCCCCTTAAGCAAGCATAAGTTGGTTTTCTACATTTGAGACCCTATTCTGTTTTGTAATTCAGTTCCTGTGTAGCCAAGTTTACATTCCGTGTATTAGTGATATCTTATGATGTTTCTTTTTCTGTGTGACTTATTTCACTTAGAATCATCGTACCTGAATCCACTCATTATGCTGCTATGGGCCTGATGACAGAGATTTCATTGCTGAGTGATATTGCATTGTACGTAAGTACCACAACTTCTTTATCCATTTTTCGCTTTCTGCGATATTGAACTTGTACCGTAAACGAGGTTCTTGTAAATAGAGCCGTCCCAAACTTTGGGGTGGCTGTGTCTTTTTGATTTTAATTTCCCTAAGCTATAGGACCATAAGTGGAAGTGCCCTAGGCTCTGTTGCTTTGTTTTTTAGATGTTTCAGGAAACACCATACACTTCTCCAGAGTGGCTGTTGGCAATTTACATCACGCCCATCAGCATAACAAGGCTCCCAGTTCTCCATGGCCTGTCCTGCCTTTCTGGATTTTACACTTTTTTCAGATGGCCCTTTTGACCGGGGGGCAGTGAGACTTCATTGTAGTGCAGATTTCCTTTGCAAGCTTGCTTGGTTGGCCAAGAAGGGCGTATGCGTTTTTTCCTGAATATATTCAGGAAAAAACGCATACGCCCTTTTTGGCCAAGTGCATCATTGTGGACGTTCTGCCTCTTTTCCTATGCTTTACATGCAATTCCAGTCTACCTGCTGAAATCGGTTTCCTGCAATTCTGCCCCGCTTTCAAGTCCTCTTGGCAGCCTTACTTCAATATATTTTTGGACGATAGCTGTCATTTAGAACTCTGCAGGTGTGTGAATTACAGGGCCCCTGAGCTCCTTTCTTCAACTCGCTTTCTTGTGAGCTGGCCGCAACACCGCAGGATTGCTTCAGGCCCTAGTGTGGTTCCGGCATGGCTCGCTCAGCCTTTGGTTAATTCCTCTTCCTGGTGGGAAATGAGAGTTAAATTTGCCCGTCCAGACACCTCCAGCTAGTCTCTCATTGGTTCTCCCTATTCCTGTTCATTTTCCGCAGAAATTGCAAACTGGGCCAAACAGGAGGTTAAAGGCACTGACTCTCCAAGTGGGGAGAGTGTTAGTAAAGCGTCTGGAATGTTGCACCCGAGTACCAGGGGACGAAAACTGAGACACATTTGAACATGTTTCCCGATCACACGGTGGATCATACTCTGGGTTCCACATGCATGTTTTAGCTGAAAGAAGAATCCCTTAAACCTGGAGAGTTGAGACCCATGGAATGGGTACCATGCAATATGACTTCAAAGGGTCTGCATTTGCTCACCGAACCTCACCAATCCTATCACTGCTGCGTTTATGCCGCTGTACACACACTTGATTCTCTTTCGGAGACATATAAATCCATAGGTTTTAAGATTCTTACTAGTCAGGTATATTCTTAGGCGTTTAATATGGGGTGTTGAGTCCACTTCGTTGAGCAAGGAGTAGCTCTTGTCTATTACATATTTGGCTTATGGAAAGGTATCTGTGTTAATTTCAATCTCTGGTTTTATGCAGCACCCCAACTCACCTTTCCCCTTAAGCAAGCATAAGTTGGTTTTCTACATTTGAGACCCTATTCTGTTTTGTAATTCAGTTCCTGTGTAGCCAAGTTTACATTCCGTGTATTAGTGATATCTTATGATGTTTCTTTTTCTGTGTGACTTGTTTCACTTAGAATCATCGTACCTGAATCCACTCATTATGCTGCTACTGGCCTGATGACATACATTTCATTGCTGAGTGATATTGCATTGTACGTAAGTACCACAACTTCTTTATCCATTTTTCGCTTTCTGCGATATTGAACTTGTACCGTAAAAGAGCTTCTTGTAAACAGAGCCGTCCCAAACTTTGGGGTGGATGTTTCTTTTTGATTTTAATTTCCCTAAGCTATAGGACCATAAGTGGAAGTGCCCTAGGCTCTGTTTCTTTGTTTTTTAGATATTTCAGGAAACACCATACACTTCTCCAGAGTGGCTGTTGGCAATTTACATCCCGCCCATCAGCATAACAAGGCTCCCAGTTCTCCATGGACTGTCCTGCCTTTCTGGATTTTACACTTTTTTCAGATGGCCCTTTTGACCGGGGGGCAGTGAGACTTCATTGTAGTGCAGATTTCCTTTGCAAGCTTGCTTGGGTGGCCAAAAAGGGCATATGCGTTTTTTCCTGAATATATTCAGGAAAAAACGCATATGCCCTTTTTGGCCAAGTGCATCATTGTGGACGTTCTGCCTCTTTTCCTATGCTTTACATGCAATTCCAGTCTACCTCCTGAAATCGGTTTCCTGCAATTCTGCCCCACTTTCAAGTCCTCTTGGCAGCCTTACTTCAATATATTTTTGGACGATAGCTGTCATGTATAACTCTGCAGGTTTGTGAATTACAGGGTCCGTGAGCTCCTTTCTTCAACTCGATTTCTTGTGAGCTGGCCGCAACACCGCAGGATTGCTTCAGGCCCTAGTGTGGTTCCGGCATGGCTCGCTCAGCCTTTGGTTAATTCCTCTTCCTGGTGGGAAATGAGAGTTAAATTTGCCCGTCCAGACACCTCCAGCTAGTCTCTCATTGGTTCTCCCTATTCCTGTTCATTTTCCGCAGAAATTGCAAACTGGGCCAAACAGGAGGTTAAAGGCACTGACTCTCCAAGTGGGGAGAGTGTTAGTAAAGCGTCTGGAATGTTGCACCCGAGTACCAGGGGATGAAAACTGAGACACATTTGAACATGTTTCCCGATCACACGGTGGATCATACTCTGGGTTCCACATGCATGTTTTAGCTGAAGGAAGAATCCCTTAAACCTGGAGAGTTGAGAACCATGGAATGGGTACCATGCAATATGACTTCAAAGGGTCTGCATTTGCTCACCGAACCTCACCAATCCTATCACTGCTGCGTTTATGCCGCTGTACACACGCTTGATTCTCTTTCGGAGACATATAAATCCATAGGTTTTAAGATTCTTACTAGTCAGGTATATTCTTAGGCGTTTAATATGGGGTGTTGAGTCCACTTCGTTGAGCAAGCAGTAGCTCTTGTCTATTACATATTTGTCTTATGGAAAGGTATCTGTGCTAATTTCAATCTCTGTTTTTATGCAGCACCCAAACTCACCTTTCTCCTTAAGCAAGCATAAGTTGGTTTTCTACATTTGAGACCCTATTCTGTTTTGTAATTCAGTTCCTGTGTAGCCAAGTTTACATTCCGTGTATTAGTGATATCTTATGATGTTTCTTTTTCTGTGTGACATATTTCACTTAGAATCATAGTACCTGAATCCACTCATTATGCTGCTATGGGCCTGATGACATAGATTTAATTGCTGAGTGATATTGCATTGTACGTTAGTACCACAACTTCTTTATCCATTTTTCGCTTTCTGTGATATTGAACTTGTACCGTAAACGAGGTTCTTGTAAACAGAGCTGTCCCAAACTTTGGGGTGCCTGTGTCTTTTTGATTTTAATTTCCCTAAGATATAGGACCATAAGTGGAAGTGCCCTAGGCTCTGTTGCTTTGTTTTTTAGATGTTTCAGGAAACACCATACACTTCTGCAGAGTGGCTGTTGGCAATTTACATCCCGCCCATCAGCATAAGAAGGCTCCCAGTTCTCCATGGACTGTCCTGCCTTTCTGGATTTTACACTTTTTTCAGATGGCCCTTTTGACCGGGGGGCAGTGAGACTTCATTGTAGTGCAGATTTCCTTTGCAAGCTTGCTTGGTTGGCCAAAAAGGGCGTATGCGTTTTTTCCTGAATATATTCAGGAAAAAACGCATACGCCCTTTTTGGCCAAGTGCATCATTGTGGACGTTCTGCCTCTTTTCCTATGCTTTACATGCAATTCCAGTCTACCTCCTGAAATCGGTTTCCTGCAATTCTGACCCGCTTTCAAGTCCTCTTGGCAGCCATACTTCAATATATTTTTGGACGATAGCTGTCATGTATAACTCTGCAGGTTTGTGAATTACAGGGCCCCTGAGCTCCTTTCTTCAACTCGCTTTCTTGTGAGCTGGCCGCAGCACCGCAGGATTGCTTCAGGCCCTAGTGTGGTTCCGGCATGGCTCGCTGAGCCTTTGGTTAATTCCTCTTCTTGGTGGGAAATGAGAGTTAAATTTACCCGTCCAGACACCTCCAGTTAGTCTCTCATTGGTTCTCCCTATTCCTGTTCATTTTCTGCAGAAATTGCAAACTGGGCCAAACAGGAGGTTAAAGGCACTGACTCTCCAAGTGGGGAGAGTGTTAGTAAAGCGTCTGGAATGTTGCACCCGAGTACCAGGGGACGAAAACTGAGACACATTTGAACACGTTTCCCGATCACACGTTGGATCATACTCTGGGTTCCACATGCATGTTTTAGCTGAAGGAAGAATCCCTTAAACCTGGAGAGTTGAGAACCGTGGAATGGGTACCATGCAATATGACTTCAAAGGGTCTTCATTTGCTCACCGAACCTCACCAATCCTTTCACTGCTACGTTTATGCCACTGTACACACGCTTGATTCTCTTTCGGAGACCTATAAATCCATAGGTTTTAAGATTCTTACTAGTCAGGTATATTCGTAGGCGTTTAATATGGGGTGTTGAGTCCACTTCGTTGAGCAAGGAGTAGCTCTTGTCTATTACATATTTGGCTTATGGAAAGGTATCTGTGTTAATTTCAATCTCTGGTTTTATGCAGCACCCCAACTCACCTTTCCCCTTAAGCAAGCATAAGTTGGTTTTCTACATTTGAGACACTATTCTGTTTTGTAATTCAGTTCCTGTGTAGCCAAGTTTACATTCCATGTATTAGTGATATCTTATGAGGTTTCTTTTTCTGTGTGACTTATTTCACTTAGAATCATCGTACCTGAATCCACTCATTATGCTGCTACTGGCCTGATGACATACATTTCATTGCTGAGTGATATTGCATTGTACGTAAGTACCACAACTTCTTTATCCATTTTTCGCTTTCTGCGATATTGAACTTGTACCGTAAAAGAGCTTCTTGTAAACAGAGCCGTCCCAAACTTTGGGGTGGGTGTGTCTTTTTGATTTTAATTTCCCTAAGCTATAGGACCATAAGTGGAAGTGCCCTAGGCTCTGTTGCTTTGTTTTTTAGATGTTTCAGGAAACACCATACACTTCTGCAGAGTGGCTGTTGGCAATTTACATCCCGCCCATCAGCATAACAAGGCTCCCAGTTCTCCATGGCCTGTCCTGCCTTTCTGGGTTTTACACTTTTTTCAGATGGCCCTTCTGACCGGGGGGCAGTGAGACTTCATTGTAGTGCAGATTTCCTTTGCAAGCTTGCTTGGTTGGCCAAAAAGGGCGTATGCGTTTTTTCCTGAATATATTCAGGAAAAAACGCTACGCCCTTTTTGGCCAAGTGCATCATTGTGGACGTTCTGCCTCTTTTCCTATGCTTTACATGCAATTCCAGTCTACCTCCTGAAATCGGTTTCCTGCAATTCTGCCCCGCTTTCAAGTCCTCTTGGCAGCCTTACTTCAATATATTTTTGGACGATAGCTGTCATGTATAACTCTGTAGGTTTGTGAATTACAGGGTCCCTGAGCTCCTTTCTTCAACTCGATTTCTTGTGAGCTGGCCGCAACACCGCAGGATTGCTTCAGGCCCTAGTGTGGTTCCGGCATGGCTCGCTGAGCCTTTGGTTAATTCCTCTTCTTGGTGGGAAATGAGAGTTAAATTTACCCGTCCAGACACCTCCAGTTAGTCTCTCATTGGTTCTCCCTATTCCTGTTCATTTTCCGCAGAAATTGCAAACTGGGCCAAACAGGAGGTTAAAGGCACTGACTTTCCAAGTGGGGAGAGTGTTAGTAAAGCGTCTGGAATGTTACACCCGAGTACCATGGGACGAAAACTGAGACACATTTGAACACGTTTCCCGATCACACGGTGGATCATACTCTGGGTTCCACATGCATGTTTTAGCTGAAGGAAGAATCCCTTAAATATGGAGAGTTGAGAACCATGGAATGGGTACCATGCAATATGACTTCAAAGGGTCTGCATTTGCTCACCGAACCTCACCAATCCTATCACTGCTGCGTTTATGCCGCTGTACACACACTTGATTCTCTTTCGGAGACATATAAATCAATAGGTTTTAAGATTCTTACTAGTCAGGTATATCCTTAGGCGTTTAATATGGGGTGTTGAGTCCACTTCGTTGAGCAAGCAGTAGCTCTTGTCTATTACATATTTGGCTTATGGAAAGGTATCTGTGCTAATTTCAATCTCTGGTTTTATGCAGCACCCCAACTCACCTTTCCCCTTAAGCAAGCATAAGTTGGTTTTCTACATTTGAGACCCTATTCTGTTTTGTAATTCAGTTCCTGTGTAGCCAAGTTTACATTCCGTGTATTAGTGATATCTTATGATGTTTCTTTTTCTGTGTGACATATTTCACTTAGAATCATCGTACCTGAATCCACTCATTATGCTGCTATGGACCTGATGACATAGATTTAATTGCTGAGTGATATTGCATTGTACGTTAGTACCACAACTTCTTTATCCATTTTTCGCTTTCTGTGATATTGAACTTGTACCGTAAATGAGGTTCCTGTAAACAGAGCCGTCCCAAATTTGGGGTGGCTGTGTCTTTTTGATTTTAATTTCCCTAAGCTATAGGACCATAAGTGGAAGTGCTCTAGGCTCTGTTGCTTTGTTTTTTAGATGTTTCAGGAAACACCATACACTTCTCCAGAGTGGCTGTTGGCAATTTACATCCCGCCCATCAGCCTAACTAGGCTCCCAGTTCTCCATGGCCTGTCCTGCCTTTCTGGGTTTTACACTTTTTTCAGATGGCCCTTCTGACCGGGGGGCAGTGAGAGTTCATTGTAGTGCAGATTACCTTTGCAAGCTTGCTTGGTTGGCCAAAAAGGGCGTATGCGTTTTTTCCTGAATATATTCAGGAAAAAACGCATACGCGCTTTTTGGCCAAGTGCATCATTGTGGACGTTCTGCCTCTTATCCTATGCTTTACATGCAATTCCAGTCTACCTCCTGAAATCGGTTTCCTGCAATTCTGCCCCGCTTTCAAGTCCTCTTGGCAGCCTTACTTCAATATATTTTTGGACGATAGCTGTCATTTATAACTCTGCAGGTTTGTGAATTACACTGCCCCTGAGCTCCTTTCTTCAACTCGTTTTCTTGTGAGCTGGCCGCAACACTGCAGGATTGCTTCAGGCCCTAGTGTGGTACTGGCATGGCACGCTGAGCCTTTGGTTAATTCCTCTTCCTGGTGGGAAATGAGAGTTAAATTTGCCCGTCCAGACACCTCCAGCTAGTCTCTCATTGGTTCTCCCTATTCCTGTTCATTTTCTGCAGAAATTGCAAACTGGGCCAAACAGGAGGTTAAAGGCACTGACTCTCCAAGTGGGGAGAGTGTTAGTAAAGCGTCTGGAATGTTGCACCCGAGTACCAGGGGACGAAAACTGAGACACATTTGAACACGTTTCCCGATCACACGTTGGATCATACTCTGGGTTCCACATGCATGTTTTAGCTGAAGGAAGAATCCCTTAAACCTGGAGAGTTGAGAACCGTGGAATGGGTACCATGCAATATGACTTCAAAGGGTCTTCATTTGCTCACCGAACCTCACCAATCCTTTCACTGCTGCGTTTATGCCGCTGTACACACGCTTGATTCTCTTTCGGAGACATATAAATCCATAGGTTTTAAGATTCTTACTAATCAGGTATATTCTTAGGCGTTTAATATGGGGTGTTGAGTCCACTTCGTTGAGCAAGCAGTAGCTCTTGTCTATTACATATTTGTCTTATGGAAAGGTATCTGTGCTAATTTCAATCTCTGGTTTTATGCAGCACCCCAACTCACCTTTCCCCTTAAGCAAGCATAAGTTGGTTTTCTACATTTGAGACCCTATTCTGTTTTGTAATTCAGTTCCTGTGTAGCCAAGTTTACATTCCATGTATTAGTGATATCTTATGATGTTTCATTTTCTGTGTGACATATTTCACTTAGAATCGTCGTACCTGAATCCACTCATTATGCTGCTATGGGCCTGATGACATAGATTTCATTGCTGAGTGATATTGCATTGTACCAAAGTACCACAACTTCTTTATCCATTTTTCGCTTTCTGTGATATTGAACTTGTACCGTAAATGAGGTTCTTGTAAACAGAGCTGTCCCAAACTTTGGGGTGGCTGTGTCTTTTTTATTTTAATTTCCCTAAGCTATAGGACCATAAGTGGAAGTGCCCTAGGCTCTGTTGCTTTGTTTTTTAGATGTTTCAGGAAACACCATACACTTCTGCAGAGTGGCTGTTGGCAATTTACATCCCGCCCATCAGCATAACAAGGCTCCCAGTTCTCCATGGACTGTCCTGCCTTTCTGGATTTTACACTTTTTTCAGATGGCCCTTTTGACCGGGGAGCTGTGAGACTTCATTGTAGTGCAGATTTCCTTTGCAAGCTTGCTTGGTTGGCCAAAAAGTGCATATGCGTTTTTTCCTGAATATATTCAGGAAAAAACGCATATGCCCTTTTTGGCCAAGTGCATCATTGTGGACGTTCTGCCTCTTTTCCTATGCTTTACATGCAATTCCAGTCTACCTCCTGAAATCGGTTTCCTGCAATTCTGCCCCACTTTCAAGTCCTCTTGGCAGCCTTACTTCAATATATTTGTGGACGATAGCTGTCATTTATAACTCTGCAGGTTTGTGAATTACAGGGTCCCTGAGCTCCTTTCTTCAACTCGCTTTCTTGTGAGCTGGCCGCAACACTGCAGGATTGCTTCAGGCCCTAGTGTGGTACCGGCATGGCACGCTGAGCCTTTGGTTAATTCCTCTTCCTGGTGGGAAATGAGAGTTAAATTTGCCCGTCCAGACACCTCCAGCTAGTCTCTCATTGGTTCTCCCTATTCCTGTTCATTTTCCGCAGAAATTGCAAACTGGGCCAAACAGGAGGTTAAAGGCACTGACTCTCCAAGTGGGGAGAGTGTTAGTAAAGCGTCTGGAATGTTGCACCCGAGTACCAGGGGAAGAAACCTGAGACACATTTGAACACGTTTCCCGATCACTCGGTGGATCATAGTCTGGGTTCCACATGCATGTTTTAGCTGAAGGAAGAATCCCTTAAACCTGGA